>NC_142742.1:0-312500 GCF_051943395.1 Hippocampus bargibanti | reverse complement strand
TCTTCCATTTTTAAAGGCTTTTTATTCAGCCGAATGTATTTTGTCGTGACCGGTGCAGGTCGGCGTGTCGGAAAAGAACGTTTACATGATGCAATTGTGTTTCACACAAATTTTATATGTTTAATAAAGACTATTTAGTGTATCTTCCTCACTGTTTGCCTCCAAATCTTTGTTGTCTTTTGTCTTTTTTGTTGCCATATACGCAATTCACACTGTGTTGTGAAGGCAGCCTAAACAATTAAAATATTAAGCAAATAATATTACCCAACAGGTTTCAAAAAATACACAGCATGGTACTTGTCAATGAAATGTGCCCGAAAATCCCATGCAATGGTAAGATGGTGCCTTTATTAGTGATTGGCGAACTACATTACCCACAATGCAGATTGGTGAGAAGTTTGTCTTTTCTTCGGTGGCAACATTAAAATTCCCAAACGATGATTTTTTTTTTTTATTAAGCAAATTATAAGACCCAACAGGTTTTTAAAAGTACATAGCAAGATACTTGCTCATGAAAATCGCCATGATTTTTATAAATGTAACCGGAAATCCAATGGTGAACTAGACTGGCAATACATATTTGTGTTTGAAGAACTACAATACCTACAACCCACAACGGCGACAAGTTTCTTTTGTTCGATGACAAAATTGAAATTCCCAAAGGACGATTTTGCTTATTAAATCAGTAGTAGCCATAAAACATGAAAATAGTTTGGTGTGATATTGAATTACCGGTCGGATGTGTATGTAGTAACCCAATCGAACAAACCAAGGGCAATAAAAATCCTGGTAGACGAATTAGTACCTACCAGAATGAGAAGGTTTCTTCAGCCGTCATTTGTACAAATGTGAAAATCTTTCAAATGTGTACAGATGACGGCTGAAGAAACCTCATCGATGGATGGACAACTCGTGTACGACTGAGAGCTTACACAGACGTACGTACCAGAATGCACTTCCGTATCGCGCCTCTCATTAGCTAAAAACAGCAGCTAGCTGTTCCTCAAGTGTCTTTTCCCTTCGATTGAACAAAATAATATGGATTGCAAACACGGGAATATCTTCACAGAAGAGGAAAACGCCTGCTTTTCCGTGCCCGATTTGGAGAAGGTAATATCTAACGGTAAAATGTTCGATTTAAATCGCTATGCAGTAAGTAATGGAATAGTAGCATCTTTAGCTAAACTACGGAATTACCACATACGTACTGTCCCAAATGTCTTTTGTTGTTGTGGCTGTTTTTATTTTCTATTTAGAAAATGGCTATTAAAATGACTTTTATGTCTTACGTGATCAAATCGTGATCATTTGACAGCTTCCGCAACGGGTTTTGAGAAGTTGAATGAATATGAATTTGAATTTGGTCTCCCTTAGAAGAAACTCGTCACGGAGGACAATGGGGGCAACCAATTCAACTTTGACACCTGGAGAAAAGAAAACCAGCCTCTCAAGATCTCTAATAAGACGACAATTAAAGGACAGATGCGACACGGTAATATTTATCATTGAAGAAGCATGGAATTATTCCAACCACGCGTGTAATTCTATCTGGTAAACAAGACGATTATCCTATTAGAAGTATGGATTGGATTTGTCCCACTCATCACGCCACTTTCAAACTCGAACGGACGACCTCGCATTTTTTCCTTTCAAACGCATCCATATGTTGACATAGTTACAGTACAGATTTGCATCCAAATTAGCAGTTGCTGCAATTAAACTCAAGTTAAGGGCGGAGGCGGCGGCTCAGCGCTCCGACGTGATTCCTTATGCTGCGTTATTAATAATAATCATCATCATCATGATGATTCCAGGGACGTTGTCGGCACCGTCATTATGGAATTTAATTGCAAATGGTGAGAGCTGATTTGGGTTGGTGGCAGGAAACAGTTTGTCAGAGGCACTAATGAGCAGGCGCCACCTGCTGTGCATCTGCAGCATCTGGCTGCAAGCTAATATGACAATCAGATGATGGATTTTCAATGACTGGCAGCTGGAGTGCAAAAAAAGAACTGAAATGACGTTTATTTTCGATGTCTTTCAAGGTTCATTTAATTCCCCGTGGCCCATCCATACAACAAAATCAACTCTCCATCTTGCCTTTGATTGATGAAGCTTAAAATATTTGTTCAAGTTCAGTTATTCTTCATAATAGTATAATGATAACAATAATAATAATAATCGAGTTGTTGTTTACCATTTATTACAATATGTTTTTAACGTTTTAATTATTTTTGCTAACTTTAGCTTTCATTTTGAAAATAGGCTGATCAAGGTGTTTTCCTTTTTCCCAACCTGCTTTGTCTTATTGCATTCATGGTCTAATTTCATCCGCTATTTTATCATTTGTCATTTTTTGTATGGTTTTATTTTAATTGTAAAGTGTCCTTGGGTGTTCAGAAAGGCCCTTGTAAATTACACGTATTATTATTGTTATTCTTCTCAATATACATTTTCCATCCGGCCAATTCATCATAATGGACCGTTTTTGCATCAAGTGCATGTAAATCTAGTCGCGGTCTGGCTGGCTCGCTATCTCGCTCACTATCTACTGTGCTAGCTATCTATTAGCTAGCTAGCTTTCTATCTATTTGAGGTATTCAATAGATAGAAATCCATCATAAATTATGACAATCAAGCTAACTATCAAGCTACCTACCTAGCTATCTTTTTGCTATCTGTTAGTTATCTATCAACTATCAGCGATCTATTAGCGGTCTAGCTGGCTGGCTCGCTATCTACTGTGTTAGCTATCTATTAGCTAGCTAGCGTCTGCGTAAGCTCTCAGTCGTACAGGAGTGGTCCATACTTCTTTTCAAAGCAGTACAGATGATGGCCGAAGAAACCTTTTCATCGATTCGCTAGCTAGCTTTCTATCTATTTGAGTTACTTCCGGGTTGAGTGAACGCTGGGGCGTGTGGCTGCCGCTGCTCACCTATGGAAAAACTCATTCCGTGATTGTGAGCTTGAGAGTTTGGAAAGGCGCTTCGAAATGACATGGATTATTATTATTATTATTCTCAATGAATTTGCGTTTACATATTTACAATGGTGGAATGTTTGCCAAATGTCCTGTTTGCTCATTTTTTTCTGCTTGTGTGGTGGTCATTTCAGGGCTGTGAGGGAATGATGCGACCCGATGGTGTTGTGGGGAGGGGGGGGGGGGGGGTGCTGTCTTCTGACAGGAAGAGCGACATGATGAGGTGTGAGCACACACACACACACACACACACACACACACACACACATGCACACACATTCCTGTTTCAATGGTTTTGTGAGGTCCGGATAACTCCAGTGAGGACCACCGTTGCTGATAAGTTTCGAGAAGAACTAGTGTTCCATTTGAAGACTAAATGTCAGCCCATTTCCCACTTCAACTTCTTTAAAAACAAAGCCATCAAAATTGGACTTGAAAGTGAAATAACAGTGAGGTTTCTGAATGGCTACATTCAAAGTCTTCACCCCTGTTGTGAATTTGGTTGAAATATTGTTTTACTTTTTGCGGTATGAACTTTTTCCTCTCATTTACACACACACACACACATAAACACACACAGTGAGTAAAAAGTGTGTGTATTCAAGTGAAATGAAAATCCACACCAAAAAAATCATTTTGGGTGAATTTGTGAGGACGTCTCTGAAACTGTATTAACTTATGCATATATAGACCCTCTAGAAGCCTTTAGAATGAAAAAAAAACTTGTGAGGACCGGCCAAAAGGTCGTCATTTGTCCAAAAGGTCGTCACTACGTATGGTATAAAATGTGAGTGGTCCTCACAAGACCAGTCATACAAACACACACACACACAGAGAGAGAGAGAGAGAGAGAGAGGGAGCGATGCACCCTGCCGGGCCGGGTCTCGCCTGAACTTGTTCCTAATGACGAGCGCAGAAAAAGGGGTCTCGGGGGGGTCGGCCAGGGACCACGGCGCTCTCACAACCTGATGTCAAGCTAATTAGTGCAAATTGGATGGCGGGCGCTCCAATGTTTTTCTTTTTTCTTTAGCGGCGGTCGCTCATCACCTTTTAGGAAACTCATTTGTCACCTTGCCAGAGCGGCCAGCGAGCGGGCCAAGCTGGCACACGCTCGCCGCGGCGCGTGCGACCGGCGAGCGGCAGCTACTTTGCCCTTTTTCAAAAGAACACCCCAAAAAAATGTGCTGCACACAAATGGAAAAATGTTCTTTCTTGTTTTTGCTCCCAATGTCATAGTTTGCTTTTTAAACCACAATTTGAATTTCAAAATAAAGTTTCAGAGCAGGTTTGGAATTTCAAGTAAGTATTTAGCATGCGTTATGGTTTTCGTCATTTTTCAAATTTGACTTTGGTTGGAATTTATTCGGGAATTGTAAATAGGATGTAGCGCGCCATTCCCAAATCTATTTGGGTTTTGTTGTGTTCTATAAAGCGCTGGTCAGACCTCTGGCAATATTTGTTTCTTTTCCACAAGGGGGCAGCATTTGCCTTTTGTCCACGTTAGCGCTTTGTTCCAGTTAAAGCACTATCAAAGACACGTTATTTTGTACAGCCGCCCCCATTTCAAGATCAGATAACCCATAGAACTTAGGAATTAACTCTTTTTTTCCTGATGAAAGAAGACAGTCTAAGATGTCTTATGTGGAATTAAATGTTGATGTCGTACTAAAAGTCAATATTCTGTGGGCAGTCTGCAATTTGAGTGACAATGACAAAAACCCTGGCACCGACCGCAATGGACGCATTTTTGCACTGAGTTAAAGACAGCTTTTATTGTTGAATATCCTGTTTGGGTTCCAAAGTAAAGTTTGAAGCCTGAGCTAGCTTTTCGAAGCGTGGTTATTTGGGTTACTTTCAAATAAGCGTTAGTTTTGGGCCCTTCAAACGTGTTCTAACTTGAAGTTCAAGTTTGAAATGAGCCCATTTGTTGTCCTTCTTTTTATTCCCCGAGCGAGCGGTGAGCGTGTTCATTCCCAAACGAAAGCCGCCGGCGTTCAGCATTGGGCCAATGCCAAGGTGAGGCGTGCTGGGAACGCGCCGGAAGCCCCTCGTTCAGCGGCGCCTGCGGGAGACGAACGTGAGCTCAACGCACCGCTCGCATGTCGGAGAACAAAACGGACCCCCTCCCCTGCAATGATGCCAATGGCGGGCGGGCAGGGGTTCCCCACCCCCCTTCCGGGTCCCGGCTATACATATTTTTTTAATAATTGCCTCATTTTATTTGACAATTATTTTCTTATTCATTCCTTTTTTTGTTGTGGTCGTTTTCGGACGAAGGCGGAAGTAGACGCCGAAACATGTCGGCTATTTGAACACCGACGATAGACTGTCTGGAAGAAAAGAATCTGTTTGAATCTGTTTCACGGTATCTGTTCAAGTAGACGGGATGAACTGAAGCTGGAACAAGGCGCTATCGTGGAAAAAAGGGAAATGTTGCCCCCTTGTGGAAAAGAAAAAAAACATTGCCACAGGCCGGCGCTTTATCGACACCCAAGCATGAAATTAATCAAATCTAATTAATCGACATCCGCTTTTGTCATAATTCCAATTAGCTTTTATCCGTTCTTTTCAGCGGTTCATATTTGGACAAGTTAGCGTATCCCGATGTCACGTCGGGCGTCAAGTTGATGGCCAAAAACCGATCCAGTCTGCCGAAAAATCCCGCCTGCCAAATTAGCTTCATC
This sequence comes from Hippocampus bargibanti, assembly GCF_051943395.1. Classification (NCBI taxonomy): domain Eukaryota; kingdom Metazoa; phylum Chordata; class Actinopteri; order Syngnathiformes; family Syngnathidae; genus Hippocampus; species Hippocampus bargibanti. The sequence goes on along the minus strand of NC_142742.1, from coordinate 306,836 downwards.
TCCGTCTTTTTATCACCTTTTGTGACATTGACGCCGTTAGCCCCCCCCCCCCCCCCCCCGCCAATCCGCGGTGGGAAAACGACAGGTTGTCTCCCTCCGACTCGGAAAAGGTCACGCTCGGCTGGTCGCCGATGAAGGTCCGTCTCCTGCCGTGTGGCCAAAGCTTCGCGAGTATTTTGGTATCTCCGAGACGCCGATTAGCGCCCAATAAGACCTTTGGCGCCGAGTGAAGCATCGCGACCTTTTTGACGTGCCGCTGCCAAGAAATGACGAGAGAATTTGCAGGCGCGACCTCAAATGAAATGTCGGTTTGACGCGGAAATCAGGCAAAATTCCTTTTGTGCAGAGATGGCACAATGAATTCCCTTTGAAATTGCGGGCCGTTTTGCGCTTTGACTTCTTTGTGCGGCATCGGCCCTCGTGGGTACGCGGACCCCTCGATGCCCCCGGGGCCCCGGCCGGTAATTAAATTGTTTGCCTGCTCGCACCCGTTCCATCTAATTAAATCAACAGGGTTTGCGCGGGCTTTCGGCGGCGTAATTGGCTGCTCGTTAGAACTCCGCCGCCGCAAACAAATTGAGTAATTACCCCTAAAGTGGCGTCTATGTCACGGTCTCCTTTGGCCCATTTGTCTTGGCGCATTGTTGTCGTTTTTGCATAATAAGTCATTAAAAAAAAGCTAATGGGATATAGCGCCAGCAAAAGTGGCCTTTTGGATTTTGTTTGTTTGCTTACTTAGGGGTTACATTTATTCGTCATCGCCTATTCGAGCGCTGGCCTGTCAATCAATTAGCCGAGAAAGAGCTCGACCGGAGGCTAAGGCGCCGGCTAGCGTTGGCATGATCAATTTGCCCGTTTGTTGGAATTGTGACTCGGGGACATTCCAAAGTGAAGACACTTTGACGCGTGACAATTAGCATATAGAAGGGGGGGGGGGGGGGGGCACGCCGCGAGTTTAAAATACAGCGATAGCTCCGCTTACGAACTTCATTGATTCCCAGAAAGTGGCAAACATTTATTTTTAAAATGAGAATAATCGGCTCCCAGGTCCCCATAAAACATCATTTTCTACTGAATAAGCTTTAAAACTACACAAAATAGACCTTATTTTATGTGTAATAAATGTGCTACTGTATTGTAATGAAATAAACTCTACTATACGTATAATCAAGTGGTTTTATTGACCTTTGTGATGGTGGTTGATGGAGTTGCCTCTTGATGATATCCGAATAAAGTTGCCGTGCTTTCTCGGCATTAATACCCTCACTCACAACATCCCCTGCTAGCTGCTTTTTGTTAATCCAAATCTACAGAAGTTTTTCCAACCTCTTCTACTGCCTGAGACGGTTGCTTAGACAACACAGAAACACCCTACGCTACGCAATGGTCCACTTAGCATCCTGGTACTGGGAGTCTCAGTCAAACAAACACACACCTCGTTGGTGTTTTTTGATGATCTCCTTCTGCTCGACTGTCATTTTGTTTTGTGTCCTCTTCGGCTGAACACTAGCCTGCGCTGAGGTCTTTTTCGCTCCCATAATAGCAAAAGTATCCTTGATAACAAACCACGTCTGCACTCAAAGGGGGTGATGAAAACGAGCCGCCGGCCACGGTGGCGCTATTGGACCATGCGGTTTGGTGTTCTTCTGCCGAAAGCTAGTTTGTATGCCAAGATTATATTCTCGCGAATTTAATGTACGTCAATCGAAAAGTTCGTAAGATATAGCGTTTGTAAATCGAGGTATGACTATAATTCCAAATGGTTGCAGCATTCATGTCAATGGATCGCCTTGCGACTGGAGGGGGTCGGGGGTGCAAATGTACCCACTGCATGTGGTACTATGAAAGGCTTTCTGATTGTTACATTTGCTTGAAAATGATCATTTCCATCCTGGATGCGGATCGCGATACCCCGGTTGGTCGGGAATGCGGCCATCTTTGTCAGGGAACTCCCTCCAGGTGTGTTTGGGATTCTTGACTGAAGAGTGAAGAACGGAGGAGGCTCGCCCTCGCTGGGGTTCAATAGAGCGAGAACAAGATGGTCGGATGAGGCCCCTCGACCCCCACCCCCCCACCCCACGTCCCTCTCAGTGATGGATCGCGCGCTGAGAGTTAAGTACGCAAAGTGAGTCTGTCAAAATGCAAATACCTCTCGATGGCGTTCAAGAAAACAAGCAGTAATCATAATCCATTTCATTTCTGAGCGCCTTTCAAAACTCTCAAGGTCACTTTACAGTCACAGGATAAGTTTTTCTTTGGGTGAGCAGCGGCAGCCACACGCAAAAGCGTTCACTCAACTCGGAAGTAACTGAAGTAGATACAAAGCTAGCTAATAGATAGTGAATAGGTAGCTAATCACTACGTCGACATAGCCTGCGACTTCATCAAGCTAGAATAAAAAAAAAAAGAAGCAAAACTAGCACGGCGCTACGTTTGCTAGCGTAGTCCAACAATCATCTACGCATTTGAGATTTAAAGGCGTGCTAAGTAAGCTAACTAGCATTAGCTGATGAACGTCGCATAAAAATGTAATGCGCGTCCAAAATTCATACAAACCACACGTGACATCGTCAATCGAGTCGTAGCGGAACTAGCGTGTTAGCGCAACAACACTCTGCTGTTGACCCTTTGTGGCGCCGCCCCCTTCAGATGTGTGCGCGCGAGGGGCTAATTAAGACGAGGCAGCCCGACGTGTTAATGAGCTCCCTCGTTAGGCAGCAGTTCTTCCTCGTTAGGCGAAGAGGCGGAGCAAACTCCTTCCTTCGCGGGAGCTCCTGCTGCGTTTGCCGTCCAATGAGCTATTATCCTCCGAGGTGGGAACAAATTGGACTTAGTTTTTTTTGCTTCCCTGAGGCCTATTTCAGGTCGCCTGAGGACGACGTTTATTTGGACAGGAAGTCCTCCCTTTGGCTTTAGGCGGCCATTTTATTTATTTTCTTTATTCACCCAAACTTCACATCTGTCTTCTTTTTTACACATTGAAAAACGCGCACATTCTGATTTTGTCGCACCTTGGTGTTTTATCAGATGCAGCTAGCATAGCCACACCTTGTCGCACATCATATTAAAACGGTGTCAAGAAAATCCACTCGATGCTCAACAGGAAGTCCTCCTTTTGGCGGCCATTTTTATGTATTTCTTTTTTGAATGAGACCCAATCACGCTAACGTCACTTTTTTCTCATCTTTTCCAATTTGAAACACACTCAAATTCTTATTTCATCGCACTTTAGTGTTTTATTAAATACAGCTAGCATACGCACATCAAAGACCGCAAAAAGTGCTCAAGGCCAGCTTACCGTAAACCGCATTTCACGTCGGCGTGACACGATGAATTCAATGAATGAATCTGTTAGCGGCGAGCGTCAAGCCGGTGTGTCCGCAAAGGGCTTTTTGCCCGTTTCGCTGCCCCGCTTCTGCTTCCATCTTCTTTTGTTACCCTTTGCCGAATGACGCAAACTGTCGTTGTCGACGGTTTTAATTACGGCCGGAAATATCTCCCGCAGCCATATGGCGGCAAACGCCGGACATATGTGCCAAATAGACGCCTTCCGTTTCTTGCCGACAAAAAGAAAGAAAGACACCTAAATGCTGCCCCTATCGCCCGCCTACGCGATTGTCCCACTTCACACCTTGGGGTTCCGCCATCTGCTTCAGCTATTAGCAAAAGCTCCACTTGGATTTTTAAGGTGCCAAATTGCCTTTTATTTCATTAATTATTTTGTAAGTAAAAAAATATCTCATCGTGCGTTTGGTCATAACTGCTTGTTCTCGTCTCCTTCCTTACAGTTGTTCGGACGTCAATTGCCATGGCAACAGACCGACGCGCAACAAACACCTGTAAGTGATGATCCTGACGAGCCTTTGGCGACGACATATGCGACCTATCACTGACATGGGAGGAAGTCATGCTAAAAGCTCGGATGCTAAGCTAAAGCTAGCGTAGAGATCAGCTGAGATATAGTCTCGACCTTCCCCGGAGAGACAAAAAGATTTGAGCCGTTGTTGGCTCTTGATATCGGCGGATATGCTAACGGGTGTCAAAGTCAAGACCCGGGGGCCAAATCTGACCCGCGACATTATTTAATTCGGCCGGCGAACGCAACTCAATCTTGCAAAATTGCATGATGCTCGCTAATGCTCCATATTAAAGCACAGGTGTCAAAGTCAAGGCCCGGCCGGGGGCCAAATGGGGTCCGCCGCATCAAATTATCTGGCCCGCAAGGTCAAGCTTGCTAAAGTCCAAACCCAAATTTCAAAGTGTTCCATTGAAACCACAATAAGTCATTATTTTGAGCTTCGGATTTGTTGTTTTTTTGTGCTCTCTAGATGTCAGATGATCTGGAGGGGATGAAACATTGTAATGGCCTCCGTAAATTCATAACGGCCCCCGAGAAGAAACCGGAATTACAATGCAGCAAACAAAATGACTGTAATTGCAATAATAATCATCATCATCATCATCATACATTTAATTTAGAAGCGCCTTTCAAAGCAATCGTAATTGTGGATTAATCATTTTTTGTTTGAGCTTTAGCAAGCGTCATGGGTTGAGCAAGTTTGATTTGCTTTGGCGGGCCGATTAAATAGATGTGACGGGCCACATTTGGCCCCCGGGCCTGAACTTTGACACCGGTGCTTTGCGACGATACCTAATATGGAGTCGCTCAAAACAATTCAACTATGATGTATTTTTCCTCTCCGTTATCCTCTTTTTTCCAAACGATCCCAATTAAGGAAGCCGCGATTTGCCGTTAATTGCACTTGACTGATGCGACGCGACGTTTAGCGCGCGAGCTGCTGCGCCAAGCCAAGGAAAGGATATAACATCTGCTCTTTAGCGCGTCGAGCTAATGACGGAGCGCAAAAACCGCCGCTTGGTTTTCTCCACCTTCTCGCCAAAGTGTCTGTCGTGCGCACACACACACACACACACGTGCAAATACACCTATAGGTGCGCACGTGCACGTATATGTTGTTTGTGAACAGAGGACTCCCATGCCCGCATGTCCTCTCTGCTGACACAGGTGACGAGAGACGTGTTGTTTAAGTCTCTGCTGAATTGTTTCCTTCACGCTCAACGAGCCAGCTTTGGCTTCCACTGGATTTGAAAAGAGCTCAGATTCAGCTCATTGATCTGCAAACACGCCTGAAATTGACCATCATCGGCCATGTGTCCAATCAACCTATTTTCCCGTGTGTAAGGCGCACCCCCAATTAGTGACGTATGTTTCAAATGTTTTCCAGATGTAAGGCGCACCGGGCTATAAGGTGAAGGGTTGTTTTTTTTTTTTTGGAGGGGGGAAGAAAATCAAGGCTTTTGGGTGTGCCGCACACCCGGGAAAATAGGCGACATAAATAAATAGATAGATATCTATACATAAATAAATACATTGATGAATAAACAAATTATAAGGATTATAAGGTGAAGGCTTGTTTTTTTTTTCAACGATTTTAGGGTGCGTCGCACACATGGGAAAATATGCAAAATAAACAAATAAATATAGTGATTAATAAATGAAAAACCAAATATATAAATACATCATGAATAACTAATTTATAGTATTTTCCAATGTATAAGGCCCGCTGGAGTATAAGGTGCACCGCCAATCAATGGTGTGTTTTCAAACTTTTTCCAAATATAAGGCGGGCCTTCAATGAATGAGCCAAATTTTCCAAATCTAATATATAAATATATCCCGTATTTTCCGCTGTATAAGGCGCACCCCCAATGCATGGCGCCTTTTCAAACTTTTTTCCATATAGATAGAAGGCAATTTGGAGTATAAGGCGCACCTTCTGCAATTGACAAAAGTATTCCAAATAGAATGGAAATATAGGAAAGTTTTCCACATTATAAGGCGCTACAGTAGAGCCTGTGGTTACGCACTCCTTCTTCTTAGTGGGGAAATATTGTTCTGTATTCTCAATATTACTTCTGGTAAAAGGCACACCTGCGCAGGGTCATCTTTTGAGGACAATCAAGGCTTTTGAGTGCACCTTCGACACCGGCAACTCGGGTAAATCTGCTTTCCTGATTGTATTTCAGATGCGGCTATCAAGAGCCCATCTCCAACAAGACCACTTCCGTCATCTTCATGCAATCCACCTTTGAGGGGCCTTCAACAAGTGAGTCAAAGCCACGTTGTTTAGTTGTTGTTTTTTTCGCGCAAACAAAACTTGTGAATACAAGACTCGACGGCCAAAACCGTCCCGACGGACATTTTGTCTTCTGTCTTTGTCGCAAAAAGTGAAAAGCGCCAAGGTATTTTGAAGCCCCCCCCCCCCCTTTTTTTTTTTTGTCTCCGCTCTTCGTTTCCAAAGCAAAACATCAAGGTCAGCCATCACGGCTCATCGCTAAAGCCTGGCGGTCATTAGCGACAGGTTCCTTCCGTTTCTTTTGACGGGTGATTACGAAGCCCCCCCCCCCCATCCCCCTGCACAATGGCCGGCGACTTTCCCCACTGCGCCATCTCTTGTATTTGTGTGTGTGTGGGGGGGGGTGCGCACCTGACACCTGCGCAACTGCCCGGCGACATTCCTGACACGTTTGTCTTAATTCGCCGCTTCCTGACAACAAAGCGCACGAGGCGACTTCTGACTTCCTGCCACCTTTTGTACTGTTGGGGCTCCTTCGGGTCCATTCGTTGCGGCGTTGAGATGCGCTAGACGTGAGTTGACATGTGCGACGAGAGCCAAAATGTCACAACCATCGTGGCCCCCGGTGTAGATTTCAATTTTTATTTTTTTTATGCCTCTGTCTACAAGCAAAAAAGGGATTCTCGATGAAACTGAGCGCACCCGAATGCACCACTCGACTCCCCTCCGCTTTCTATACAGTCCAACTTGAGTTTCCAAAGCTCTCTGTTCTTTGACCAATTTGATTTTCAACCAAAAATTTCAAAATGGGTTGTCCATTAAACTGAGTGCACTTGAATGCACCACTCGACTCCCCTTTGCTTCCTTCTACGTCACTTCCTGATGTCGCGTCTCAATGTGACTGACGCGCAATCCTCGTGTAGCGCTCCAATATGAAAAAAAAGTAGACTTTGATTATAATGGGAAATATTTCCGTTTTCAACCACATCGGTTTTGAAAGAGGTTTCTGGAACAGATTATGGTCGAAAACCCATCTTAGACTGTATGTGGTGTCGCTACGACCCTATCCGACTTCTCACGCAACTTGTTTCGGATAAAAGTCAACGAAGGTTGATGACCTACACAGCAGCTTTAATATGAACGGCATGAGAACACAATGGGGGGTTTCATCCAGGTGGTCCCGGTCCACGCACTGTCTTGTTTTTGCTCCCGGTATGACTACGTATATACTTGATCACATCACATAATAAATAGTGTCGTTGGTCCTGGCGCGGCAGCAGTTGTTTGTTTTGTTCATCTTTTTAGTCGTCCGAAGTCACGTCAATGTCCTCGGAGCTGCTCTGCTTGGTAGCCACGCGCCACCTGTTGATGTGATGGTTCCCCTTCTTCTTCTGCTGGGCGTCCGGACCGTCTTCCTCCAGCTTTTGCCGCTTGTACTTGGTCCGCCGGTTCTGGAACCAGACCTTGACCTGTGCACACGCCAGCGGCACATTTGGGTGAGATGATCGAAAAGTTCCGCGGACGCGACTGCGTGGACGTCGACTCCAAACGATAGCCACATGTTGGAAATTCACCGCGACGGGAGGATGGATCCGGGACTCAGTCGACGTTGTGAGTATCCACATTTCCCATTGCCATGTCCGCTCGACGTACAGGGATACCTCGGTTTACGAACAAACTTTTCGCCTTACGAACATTACATTTGTGAGAATATCATCTTGGCATACCAACTAGTTTTCTGGAAACACCCGCAACGGCTGCCGGACTAGTTTTTGGCGGAAGAACACCAAACCGCACGGCCGAACTGCGCCACCGTGGCTTCCGGACTACTTTTCCACACCCGCTTTCTGTCAGTGCGGACGACGTGGTTTGCTATCGAGTGGATACTTTTGCTATTGTGCCAGCGAAAAAGACCCCACCGTGGGCTCGTCTTCAGCTGAAGACGACACAAAACAAAATGACGGTTAAGCAGAAGGAGCTCATCAAGAAACACCAACGAGGTGTGCGTTTGTGTGACTTAGCGTCCCAGCACCATTTCGCTAAGTCGACCATTGCTACGTGTGGCTAAAGGTGTTTCTGTGTTGTCTAAGCAACGGTCTCAGGCAATAGAAGAAGCTGAAAAACTGTTGATTTGGATTAACAAAAAGCAGCTCGCAGGGGACAGTGTGAGTGAGGGTATTATCGCCGAGAAAGCACGGCAACTTCACTAGCATATCGTCAAGAGGCAACTACATAAACCATCATCACAACGGTCAATAAAACCACTTTATTATACAGTACAGTGTATTTCTTGAATTACTATACAATAGCGCATTTATGATACGTAAAATAAGGTCTATTTTGTGTAGTTTTAAGGCTTATTTAGTAGAAAAATATGTCTTATGGGGAACTGGAAACATATTCTGATTTTTAATGGTTTCCTATGGGAAATTAATGTTTGGAAGACGGACTTTTCGCCTTACACACACTTTCTGGGAACCAATTAATTTTGTAAACTGAGGTATCACTGTAATAGCGGACTCGACGCGACGTGGGCACACGACATCCCAGATTATATTAAAACATCCCCCAAGCTTGCACTTTTTTATGTTTTACAGTATTTGAAAACCTCATTAAATCCATCCGGGTTTTTTTCCCTTCCTCACTTTGCATATCATTTGCATTAATTGAGACGTCCTCCAAGCTGTTGGATAACAAGCTGGAAACGTCACTTCCTTCCACATCAACTACAAATCTTTTTTTCCTCAAATCCAAAGACAAAAGTGACATTTGTTCATCCCATCAGACTTAAAATGCATCTTGACACTTGATTGTCATCAATCGGTATTCATGTTTGGGCAAAATGATACCAAAAAGAGGCAAGTGGGCTTAAGTCTAAAATCTCCATTTGGGCACACAAAAAAAAAAAAAAACTGCTGGCTCCTGAGGTGTTTTTTTTTTTTTTTTTGCCCATTAGGACTAATTGACACCCACATAGTATCAATAACACGCACACCTTCATCCAATAATAGCGTTAAATATGCCACACGCCATTCTGGACTTGTCAAAGCAGCAAGAGCGAGAGTGTAAACGCCTTCATTATGTCCAGGAATAAACTGCAAGCTTGAAAAGTCGACGTTCCCCCCCGCCCTTTTACTGGCGGCGTTTTGAAGCCATTTGAGCCCTTACTTACTTACATATTTTGACTCATTCATTTGCAGTTGTTCAACAGATGCTCATGGAATTCATACAATAATTAGGTCACGATACAACTCCAGTATTTTAAAAATGACAACATTAATATTTTGGCTATTTCTTAGAGCAAATTAGGCAAAAAAAAAGTCAATTTACTCGTGAATGTAACTGCAATAAGAATATAGTACATTCTCTTTTTAATTCATAATTCATGCCATTCCAAACAGTTATTAGAAAACAATTTGATTAGATAAGCACATGAAAGCACAATGACATGTTATTTAATATTTTAATTAGTCAATTTCCTCTTAACAAACCAATCAAATATTTTTTACAATCCGCAAGAAATATTGCAAGACTAAATATTTTCTCTGTCGGCTTGAGTGAATTCGGTGGTTATATTTTGCTTGGCCTTGGAAAAAAAAAACCTTAGATACAGCAAAAGTACTGTTTTTATCACTGTGTACCCATTGTGGGATGAATAAAGGTTTTTTGATTCTGATTACTCGACCATTAAATCCTCTAAAAATCTGCATTCTCTAAATTTTGAGTTAATTATTCAATTATTCATTTGTTTATGCATTTGTTTACAATTGCGCAGTTGTTATTATTAATACATGTGACTACTCTGAATATTATTATTATTTCAGCTGCGATGGCTTAATTTTCCCACGTAGAATGAACAAGGTATCTCATCGCAATTATCTGCCAAGTCATGATCAATAAAAATGTCCTTAAAATGTTGTCGTTGGCTGACCGAAAAGGCTTCTTTCTATCAAAATAAAAGTATTAAAACAAACAAAAAAAAACACGTCCGGCGAAGTATCGCGACATTTCCCCAAATGTTGCGCAATATTTCTCCCCGAAAAAGAGCGCGAAAAGCCGCCATGTTTGTCACCTGCGTCTCGGACAGGCTGAGGCCGGCGGCCAGTTGCTTCCGCTCGGCGCCGACCACGTAATGGTTCTTCTCGAAGGCCCGTTCCAGGCGGAGCAACTGCGACGGCGAGAAGGCGGTTCGGATCCGTTTGGGTTTCCGGGCGAAAGGGCCGTGGAGGAGAAGGCCGTCCTGGGAGGCGTCGTGACCTGCCGGGCCCGGGACGACACACGCACACAAACGAACCTCCATTACGGCTCATTTCCGCCATTACGGCTTCGAGTTGGCGAACTGGTGGGTTGCTTACACCTCTTGGTCCGTTTTTTTTTTTTTTTTACAAATACATCAAAACTAAAATAAGTTTCATGGATGTTTTATCTTTGAAATCCAAATGTTTAAAAGTGAATTGTCATGTCCAAATGTCTGGCTCCTCGATGGCGTCTTTTCCCGTTTATTGTTATTTTAATAAAACTTTATTGATCATAAAAAGCGTTCGAAAGTCGATGCTCAAGCAAAATCGAAGTCAGTACATTATCTTTTTTTTACTTTTTTATTTCAGGTATATAACTATTGGTAAAATATTTTTGAGGGCAAGTTGCGGTTTAATCATGGCCACAATCACGTTGATTTATATATTATAATCACACAGATGTCTTACTTGAATACTTTAAAACTGGTGTTTATCGCACGTCGGTTAACTAATGTAAATACACGATACACATTCAGCTATTATGGCACGATCATTTGCTTTAAAATGTGAATTACGCCACTTTGTGTTGACTCGATGTGGCCGTTTAACTTTAATGGTTGTTTGGTAACCAAAAACCAAGTCATCGTGCATTTGCATTATTTGGTCATTTAAAAATATATATAATTATTTTTAATGTTTGATTACGATTTGAGGGTCGATAAAAAGTACGTTTTATTTGTTTGATCGTGAAATGGGAACAAAAGCAGAATTCCACTCCTAAATGAGGCAATCACTTTTGATTGACACGTTTTGATTTACATCGTGACAAGTGTTTATGAATATTGGATTTGGGTGACGGCGATTTGTCGATCCTTGATATCAACTGATGTATTTGATAATATATTATTTTTAAAGCCGGAGTTGCGTTTATTGGTTATAAAAATGTACATATTGTAGTCTATCTAAAAGCATCACTAATGTATTCTTCTTATGCCTGTATTCTGGTTTAGACAGCGGTCCAAAAAAACCATTTGATGATTACCTTGAAACCTGTGTCCAAAGAATCGGTTCCGTAGCACCCAGGGGTAAAAGTTCAGCGGGTCTCGGTGCTGGCCCGAGCCGAAGAAGTGCGCGTGCGCGTGGTGCTGCAGGTGCTGGTTGTGATGTTGGTGGTGGTGGTGATGGTGGTGGTGGTGGTGCCCGTGGGGCCCCGCGGCCAGCGGCCGGTGGCTCGCCGACTCGTGGAACACCAACTCGGCCTGATTCGGGTAGAGCGAGCGGGCCACGGCCGCCGCCGCCGTCGTCCCTCCGGGGACCGGGGCGGCCGCCGGGTAGCCGCCCATAAGGGCGGCCGGGCCGCCGTAAGTGAGCGCGGTGGGGCGGATGGGCTCGTCGGCCAGCGGGCTCTCCTTGGCCACCAGAGACTCGATGGTGAAGCAGCGCTTCCCCGCCGCCGCCGCCGGCGCGAACATCCTCGCGCGACTCAAACAAACAAACAAACAAAAAAAGGCGCTCTTGTTGTTGCTTTTTGCTTTTATTTTCCACCTTTTTTTCTTTTCGTGGGCAGCCCCGAAGACGTGGCGCGAAAAGTCTTGTTGGTCTCAACCGCGACTCAACTCGACGCGACGCCGCACAAGTGAGAGCTGGCGTTCGGATGGGCGGGGCTTAGCGCACCTTCAGCCTCGGACTCTGATTGGACCGCTCGACCTGCCGATCAAGGTGAGCGTCGGGAAGCTTTTTTTTCGTACTAAGTGAAATCGCCCTTTTTGATATTCATAATAGGCATAATACATTTCATTTCTAAGCACCTTCCAAAACTCAAGGTCACTTTACACTCACAGGATGCGTTTTTTCTGTGGGTGAGCAGTGGCAGCCAGCGTTCACTCAACCTGCAATAACTAGCTAATAGATATCTTGATACCTAGTATGTTTCATGACTCAAATAGCTAGCTAGGTAGCTATTTTGTGAAAAGATAGCTAGCTATACAGATAGATTGCTAGCGAGCTAGCTATATAGCTAATATTATGATAATAATTCATTTCCAACCTCATTTCAAAACTCTCAAGGTCACTTTACAGTCACAGGATCAGTTTTTCTGCGGGTGAGCAGTGGCAGCCACACGCATTCAACCCGGAATAACTCAAATAGAAAGTTAGCTAGCTAATAGATAACTAATTGATAGCTAGTTAGTTAGTTAGTTAGATAGGTAATATATAGCAACGAGATAGCTAGCTAGGTATCCAACCGGACAGCTAGTTAGATGGCTAATATATAGCATAGAGATAACTAGCTTGGTAGCCCGCTAGTTAGCTAGCTACGTAGCCAGCTAGATAGCCAGATAGCTCAAGTGATGGTCCGTCCCCACACCCCATGATGACTAACTAGCTTTTTTTGTGGGGGGGGGCTGAAAATGAATCAAAACATAGACTTTGCAAAATGTTGACTTGTAACTTGCTTCTAAAAAAATGAAATAAAAGCATCCTCCAGCAAATAATAAATAAATCCTTACATTAAATGCAAAAAAACATGTACATGTAACATGTGGACTGGAGTCCAGTCTACATGTTAGCCTTTTTTTGCATAAAAAAGTGGTTTTAATAATAATAATAATAATAATAATAATAATAATAATAATAATAATAATCCATTGCATTTTTTAATCCACTTCGATGAGCACAAATGCTTTCAAACGACTTGTCTTTTTTTTTCAATGACATTTTTTATTTTACACCCCCCCCCCGTGACGTGTCTTCAATTTTCAGAAATGATTTTCATTCCTTCCTTTTCTCTCACTCTTTCCTTTTGATCCTCATTCGTGAACACGTGTGATTGTTTTTATTCCTTATTCTTTGAGTTTAGGAGTGTGTGCGTGTGGGTTTTCTTTTTAAAATCAACGTATTTTGTTCCCGAGTGAAAATGGACTCGTTAATGTCACTAATTAATCCGAAAGCTTTTAATCGTCCCCCAACGGCGGACATTTGCAATCTACAGCAGCAAAAAAAAGGTTGAGGGGGGTTGAAAACATAAAAAAAAGTCCAATTAATTAATAATATTAATACATAAATATAAACTCAAGGTGTTTTTATTTTCTTATTTTGATTTTTTTACAACAAGAAAATCAGTTTTTGGTCGATTTTGACCACTGATCTTTTTTTTTTTTATGGACTCGCCCTACTTGCTGTCATTTCGCCTTGTTTACCGTCAAAGACCACAACAAAATGTTCATCCTATTTTTAATGACATTCCTTTGATTTTATTTGTTAATTATCGTTTGAAAAGATGAATATTTTGTGTTTTTCATTCGAGCTAATGTCACTTTGAATATTGCCATCGTTATTACGCGTATTAGGCCTCCCCCTTTGTAAACCGATCAAAAAATAAAAAACCAAATAAGACAGAAAGTAAATGGCGTCCCATTTTGGTGTGTTTGATTTGACTCTCTCTCTCTCTCTGAGGGGATATTTCAGGACAACCTTGACGGTCCGTGCAAGCCACGAGGGAGGGAAAATGTTCCAGAAGGTTCTCGGTGGTGTGCGTCCAGGGAGAAGGAAGGGGGTGTGGGGGGGGGGGGTCGAGGGTGTGTGTTGGTTAATGCTTGACTCGGGAATGTGCTGCAATTGAAAACGTTTAGTTGTTGATGAGGCCTTTCGAGCTTTCGAGGCGCTCCTAAACGACCCCTCATTGAATTTCCACTCGTGACGTCACCAGCAGTCCAGATAACCATCCTTTGGCATTTAACGACGTGCACGAAATACTTAAAAAAAAAAAACAAATCCTGGACAACCGCCCTTGGGCACGCGCGCGCGCCCGCTCATGCGCATCGCGCAGTTGAACGTGTTTGTGTGCGTTCGAAGCAACGAGCGCGACGGTTCACTTCCTTTTCTCGCCGGCCATTTCATTAGGCACGCCCCTCTCACGATGATTGACGGCTCCGACGCTGAGCTCTCCAGAATATTATTTCACTTCATCATTCTTTATGGTCATAGATTTTATGTTCATAAAGATGCACGAAATTAACACCTAAAAAGAAGCAAAAAAATGAATTTTTGCACGCATCCTATAATAAGCGCTATAGACATCAATATGTATCGCGTTGTATTGTATTGTAACATTATGAATATATAGAGGGGAAAAAATGAACGTATTTTTTAACCCAAAAAAATCAGCCCGTGCATGTATCAACCATGAGAGGTTTTTTCTTGTTTAAATTATTTTTTTCTTTCTATATGTATTGTATTGTTTTGTAAAAAGATATCAAGGGGAAAATAAGAAATAATCTTAAAAACATTAAACCTAGTATCAACCATGCAGAGGTTATTTCTTATTTTTTTTTAAAATACTTTTTTCTTTCTTTTTAAAATTCAACAGTTTGGGTCAACTTTTCATTGCTGACTGCATGTCATCTTGCTCCATAAATGATTCATATCTACGACCTGTCATGTATAAATTAAATGCTTTATTAATCTTAAGGAATACACGACAAAATGTGATTAATATCAATCTTATACATCCAACCTATTATTATTATTATTATTATTATTATTGTTATTCTTCAATCTCCACAAGTGACGCCGAATTAATTTCAATCAAGTGATGAGTCCATGAAAAAAAAGTGAACTACTTTTGAGGTCAGACGACAGGCGACACACGACTCGGTACTGACCACCTCTGCCCTCCCGTGGCGATAACACGTAATTGCACAAGTAATTTGTGGCCCCTTTTTTCGCCTCCAGAAAAAAAGAAAATACATGTCTTGTATGTATTTATTCTGCCCTCTGTTGGTCAAGATGAGGTAAAGCACCCTCTTTTTTTTCATTATGTGACGTTGACGACCCCGCCTCCTTCTTTGCCACTTTTCGCAGATGGCCCAAGTAGCACGTCGCTGCGTTTGTGGCACCCGCCCGACAACCTGCGACCACCCTGACATAAAAGGCGACACCCACTCGACCTAAACAAACACATCTTGGCACACAAACGCGTCGATTGCCATCACTTGGCCTCCAATAGAGCAGTCAATTTGATCATAATCATCATCGTCATCATCATACATTTCATTTATCAGCACTTTTCAAAACTCTCAAGGACACTTTACAGTCACAAAAGAATATTTTTTCCCCATTCTGGAGACGATACATTTGACAGGAAACACCTTTATAATATTAGATTGTAATATAATACATGAATGTAAATATCGTTGTTTTTATCACTTTCAAATCTCGGTTTTAATTTGCTACATTTGGCTTGCGTAAATTGGCACTTTGCTTCAATAGTTGATTAAAAAAAGAAAATCACCATCATTAAAGTCATGAAAATGGATATTTGTCATACATCAGCTACCTTGAAGGTAAAGTCAATTGCACGCTAAATCGCTCCTTTTGATTTGTTGGCTATCTATCTATCTATCTATCTATCTATCTATCTATCTATCTATCTATCTATCTATCTATCTATCTATCTATCTATCTATCTATCTATCTATCTATCCAACTATTCCATCTATCCAACTATCCATCCATCCATCCGTAAATGCATTTTATTATTTGTTTATTTATATTTGTATTGATTTATTTATGCGTTTGTAAAGTTATTTTATTGTGCATTTATTTATTTTTGTGTTTATTTATTTATTTGGTTATTTAGGAGTTGATACATGTATTTATTTATTGATACATTTGTTTATTTATTCTATTGTATATGATGGATGTTAGCGCTTTGTTCCAGCTTCAGCTGTTGTTAAAGCGCTATATCAATCAATATGTATTGTATTGTATTGATTTGTCTGCCTTGTCCGAGTCACTCCACGATCCATTTGCTCTTTCTTGGCCCTTTCTTGACAGAGTTCTGATTGGCTGCCATTCTGAATGAAGACAGGAAGTGAGTCCTCCCCTTCCCCGTAGGAGGCCGCGTGGCGACGTGGTTGGCCATTGTCCCGCGTGACAAAAGAGTCTGCTGCACTTCAAACGCGGTCATGAAAGCTAATGACTATTAGATGGAGCGGTAAAATATGCTAAGCGCCATTTTGACGACGCATGAGAACTTTCACACCTTCTCTCTCCATTTTGATTGCTGACCTCCATCTTGTTGGGACCCGACGGCGGACATCTTGTCCTTCTTCTACTATATATCGGAGATTGGGGAAAACCGATTGAGGGCTCCCTCCGGTGGATTGTCAAAAATGACCAATGAATCACTCCGTTTTGACGACAAGCCAAGTGACCAACGGTGAGTAGGTCTCAATTTTAAGCCCCTCCCCCTCCCCCTTGACCCTCCCTGCCGTTAAGAAGGCCTTTGCTAATTGAGAGCGCGATACCCAGAGACCCCCGATGAGCTTGCCCAAATCCGCTTCATCCCCCTTGGTTTTTCCCAGGCCTGCGTCACCCCCCCCCCCCCTCCCCTCGTTCATCCCTCAATGGGATTACACCGGACGCACAGATGGCGGCGGGCGTCATCTCATCATGTGGGTTTAATGCGTACATCAGATCAAACTCGCCCGCTCGTCTTTCAACTTTGATTCCGCTACTCATCTCTGATGCTAGTCTTAGTTAGCACAACAAAGATAATATTTCACATATACATCATAATACAAGTACTTTATCGACCAATTAGATATTTTTTCTGCAGTTTGATAATTTTGAATAACAATAATAATAATACATGTCATTCATAAATAATAATATAAGTAATAAAAATACACGTCATTTTTTTAAGAACTTCACAATTATACATTATTTTTGTTATCATTTGGTCATTTTACTTGATGATTCTTTTTTTAATCGTTCATTTTTTATTGCTATTGTTTTCAAATAACAGAGTCAATATATTTTTAATAATTCCATCATTATAGAGTGTTTATTTCTATTTAACTCATTGACTGCCAGACGTGCAAATAGGTGTCCACTCCAGTGCCAGGCTTCGTTTGTCATTGTCACTCCAATTCCAGGACTCGCAGAATATTGACTTTTAGGACCACACAAACATTCAACGCAGCGTTGGAAACCTTAGACTCTCTTCTCTTATTGGAAAAAAGAGTTAATTCCCAAGTTATATGGCTCTGATAAGTGATCTGATCTTGAAATGGGGGCAGATGTCCAAAATACAATGCACGCAGATTGAATTAGTAGTTAGCGCTTTGTTCCAGCTGAAGCCGGAACAAAGCGCTAACGTGGACAAAAGGCAAATGCTGACACCTCGTGAAAGGTAAAAAACATTGCCAGAGGTCTGACCAGCGCTTTATCAGCAACCCCCGCGGTGACAAAATTCTAAATTGAAAGCAATTGGTGTCAAACGAGATCAGCCGGTATAACGAGTTAAGTAACATCAAGAAAAAAAAAGCGGTGTATCTAGTACGGTTCCCTGCGTGGCGCCATTGCGCTCCAAAACTTTGTCGTCTTGTTTGCCGAGCCTGAGAGCCCCAAGCAGTCGCCCCGCGGCGCCCCGCGGCGCCCTTCCCACTTGATCCCCGAACTTAGCGTTTCTTCTTTTTCACCTCTTCGGAGCTCTCGTCTGAAGATTAGCCACATGGAAACCTTGGCAGCGTGTGGCCTTTGCGCTCCGGCGTGGCCAATTAGCCGCTCCGTCTTATCCCGGCGCATGCGGCTAATGTGTCTGCGGTGGCCCGCGGGAGGCCCGAAAAACCCGCCCGGCTACACTTTATGAGGATGCCGGCCCGCGGCGCATTTGACTGCTCGGAGGCGATTGAAGGAGCTCCCGACACGTGACTTTTGGCTCGCGAACGCCTTTTTGGGACGTTTACGACGCGATGACTTTGCAGTGAGCCTCTTCTACGCGTTCCTTGCGAGTGCGTTCATTTCCATTGGATCCCATTCAAAGAAAATGGCTTCCGGTGCATTTGTCACCGGCTCCGCCCCCTTTTTTTCGTTTGACTTCCCACAAGCGGCCACGTATTTGAAGCTTCGTGGAAATGACCACAGCCTATCACTGGCAACAAACAACATTAACACATGAATACATTAAAACAAGCAAGCATAAATCGACGTATTAAAAACTAACAAACAAAATACAAAATCAATAAAAAAAATGACTAGCAAACTCCCCCTCTCCGGTGCCTTCACACGGTCAATTGCTGCGCGAGCGCGAGATGCTAGCTGGCTAGCCAAAATTGTAGTACCCGTCGCTGGCCTGCTAGCGCGTTGCGGTGCCAGGCGTGACATTTTTTAAAATAGGGTTTGGAGATCATGGTCGTAAGTACGGGTGGTCGTAAGTCGGATGTTACCTGTATATGTATAAAAACAAACAAGGTAATCTAATTAATTAATAAACAACTAAGTACTGTAATTAACAAATTATTACATGATTAATGAATGAATGAATGTGTAATTAATCAACAATACAATAGTCTGTGTAAGCTCTCAGTTGTACAGGAGTGGTCCATCCATCGATGAGAAGGTTTCTTCAGTCGTCATTTGTACTTTTTTTTTGAAGGTGTCGGACGTTTCGCCTCTTATCCAAGAGGCTTCGTCAGCAAACTCAAGCCTGACTGGTCGTATCGGCCCCATTTATATACCCCTAATGTCCAGATCAACAAATAACTAAACAGGTAAGTATTCTAAACTAATTTATCAATTAACTAATTAATAATTTAAATAAATAACAGTGTATTCAATTGTTTAATTAATTAAACTATTAATTTGTAGTTTGGCAAAAGTTAATGAATTGGTTAATTATTTTTAAGAATTATTTAATGAGTGCATTTGTTATCATTCATTTTATTTAACAAATAAATAAAAGGATGGATGGATTTTTACCAAATGGTTTTTTTTTTTTTTTTGAATCATAGATTCATGTGAACTTTTCGGAAACGTCAAGCTTGTGAAAGGCAATACATACGTGGTAAAATTGTGTATAACAAGCTTTTAAAGGTCAAACACTGAAAAATTAATAACTAGCAGCTGGAGAAATGGGAAAAGTACAACAATTTCAAAAAAAGTCTTTCCAGCTGTAACGTAGTGTTGCCAAATCAAATCAATAAGCCAGACAGAACAATGCAATTCTTTCCATAAAATATATTTCTCAATATCATTCAAATATACAGAGTCAAAGAGCAATGCGTGTGGAAAAATTAAATATGGAACTATACTTCTATTAAATATCTTATTGTTTTGTTTTGTTTTTGTAGGGGGGGGGGGGGTGAGATAAAGCATCTTAAAGGATCTTAAAGAGCAGAGCCTCGTCATCAACTGGTGAGTATAGTTGAGCTTTTTGGAATGTTGCCGCGCCGACAATCATTTTGTGTTTGGGAGCCTTTTACTGAGCCACAAAGGGACATAAGTCTTCCTGTGCCGGTCCCAAGCCCGGATAAATACAGAGGCTTGTGTCAGGAAGGCCATCCGACTTCAAACAAAACAAACGTGCGCATCGAACCTCTAAAGATGGACGACAGCGATTTGCTGTGGCGACCCCGTCCGTCAAGGGATGAAAAAGCCCAAAGGAAAACAACAACAACAACAACAACTTCTATTAAATATTAAAAGGCCATCATCAATTTATGGTGGGAATGTACAAGAGTGTCGAGTCTTTCCATGGTTGGATTTGGTTTCTCAGCAGGGCTCCGGAGCGTCGTCGTGCACGTCCACGTCCACGTCCACGTCCACGTCCGACTCAGAGAATTCGTCTTCCTCTTGGTCTTCGTCGGCATGGCCCTGAGATCCGGGACTTTTGGGCGGGGCGGCGGCGGCGGCCAGGCCCAATTTGGCCAACTTGGCCTGCTGCTGCTCCAGACTCTGCTTGCGCCACTTGATGCGGCGGTTCTGGAACCAAACTTTCACCTGGAAGACAACCACAAGGCCATCAGACCTCCTCCAGTCACATTTGGAATCTTCTCAATGGTGTGCCAAAACTCTTTTTTTAGACCAATTTTCAATGCTTTACAATTGCTCATAAAATGTCCCCCCCCCCACACTTAATTTCAAATACACGTCATTTCAAGGTCAGCATTAGAAGATTTTTAACATGATTCTTGTGTCATTATCTGACATTAAATCCCATCTTTGTTTCATGACTTGCAGAATGTGGGGAAACTTTCCAAGTTTGTGCGCTTCATGCTAGCCACGTAATAGCAAAGGCTTCATTTAATGTGAACAACAACGATCGACGTTGTATTCAGTTTTCTGCTATTTCATTTTGAAAGATGAAAGATGAGCTGACCCCAACACTCACCGAAAGCGACACTTTTGGACTTTCCCGCTCTGAACGGCGACTTGAACGCAACTCACTTCCGTTTTCAACAAATATCAATTAATTATTAATTGTTTTGCCATTTTTTTGTATTGTCAAATTATTTTTTGACTCCAGTTGTAAATAGAAATACAACAAAATGCACGTATTTATTGGAAGTCGTCAGAAATGACGTTGCTCGAAACAGCAACGACTGCTTGCCGGAAGTGACTTATTTTTTTGACTCCAGTTTACTCTCGCGCTACGTTATAATAATATTAATAATAAAATTATAATGATAAACTCATTTCAAAACTGAATGACGCTTTCCGGGCACAGGATAAGAACAGCATTTTTTTTCTGCTGGCGAGCAGCGGCAGCTAGACGCGCCAGCGTTCACGCAACCCGGAAGCGCACCCCACTAACACTAACTAAATCTAAAATGGGTCATGGGCATAATGACATTCGCGTAAACCCGGAGACTTTAATGATTTCCCCTTTTTTTGTGTGCGTGTTGTTCGCCAACCTGCGCTTCGGTGAGCCGCAGGGCGGAGGCGAGCAGGAACCTCTCGGAGCCGACCATGTACTGTTGCCGGGCAAACTCCTTCTCCAGGCGGGAGAGCTGGTCGCTGGTGAAGCTGGTGCGCATGCGCTTGGACTTGCCGCCCTTGACTTTGAAGGCGTCGCTTTTGGGCGCCGTCGCCGCTGCGAGGAAGTCGCCTCAAAAGTCAACCGCGGCCGCGGGAAAGCCGCTCGAAGGTACGGTCGGCGCGGAAAATACCTTGCCCGTAAAAGGCTCCTCGACACGACGCCTGGCAGCAGTAGACGGCGGAGAAGCCGGCCGGCAGCGCGCTGAAGGGGCAGGCCGCGTAGGTCGGGCCGGCGGCCGCCGCGGGGAGCGCGGCCGGGTAAGCGAACGCCCTCCCCGGGTTCCTCCCCGGGTTCCTCCCCGGGTTCCCCCCCGGGTTCCTCGCGTCCGGCCTGGCGAGCAGCGCGTCGATGGTGAACGATTTGGAAGCGGCTCTGCCGCTCGGTATCTGCATCGTTGCCGCCGCGAGACCCCCCGAAAAAAGGTGCGAGGCGAACGGTGGCTCCCGAACGCCTCCTTTCTTTTATACCCGGCCGGACGCGAAGGTGTCAACCGCCCCCCTGCGACCCCCGGCCGGGCTTTTGTCTCCCCGCGCGCAAGATGAGAGGAGCCCGCATGCCGACAACGTAGCCAATTAATTGGATGACCAGTACAAACTGGGATTGTCAAACATCCTCGCCCTTTGAGGAGGGGGGTTGGGGGGGGGGGGGGGGTCTCCTCGCTTTTGAAGACGAGGAGGTTGGGGGTCGCTGACTCCCAGCCAGAATTAGTCGGCCTACAAATTCCGACGTGGATCTTGAGTCCAAATGTAATCACCACTGCCGGGAAAGCCTTGATGTCGCCAAATGATCTGATTAAATGCAAATCATCTTTTCCAAGCCGAACTGGCCCCCCCGCCCCTCCCCCGCTTTTACTTTTACTTTGACATTTACTTTCCTTTTTCTCATTCCCTCTGAAGCCGTTTAATGAGTCGCCGACGGAGCTATGAAGTCATGCGCAAACACTCCATTACGACCTTTCCCTGAGAACAATGGCGGCGTTTTGCGGTCGAGGTGTCGCTCCTCGCAACGGGCCGCCTAACGGAGGGAGGCGTCAAATTTGCCAACTGATGTTTTTCTATTTGTTTTTTGCCCCCCCACGTCCCCCCTGCATAATCTGTCAAGTCTGCGAGCTCAATGCACGCTGTTGTCTTGAAATCAGGAAGTGGAGATGCTACTTCATTTTTTCAATGGGAGAGAGGAGGGGGGGGGGGGGCGTCGGCCTGTAATTTTCCTCCTAATGACTTTCGCACTCAGGATGTTCTCTGTGGAAATGCAAAACGTGCCCCCCCCTTGGACCCCCTCACATGCAAATTCGCCAGCAACAAGTACCACATCTTTACATGCACCCTTAACATCAGTTATTGATTTATTTATGTATCAAATTGATCACATGTTTTATTCCAGTTGCCATTCTGAGTTGAAAAAAAATCAGTTGATATTTTCTTCCTGTGAGGACCCCCCCCCCCCCCCCACACACACACACACACACACACCGATTTTAATTATTGGACTATGTGCATATGATATTCTCTTTAAATATAGCGAGATGGTTTCACAAGTGTTTTGACAAAAATCAACGTGTTTATTTATGTATGTATTTATTTTGAAATCAGAGCCAAAATGGGTTATGATGGCTGCTGTTTCTGGATCATTTTCATGATTGAACGTTTCTCCAAAACAAAAATGATGTAATCTCTTATGTGGTTTAGCTTGAGCAAAAAGTGAATGTATTCTCCCTGAAACATCATCCATCTAAATTCCAGTGCACGACATCGTGGAAACTTTGACTCAACAAGCGCAAAATAACAAGAGCAACTCAACCAAGCAACACGGCGGCTCCTCATTGGACCAGTGCTCAATGTGCGCATGCGCAGTAGGGCTTTGTGACGGTGACGTCTGTTCAAGCAGGTGAGCGCACTTCCTGCGTAGCGACCGACTTCCGGGCTATTTCCTTCCATTGCTTGTTTTCTTTTTGACAGAAATCCAAATGTTGTGGACGCACGCCATACACGGACGCACGCGTACGCTGTCGGGAGTCGCTTCCCCCCGAAAAGCAGCAGAAAAGGAAAGAAAGAAAGGGAAGGAAGGAGGTGGCCAATCGTCCATTGTGGATTGGAGCCAGACGACCAATCCCTTCAAACGCATGACTTGAGGTGAGCGAGTCGAGGGCCGAAATCGGACGTAAAAGTGCACCGCGAGAGCGTCAAAGTCATCGGGCCGGAGCGCGTGCACGCGCAGGGTCGCAAACCACCCGCCGACCCCCCCAGCCAAAATGATGACTGCCACTATATTTCGTTTTACTTTGAAAGGTTGTATTCGCTTGATTGACTCATCAGGTGGTTTTTCTGCAGTTGATAATTTAATAATAATCATCTTTTCATTTCGGCTTTTCCCTTGAAGGGGTCGCCACAGCAAATCAGTGTCCTCCATAATCATAATAATGATACATTTCATTTATAAATAAGACAAATAATATAAGTAATTTATTTGGAAGTACTTCAAAATTATACATTATTTTTCAGAATCAGAATCATCTTTATTGCCAAGTATGTAGAACACACAAAGAATTTGTTTCCGGTAGAACACGCTGCACTAGTATCATCATCATCAGCAGCAGCAGCAGCATTTGTTATCATTTGGACATTTTCTTTGACAATTATTTTCTTATTCATTCATTTTCTTATTGCTATTGTTTTCAAATAACCAGTCAAAATATTTGTAATAATTCAATCATGCTAGAATGTTTTTTTTTCTATTTAACTCATTCACTGCCAGACGATGTGCGAACAAGTGTCCACTCCAGTGCACTAAAATGGAAAAAAAGGAAATGCTGCCTCCTTGTGGAAAACAACAAAAAAAAACATTGCCAGATGTCTGACCAGCGCTTTATCGGCCTTCCCCAGCCAGAAAAACAAAACAAAACACAAGCAAATTGGGGGAATGGCGCTCCACGTCGTATTTTCAATTTGTGAATGGCAATGAAAGAGTTCATAATTACGGCAGTAAATGAGGTGGTAATGACATCATTGTGGAATGTTTATTTCTATTTATTGATTTTGTGCGTTACTGTTGTTTTTTTCCCAGTGATTTTATCTTAACTTTGCTCGTATTGTTTTCTATTGGAAATGGCTTATCGGACTATTTCTGTATTCATTCATCATCATTATCGTCGCGATCATCATTCCGTCGCTTGATTGATTGGCAGGTTGAGGTCAGCCGGTTCAAGGCTTTGTGAGGTCAAAGGGAAATTAATCAAATGGTTAATGGCTCTTATTTTGCGCAATAGTTCTTTGTGCCTCCATTTCAAGCTTTTTTATATATTTTTTGAGGACCACCCACACACCCACGCACACACACGCGCACACGCACGTGACCTGCCCACCTGGACTGTAAATGGCCCAGGTGGGTGTCGTCTGGCCCGCAATCCACATTTCAACACGCACACAACATTAGGTACACCTCACCGCGACGATCCTTCCCAAAATCGTCATTCTGGATTTTTTGGGGGGCAGCCATTTTTTGGCATATATGGACCATGCTAGTATATTAGCAACCGCTGTGGATTGCAATGTTTTTTTGTTTTGTTTTTTTGAAGTGAAAACATCCTCACAAATATCATTATGCGTGAAATAGTCCCGAGTGAAGAACTATGTGTCGGCTATGCTGATGTTGCGTGCTTAGCGTTTGCACGTGAGGGGCGCCGTTAGCCATTAGCATCGACACCCGCCGCTGTACGAGCAACCCCATGAGGGGCCGCTCCGAGGACCCCGAGGGCCACCGGAGTGCGTTGCGCTCATTATGCACTTAATGAGGGATGAAAATAAACTTTGGCATCGATATTCCGGGAACTCAACGTGTGTATTGTGGACGTCAGATGCCGTGTTTTTTTTTCATTAAGAACACATCTGTGTATCTGTTTTCATATTGCCGGTTTGCTAGTCTCATGTAACCTCTTTGTTCTCGATCAATTTGGTTTTCAACCGAAAACTTTGGGTTTTTCATGCCTCGGTTTACAACTGAAAATGGGTTGTCAGTTTAACCGAGGGCACCTGAATGCGCCGCCGGACTCCCCTCCGCTTCCTTATAAGTCACTTCCTCGTGTCGAGTCTCATTGTGAGGGACACTTTATCCCCATGTAGCATTCATTCACTTGCGAGTCGATGTGTTTGTATTGTTCAATCACCATTTCAATAAAAAAGCAGACGGAACAGATTGCATTTTTTGCATTGATTAGAATGGGAAATGTTGTTTTGGTTTTCAAACAGGTTTCTAGAACTAGCATTCCATTGTGCGCAGCCGTCTTTGTAGTGTTCAATCACAATTGATTATAATAGGGAATGTTTCAGTTTTCGAGCAAATACGTTTTAAAACAGCTTTCTGGATCGGATTAGGGTCAAAAACCCATCTTTGACTGTATCTCGTGTAGCGACGACCCGATGCAACTTTTCACGCCAATGCAACGTGTTTCGGATAAATGTAAACAAAGGTTGCTGAGTTTGTATTGTTCAATCACGATTAAAAACAAAAAAAAGCAGATGGAACAGATTAACAATTTTTACATTGATTATAATGGGAAATGTTGTTTTGGTTTTTGAACAGGGTTCTAGAACTTGTGTAGCATTCCATTGTGAGGTGTGTGTGCGTGTGTGTGTGTGTGTGTGTAAGTTTTTGTCCCGTGGTGGGAATAGTAGGGGGATGGTGGTGTCTGTGAAGTGGTGGTATTGGCGGGGGGTGCTGATGCAGACACCCGCCTCTAATGGAGGTGGGAATTGGCGGGTTGGACTTTAACACTTGACCCTTGTTTACACTTCCTGTGGGTGTCATTGTCCGTAAAGTGCACGCTCGCTCGCTCGCTCGCTCGCTCGGCTCACATGGGGGCCGCGTTGCATTCAAGGACCTCGGGCCAAAGCCTAAAGGATGTCTGGCCCTTTGGGGTACTCATTCCATGCACCGCCGCTCGCTTTCTTCGCCTTTTCCGATTGATTGGCGGACTTCCGTCACACGGCACGTGCACACGCGCACAGCCTCGGCGGGCATGTTAGCGGAAAATGGCGGCAAAGCTGTTTCACACATTAGACGGTTGTTAGAAATTCTCTTCAAGAATTCTTCACAAAATTCCATTTTTTCAACGAATAAGCCCGGGCAAAAAAATAGAGACACGTAACATCCGACTGACGACTGACTTCCAAACGGTGCTAAGTTAAAATGCTCCTAAGTCCAAATCAATTGAATGGAGACTAAATGACTGGCAAACTAGATAGCTAGCTAGCCAGCTAGCTAATAGATAACTAATAGCAAGCCAGCTAGATAGCCAGCTAGCCAGATAGCTAATAGATAACTATTCGATAGCCAGCTAGGTAGCCAGAAAGTTAATAGATGGCAAAAAGCTAGCTAGCCTGTTGGATCGGATTTACCTGTGTTAGTGTCGCTGTGGAGAAATGGACATTTCACAGCAGCAAAGTTATGAAAGAAGTAGAAAAACAAAATAGAGGAGCTGCTGGAAAGGAAGCCACTCTCACGGCGCCAGCCGTCCGTCGTGAAGTCAAAAGAAAACAAACGAAATAAGTTGTACATATACATATCTTTATGGAGCATATATTGGATTGCATTTTTATGTTTCATTCCAAAGCAATACTGGTTAATGAGATATAAGTAAATGTTGATGTCGTCCTAAAAGTCCATATTCTTTCTGTGTGTCGTGAAAATGCCAAAAGAAAACCCCTGGCACTCGAGTGGAGACATCTTCTGCCAGTCAATGACTTCGTGTCCATGTAGTATTGTTTATTTTTTTGAAAGCGCTTGACAAGAGCGGTCGTTTCCAGTCATGTGCTTCGCTTGCAGCCTTGCCGTCAATGCAAAGAACACAATCCGAGCACCAAAACAAAGCCTGCAGGGCACTTTGCGCCTCATAATGGACTCCATCATGAGCACACACCACTTCCCCTCTCTCGCACACACACACACACACACACGCCGTGACACGCGCACACTCACGCGCTTGATTGCATCGCGATGAATCGAGAAGTTCAAACAAGGACCACACGCATGCGGGCGGCATCTCCAATGGTCTCTGCTGCCCTCTCGTGGTCAAGACCAGAAACTTAATATTTTGTTCAGTTTTTTTATTGGGATTACTATTGTTGGTAGGATTCGGAGTGGTGGTAGTCGTTGTCATCGTATTATTATTAGTAGTAGTAGTAGTTATATTGTTAGTATTATTAGTAGTAGTGGTAGTCGTTGTCATATTATTTTTATGATAATGATTATTAGTAGTAGAAGTGGTAGTAGTAGTAATATTGTTAGCACAGTATTATTAGTAGTAGTGGTATTGGTAGTCGTTGCTGTATTATTATGATAACGATGACGATTATGATGATAATTACTAATGCTATTATTATTGTTGTTGTTGTCGTTGCTATTATAATTATTAGTTTTATTATCAGTAGTAGTACTAGAAGAAGTAGTGGTAGTCTTTGTCGTATTATTATGATGATGATTATTGTTGTTGTTCTTGCTATTATTATTATTAGTAGTAGTAGTAGTGGTCGTAATATTGTTATTATTAGTAGTGGTAGTCGTTGTCGTATTATTATAATGATGAAGGTGATTATGATTAGTATTAATGTTATTATTATTATTAGTAGTAGAAGTAGTAGTGTTGCTGCTATTATTATTATTATTTCTAGAATTGACATTTTACCATGTAAAAAATACAGTGTTTTAAAACTCATGTAAACTCTCCCTCTTTTCTTGTCGTCAATTCGAGGTCTCGATGTCATCAAAGTAGACGAAATGTCAGTTCAGCTGCGTGTCATACCGGTCGTGTACACCGGAGGGCGCCGCCTCGCTAAACTTCCAAACAAACCGCAAACGAGATCAGGCTTTCCGCCATATTTGTAGTTTTTTTAGCAGTTCAAAATACGTACGTATATACGTATATATATTCACTTGCAGTTTGATACTCTGGCCTTTAGATGGCGCAGTAGTACTTTTCAGCGGTGCCGTCACAAGAAAGTGCTTTGACGGCTGATTTTTTTCGTCGTTCCTCATTTGACAACCGTCCAAGGCTCCAAAAAATGCCACCGTTTTCCCCCTTTGGCTGCTGTAACGTGCTCATTTAGAAAGTCAACCTTTCTGCCACATCACTCCTCATAAATGAAGAAATCACTCGCGTGCGCGCGTGAGATCCGCTGGAGTGGATTTTAAATAGGTCGATAACTGTTGCATTTTAATCGCTGACCTCATCTATGATTAATAACTCCCTCTGTCTGATCCCCGCAAGCGAGGCATCGGGGGGGGGGGGGGGGGGGGACAGCAGCAGTAGCGCCACATGCAATATGAAACGCACGCACAGTAGACTCGAGGTCGTCGTCAAACTCATGGGCAAAATGGTTTGGAGCAAACAATTTGCCAGCTAAAACTAATATTGTTGCCATAATTGTCAAGAATTTTTAGTTCAAACTTGTTACAAGGATATTGAGCGCAGACAAAAATAAGAATTCCTCACCGGCATGATTTTAATTGTCCAAGTGGGGTAAGGAAATTAAATGTATTATTATTAAATGTAACATGACCGTGGGTTGACTGCCCCTAGTGGTCCAGGAAAGAATTGCAGAATTTACTCACTGAATAATAATAATAATAATAATACATTTTCTTTATAAGCACCTTTCACATCTCTCAAGGTAACTTTACAGTCACAGGTTTTTCTGTCGGTGAGCAGTGGCAGCCACACGCGCCAGCGTTCACTAAACCTGGAAGTCACTCAAATAGATAGAAAGCTTACTAGCGAGGTAATCGTTATCCAACAAATACCTAGCTAGAGAGCCAGCTAGCTAGATAGTGAATAGATAGCTAGCTACATAGCTAGCTAGCCAGCCAGATATCTATCTAATCCATTTCATTTCTAAGCGCCTTTCAAAACTCTCAAGGACACTTTACAGTCAGAGGAATGCAAACGGCGTTTTGTTAGGAAAAAAATTGTATGATAAGGTCTATAAAATCCGTCTTTCTAGCAATGAATTTAAATGAGATGTTTGTTTTTCTCGGCATCATCCGTGATAGGAAGTGACATCTCATGTCATCTTTGGTCTCTTCCTGCTTGGCCACAATTCAAAGGAACCCATCCGTCCTCTCCCTTCTCCCTTCTCCCACTCCTCCTGGCCCGTGGCCATCTGGCGTCGTCCTCCATCTCAACCTGGAGGCGTGTGTGCAAGTGGGGGGTCGGGGGGGGTCTTTAATCAGTTGGAAGTTTAACCGGAGAGTCGGGATTGACGCTTCTGCTGCGATGAGACAATAGTCTGATGGGACACCGGGGTGCGGTGATCAGGATGGTCAGGGTTGGGGGCCCACGTGACCAAGCCATTCCACGCACGAGGCACCTGGGGCGGGCTCGGGGTATTTCACCCCGCATTCCCCACCTTGGCCTATCGGCCAGCCGTTGTCGTGGCAACGGGTCCCGAAATGACTGCGGCCTCTTTCACTTGTGTTTGCGTCTCCTCTTCGCGCGCTATTGAGTTGAGATTCGCTGAGTGGCTTCCACGCACCTCCGTCCTTCGTCTTTCTTTCGCACGTCCTCCATTTGTGATTGCGTGGAAAGGAAACGGTGGTTGTGACAGGCGTGTCAAGGGCGCGAAAAGTACTTGACGCAATCATCTTATCTTTCCACGACAACCGTGTGAGCGTGTATGGCGGCGTTTGCATTGACACAAATTCAAAGCGGTCGTTAGCGCAGAGCAGGGGGTGCGTGGCGCGCGCCTTTTGTCCCGTCTTTTCAGAGGTCGGCTGTGGAGCCTTCGGGAAGTTCATTCAAGCTCATTAGCACACGGCGCTTTCGGTCACACACGCAAAGCATACGCGCTGGATAAGTCGATCAAGTCTGCCGAGTGGAAGGTGAACTTGTTTTAAGTTTGAATCCAAAATGGAGGCCTGTTAGCATCCAGCTAAGGAACATTTTGAAAAATGTGATGACCGTGGTGTCAAGACATTTTCACAGTTGATTCCCACACAATGCCAACATGTTTTTTGGTCAGTATCCGGTGTCATTGATTTAAAAAAAAAAACTATATGTACGTACTTGATAGTTGTAAATGCTTCGTCAGTAGAATTGAAAAAAAAAAAACTTTATTAAGCCTGTTACATTATAACATGTTTACTTTTATCTGTTCCTCTGTGCTGTGATCACGGTCAATCACTTTTATAGTACAATTATGCCCCAATTTGAGTCCCAATAAAATCGATCCACTAATCCATGATGCATTATGATGTTTTGTAACAATGTTAGTTTAATCGTGTTTCTTTTTTGAGGAGCCATTTTGTATTTCAGGGAGTTTCACTTCCTCCTCACACTTAGTCTCGACAATTCATTTTGAGTATATGTACTGTTTATTATTATAAACAGTCATATTTATACAAGTTGCCCGATATATGTTGTTTTTATGTTTAGGTGTATTATTATTTTTTTGTCTTTGAGAAGTCATAAAATGGCAACTGTAGCGAATACGAAAAACAACAAGCAAAGAGAAAGTAGGATAGGGGAAAAAATGCCATTTTAAAGGTTGTCGTCACGATGACGTTTCCAATTTCGATTGGTTGAGCGCACAAAAGTGGTACGCCGATTGGCTAACGGAATGCCGCTCCCCAGCCCCTGTTTTGAAAGTAAATAAGGATGCGGCCGGTCTTTCTCCCTCAGAGAACCGAGCCAGTCGCACCGGATCGGGTCTCGTCGCCACGGAACAACCATGGCCCTTTAGCACCTCGGACGGGCTGAGTTTGACATTTATTCACCCCCGCTAACAAGTCGCAGCTACCGGGACTTATTTGAACATGTTTCCGTAACTTTTTTCCCCTCCGCAGGCTAAATGGTTAGCTCGTGGGTTAGCTTACAACACGGGGCACCTTGCTAATTGGCGACTCCAAATTCCACGAAACACCTCGAAAGAAAAAGAACAAAAATCCCCTCGGATATCTTGAGGAATCCATCCCGCTTGGAGAAAACAACATCATGGATGAATTTTTAGGCAGCGTTCGTCCCGTCGGCGGCGATGCTAGGATCAGGCCCGACGACATCCCCGGTGTTTCCTCGTTGCCCGCGCCGGACTTGTGCCACCAGATGGCCCATTGCAGGAATCTCTTCTCCGGGGGACCAGCCGCGGTCAACTCGCCTGTTAGCAACCTGGCGCTGGATATGAACAAATTGGTGGGACTCGGCAGGTAGTTTGACTTGATTACGTTTCCGAAAGATGACCCAAAAAAATACTCATTAGCGTGTTGCTAACTTGCTATCTTCTGTGCCCCGGCAGTCAATGTGATACACCGAAGAGGAGTGTGCGTGCACGCCTGGAGAAGTTGTCCTCCGTCGCCTCGGATGCCTCCTCCGATGCTGGTGAGTTCCACACAATCTTTTGGTCTGCCTAAAATATTCCGCCGCAAGATGGATATCTCTTTACATCGACTTTTTTTGTGGCCTATCTTTAAAGCTTTCATCCATAGAAAACAGTCTCATCTCATTATTCTGATTGTTTTTGTTGTGAAATGGTTCAACTGTGATCCCGCAGGCCTCGGCATGGATTACCCAAGTCCTATCGATACCCTGGAAATGGAGGACTCGTACGTAAAAGCCGTCTCTTTGAACGTGATCCCCTTTTCCCTGCTCCTTCTCCTTGGACCCCTGCCCCCCCCCCCCCCCCCCCATTATGCGGTCCCGCACCCACCCCTCAAATCTCAGCCAACTGGTTTTTTATGCGTCACGTTTTTTTCAAATGCAACTAGTTTTACCGATCGTCTGCAAATGACATAGCCGTTATGACAGGACCCACCCCTCCTAAAAAAAATCGAAGACCACTACTTGAAATTGAACAGGAATTGTTATTTTTCTATTCTACTTTGGCGATTTGACTGAAAGAAATCTCACGATTTATTGACAGCTAACCATTGATCAGTTCGATTGACAGCCATTTGGAAAACGGGTTGCCATTTTCCCCTCCTGTTGGGTGGTCTACGCGCCGCCACGCACCCAAGGCGTTCCTTTACAGCCGCATTCAGGCACCGGGACCTCTTTGAGCTCCCTAACAGCTGTGAGGTTGCTCGGAGATCTCCGGGTTGAAAGTAGAGGGGGAGGGCTCAAGGGGGGTTCATAATACCCCAGCACACCCCCTTCACTGCTTGGCACACTCTCCCCATGCGCTGTTATTTGAGTGGGGGGTTGCCAGGTTTTCAAAATGAGGGCGGACACCCCCACATCGCCCCTCCTTTCCCGTTAGCTTGTACACTGAATGGGGCTACGCTCCCCCCATTTCTTAACAAACAAAAGGAGCTCTCAGGCCACGGCAGGCATCTGTTGACCCCCCCTGTCCCCCCATCTGCCGTCCTGCTTTAGCATACAGGTGCTCCCCGTCGCACTTGCTGTCGTTTTGTGGCACGCCGGCCATCGACTTTCAACCGATTCAAGCAATGACATACTTAAAGAACCTTTTCCGTACATAAGGTGCGCCGCATTATAAGGCACCTTCAATGAATGACGTATTTTCAAACATTTTCCATACATAGGGCGCGCCGCATGATGAGGCTTCACGGTCAGCTTTTGAAAACAAATCTTTTTTATATGTGCGCCTTATATGATGCGGAAAATACACGACTTAGTTACTTCCTGGTTAAATGCAATTTGAAACACTGTTTTTTCTTTATTTTATTTGTGTTGTCAGGTTTGAGCAGACCATTCGACGGTCCAGTCGAGTCCACGAGTAAGTGGCCGTCGTTCGCCGTCGTTGAGTTAGCGAGCTCGTCTGTTTACTTGTCATCGATGTGAAAAACGCTTGTCGCTCTCGGACGCCTTTTGACGCTCTTATTTTGACGCTTTCCCTCGCAGGAAAATGCCCGTCAGGCGAAACAACTCCTTACCTGTAAGTATGCCCCCCCCCCCCTCCCCATGTCAATAATCTTTATAATAAAAATTTTTGTTATGGTGTGGCCGCCATTTTGTCTGTGCTCATCACGTGCATGTTGTTTTCAGCTTCAGCTCCTTTGCTTCAGCCCCCCCCTGAAGGGATCGCAACCGGACGCCGACCGCTACGGCGTATTCGGCCAGCAGCCCCTCCGTGCGGACTCGTCTCCGTGGGACAACAAGGAGAACATCCCCAAGGTCAGTCGGGGGGCCGTCGGCATCCGTCGCTCGCCGTGAAGACCGCCCTTCCGCCATGTTTGGAAGCGACCCCCTCACCCTTGTCTTTTTTCCGCAGGAGTGCTTTGAATTCAAGAAGCCCACGCAGCCCGTGTCCCGCACCCGATTGCGCTCGGACGACTGCGCCCCCCCGAAAGACCCTTTTGCCCACCGCCCCAATTCGGCGCCGGCCCTCATGGTACGTATCTGCCGCCATCTTGCGTTGCCACTAAAGGGGTGTGTTGAACCGCCGCCGCCATTTTTTTTCACTCGCGGTTCCGTCAAGGTGTAAAAATAATGTGGCGTTTCTATGGCAACCCGTTTCGGCAGGATAACATGTTCTGTGGCAGCCGCGATGCACTCGGTGTGTTTTTATTTGGGGGCGGGCGAAGCGCTGTCGCCTCCATCGGCGCTAACTTTGATGTCGCAGGTGTCGCCTCCCGCAAGGCAGAAGCCCCAATTTGGCGACGACAGCCCGACGTTTCTTCGCTGTTCGTCCCTCACGTCGCTCGACGACGCCGACGACGGCTTCCTGGACGTGCCGGACGACCACATGGAGGTGGGGCTGCGTTCCCCCACCCCCGTCCAGACGCCGCCGCGCTGCGCTAACGCCTTCTTCTTCTCTCAGAACACCGACGACGTGCCCCGAGGGATGGCCGACTTGCTGACGGCGCCCCTAGTGGCCGACGGATTTGGAGACGGCTCGGTAAGCCCGACGAGGCGCGATGGCGAGCGACATTTGGCCCGTGTTGTTCACGCCCGTTTGAAGGCAGTCACTCACGTCGACGTCGACGCCTTTGATTTTGGGAAGCTGTAACTTTTCCGGCCGGCCTTTCGTCCTTCCCGTTTCTGATGTTTTGCCAACATTGTTGTCGTTCTCCAGCCTGCGATCCGGTGGCGGCCTCGCAGCCTTTTCCGCTCGCCGTCCATGCCCGGTCCCTCTGCGTCGCGGGCCTGCGCCAAGCGGCCCGACTGCGCCGGCGACGACGCGCCCGTGCGGGTCAAGCGGCGCCGTAGCCTGGCCGGGCCCGAAGTCGCCGCGCGGGACGTCGATTCGCCCGAGGCGGTCCGTTTTCACGCCGAGACGCCCGTTGAACGCACCGGCGGGGGCGCTGACTCATATTTCCTCTTTTTTGCCGCCGTCTTCAGGCTAACGTGCACCTGCAGAGGTCCGAGTCCTTCTGTCGGGCGGACATTGATAAAGTTCTCGAGCGCAACGACGGCGCCGCCGAGCTTATCGGAGACTTCAGCAAAGTAAGCGAGCCTCCAAACCCCATCATGCGCCGACAAATTTGACACCGTTTCCCCCCCCCCCGCTTTTTAGCCTTACGCTCTGCCAACCGTGGAGGGAAAACATCAAGACCTCAAATACATCACGGCGGAAACGGTAAGCTTGTGCACAGTCCTCAAACGGGCGCGCCAAAAACGGCTGAAATCCGATTTGTGCGCGCAGGCGGTGGCGGCGTTGAACGGCGCCTTCGGTCAACTGGTGGAGCGACTCGTCATCATCGACTGCCGCTACCCTTACGAGTATGACGGCGGACACATCAAGGTGAGCGTGCGCAGCGGTCGTGCCTGCCTGAAGGGAGTCGCTGGGAAAGGTGGTGAGCAGGGTGCAGAGGGTCCCGTCGGATCTTCCCTGCCCTTGTCTTGGTTCTTGCACTGCGCGAGAGTTGCTCGGGCGGTGCCAGTGATTGTTTTCCGCCCTCCTAACTCTGCGTAAAAGTCACATTTTGTCTATTTTTGTGGCAAAGAACACCGGATTGAATTGAAACTCGCACAAAGCAAACGTCAGCAGTGCAGAACAGCAACCTGAAGTTCATTAGAAATTAAAAAGCTATATTTCTTTGATGCTGAGCTAAATTATTTTAATATAATAATAATCACATTATTTGTATTAGAATAGAAATGTCATTCATCAAAATTAATTTAATTGAAAATGAATTATTGATGCATTTCTGAAACATTTCATTGTGCGGCAATTTAAAAAAAAACAATAACAAATGATTGTTTTATTAAAGTACGTTAATTTACATCCATATACGGTCAATAATCACGATTCAGTAATGCAACAAATTTGTGAAAGTATTGATTTGTTCTTTGTTCTCAAAGCAATTCTCGGAAAAGCTTCAAAAAATGTTGTATCTCATTTTTGGTATAATGTTAAATATTTTATTTATTACAAAAATGAAAACAGTAATGTGTTTTTGGAAGAAATTGATAAATTATTGGTTATTATTATTGTTGATTGATTTAATTTTTTCTCTCCTCCATTTGTTCCAAAAATAATATTGAATAATCTGTGGACATGATGATAATATTTATTTATTTATACATATATGGTCAACAATTCAGTAATGCAACAAATTTGTGAAAGTAGTGAAAAAGCTTCCAACATTTTTTTTCTCTCATTTTTGGCATAATTTTAAATATTTTATTATTATTATTATTATTATTTTATTTATTTATTTGTATTACAGTAATGTGTTTGTGGAATAAATTGTTAAATTACTGATGTTATTATTATTATTATTATTATCATTGCATTGATTCATTTAATTCAAAAATAATATTGATTAATCTGTGGACATGATTATATAATATATATATATATATATATATATATATTTGAATGCGCCTATTTTGTATTTTTTAAAATGATTGAATGTGCCCAACAGGGTGCCCTTAATCTCTATCTGGAAGAGGAGGTGGAGGAGTTCCTACTGCGGACGCCGTTGTCGGCGGCGTGCCCGGACAAGCGCCTGGTGGTCGTGTTCCACTGCGAGTTCTCGTCGGAACGCGGGCCGCGCATGTGCCGCTTCGTGCGCCAACGCGACCGTTCCATCAACGACTACCCCACGCTCCACTACCCCGAACTCTACGTGCTCAAGGGGGGCTACAAGGAGTTTTTTCCTCTCTTTCAGGTACCACATATACATATACGTACAGGCCTTTCAAAAAAGTGACAATATTATATTTATAAGCGCTTTTCAAAACACTCAAGGTCACTTTACAGTCACGGGATCTGTTTTTCTCTGTGAGCAGCGGCAGCCACATGCGCCAGCATTCACTCAAATAGCTAGCCAACAGATACTTAGCTAAATAGCCAGCCAGCTAGATAGTGAATAGATAGTTAGCTAGCTAGCCAGCCAGAGCTAATAGATAGCAAATAGCTAGAAAATGATAATAATAGCACATTTAATTTCTAAGCGCCTTTCAAAACTCTCAAGGACACTTTAAAGTCACGTAATTTTTTTTGTGTGGGTGAGCAGCAGCAGCCATTCACGCCAGCGTTCACTCTACCCGGAAGTAACACTCCTGTTTTACATAATTCGGCGTAAGAAGTCTTATACTCTTGTCTTTCATCAGAAAAAAAGGTTAATTCCTAAGTTTTATGGGTCTGGAGTTACATGAGCTTGAAATGAGGGCAGTTGTACAAAATACAATACATCTGAGTTTATAAAGCGCTTTCACATCAGCTGAAGCTGGAACAAAGCGCTAACATTGCCCCCCGGTGGAATGGAAAAAACAATTGCTAGATGTCTGACCAGCGCTTTATCGGGACCCAAGCGTGAAAACCCGAAAAAATTCGGGTATGGCAGCGGATGAGTTAATCGAAGCAAAATAATAGATAGCTAGTTAGACAGCTAATAAATCGCAAATAGTTAACTAGCGAGGTAGCCAGCAACGGTACCCCGTTCAAACGGGAATACCTCAAATAGATCGAGTTTAGCTACTTAGACAGCTAATAGATCTCTATTTGTTTAACTTTCCAAAAGAAAAGGTTCTGTCAGTTTGTAAGCAATCGATATTTGATATGCCCCCTCCAGATGCAATGCGAGCCCGAGTCTTATCGTGCCATGATGGACGAGAACTTCCGCGAGGACTTGAGGAACTGCCGCCTGAAGAGTCGCTCGTGGGCCGGCGAGCGCAGCAAGCGCAGCATGTACGGCCGCCTCAAGAAGCTGTGAGCACCCCACCAAAGATAATTCAGGCACAACCACATTTCTGCCATCACTGCCAATGTTCACTTCCCAAAAATAGTTGCAGTACTTAAAGATGTGGAGAGTCAATCAATGCATTCCCCCGGTGCCCCCTTTTTTTGTTTTTAAGCCCACCTCGCTCTCCACACTGCCTACGCGTTGTGACAAATTGAGTTCCGCCGTCGACCGCGTGAACCAAAACCTCATTGTCATCATAGCTTTTTTTTTTTTTTTTTTTTTTTTAATGATTTTACGGTGCTAAAGACACCAAAGAAGAAGAGTTGACGCTGAGATTGTTGTCCTGCAGGACCACAAAAACGGATGAAGGAAAGAAAGCCTGAGCGAATTGTGTGTTGTTGTTGTTGTCCAAAAGTGTGTTATTTTTATTTTTTGGATGAGCGGACGCCCCTCAATTTTGTCACGCGGCTCCCCGAGAGCCGCCCATTAAACATCAGTGTGACTTCCGACTTGTGTTGCCTTTTTATTTGTTTCAATGGAAAGTTTATTATAAGATCCATACAGTCAATGAAAAGAAAACGGCATACAACTCACTTCTACGTCCACGAGTAAAACCCAACAAGTTGAAAGTACTCAATTTTTTTATGCCAACTGATTACGTCAAAATTTTTGAGTACAGTTTACTCAAAAGTTTTGAGTAACCTGTAACCTGTTTTGAGTAACTTGTAAAGGTTACTCAAAACTTTTGAGTAAACTACTCAAAAATTTTGACGTAATCAGTTGCCATAAAAAATTTGAGTACTTTCAACTTGTTGGGTTTTACAGTGTATTCTGGAGTAGTTCCATCTTAAAATAACCAAAAGTAGGTGAGTAATACAAAACATGTAAGGACTAGTAATGTACTCTAATACAACTGTAACCGTTTTTTATAATACAGTTATACCTCGGTTTACGAACCCCTTAACTTACGAACTTTTTAGTTGATGAATGTTCAATTTATGAAAAAATTACCTTGGCATGCAAACTATTTTTTGGGATACACACGGAGCGCCACAATGAGTAATGTGTCATTTGCGAATGAGCCTGTTCTAACAAGAACATGGCAGCCGACTTGTTTTTGTCCTTTATTCCCTGCCTCAGTCTTCGGTTAAAGCCACGTGATTGGTCAAGAACGCAGCATTGGGGGGGGGGGTTTACAGAAACAGCAGCAAACATTAATAGATAGACAGAGAGAGAGTGGGGCTGTTCTCCAAACAACAAATTGGCAGCTGACTTGTTTTTATTTTTTATTCTGATTATCATTATCTTATTATAGAGCTGACTTTGGACTGATGGACCCCCAAAACTCACCATGCAGCAAATTAGAAAATCAAAGCTAAAAATTGCCCAACTTGCGTCTTTTTTCATGGTCGACTTGTCGTAAATTACACTTTGTATTTCATGACTGCAGATTCAGCAAGCGTGACTGTCAGTGCTAGGGTGTGTCGTTTTGTTGTTTTTTTTTTGCCTGTCGCTCCCGCTTCTAACTAGGCCGCTGGATCAAATTTTCCCTCTCAAAGTGGCCTCGCCTCTGCCAAGGCGCTCACGTGCGCAAACACGCACACAACATTCCATACTCGAGTCCCGACCAGAGTTCAGCAGGAAGTCACGCGCAGTCAACACGTGAGCTTTCACCCGAGGGATGTCTGTTGTTAGTGCAAAGAGCAACTTGGGCGTCCTTCGACTGGCGCTCCGGAATCAAGCCGATTTCTGGCGCCAAGTTTAAACGCACAAAACATTCCATTCAATTCACTTGACATCGCCCGATCGTGAAATTGTGTTTCTTGTCTAAAATCCACCAGGATGTTTTGTTTTGCAACTGCACGCTACTGTTGCTTAAAAATATCCGACACCCAAACGTTCTTTTTATTAATATTAAAGTAGGATGAACTTAGTACAACGTTCTTTTTATTGTAATGAATTCCGTCTCGTATCGCCTACTAAAAAATACACTTTGTATTAAATATACAACGTACGATCATATATTGTTTTCACTAAATCTCTCAGTCCCAGTTATCTGTTTTGTACAATTTAAGATAGGACGCAGGTAGCTAGCTAGCGTTTAAAATGACGGAAAAGAGATGACCATTTCAAGGTACGATCAGCACAGGGCCATTGTCATCATAATGGTGAGTGGTTTTACTTTATTTGAATGTTATTGGCCCGATGAACATTATATATTTAAGTTAGAATTGTGAGCAGTTTAACTTTATTTGAACGTTATTGTGCCGATGACCATTTTATATTTGAGTTTGTGGTGAACACTTCCGGGTTGAGTGAACGCTGGCGTGTCTGAATGCCGCTGCTCACCCGCAGAAAAAAAGTTCATATCCTGTGCCTGTAAAGTGTTCTTGGGAGTTTTACAATGTGATTATAAATAAATGTATTATTATTGTTATTGTTATTATAGTAAAAAAGAAAAGTATTTTTGTGTTTACGAAGTGTCATTGAACACACCTCACTCGGCATGGACGAGCTACGTCACACTTCATTCCTCGAAGAAGGCGGGAAGTAGTTGACGAAGCGTCACTTCCGTAATCAATTCACTACATTTATACTAATTATTTTCAATATTTTTATTAGTTGTGTCGTAATTTACTATTCAGGGCCGTTTAATCGATTGTTTATTTTTTTTTAATAATTCTCGTGTGCGCGCGAACGTCACCGCCTCCCTCCGTAAATATGACATATCGGCTACGTCTCAAAGCTTTTTTAAAAAGACATTCACTCTTTCATGAGCGTTGTCGCACAGACGTGATCTCAAGGCCCCTCGAAAGTCATTCGCCACGTGACACCAAAACAAACGCACCAAACCAGAAAGAAGAAACGATGATTGAATTTTAGATGAGATTCCTCTGCGAGTATTCTTTTCTTGGTGTTCATGGGGGAAAACAACAACACTGTTGCGTGATCATTTTTACGACATTTCACGTCGTTTGACAACTGCG
This sequence comes from Hippocampus bargibanti, assembly GCF_051943395.1. Classification (NCBI taxonomy): domain Eukaryota; kingdom Metazoa; phylum Chordata; class Actinopteri; order Syngnathiformes; family Syngnathidae; genus Hippocampus; species Hippocampus bargibanti. Next base: position 266,611 of record NC_142742.1, on the reverse strand, counting down.
CGTGCGTGCCGTCAACTGCTGGTGCCGATCCGCAAACGAAGCAGCCGTGTACTGAAAGGCGGCGACCGACGGAATTGCGCCCAATTCGACGTCGGACTGTTCGTCTCGTCGGACCAAGAGGTCGAGCGCAAGGCGCAGGGAATGTTGACAAATCGCAAGCTGCGATTTCCCTTTGCCGACGGCACGGCCGCGCTGTTCCTGCAACAAGAGCCCCCCCCCCCGGTCTGCTAGAAAGGCAGTTGCGCGCACGCGCACACGTGCAAGCGAGTTGGAAAGCTGAGCAGACTTTGATATTACCTTGCTGAGTTCCACAAACAAGCCCAGCAAAAAAAGGTCAAGTCAGCTCCCCTTGACACCGTGTTGGACTTAAATGCACCTTTTTATTCTTTGAATGGAATTGAATCCATATTGAGATGTGTATTTTATTCCTCCGGTCAACGTTGAATCTTACTGGAGACAACTGAAAAGAAATTTTCAAAAAGAAAAGGATCACGTCAGATCAATGTGAAAATTCAAACTCTTTTGTATCCATCACGCGGACGATTAAACGATCAAGAATCGCGTTCTTGCCATCTGGCATCATGGGGAAATTAATCGGGTTCAAACCGTGACAAGATGGTTGAACTCGTCATTCAATTTTCCTTGCTTCTATTTATTCTGTTATACCTGTTTTTTATATTTCATTATTATTGTTACTATTATGATGATAATTATTTTTGAAGGATTTGGATTAACTCAATAAACCATGTATATTCTGCAAGTGTTTCTTTCGAATATTTTTAATTCGTTTTTTTTCGATTGTTTTAATACTTTTTCCTTCGCTTTTTGATTATATCATTTTAAAGGTTAAAAAAAACCGATAATATGCTGTTATTCGAGAATGGGAAAGATACGTCTGCTCATTGTAATATTTTTTTGGGGGTAGAAGAAACGATACCGGTCGAACGGTCGTGATCCGTGAGCGCCACCCGGCGGTTGTAACGACATAAAGCGGCGAATTACGGCAGTGGGTCACGTGATCTAACCCGGAAGCGACTCGCCAATTTCCATCGAGTGTCAACGAGAGCGCTTTTCCCCTTTGGTTCGCGTCGCTTAAAATGTCGTCTTCGTCGTCATGGTAGTCGTTTTCGTCATCCACACAGTGTGCCCGATCGGGGCGCTCGCTCCCGGGGAGAGCAGGGTGCTCTACTCCCGCGTCTTCGGAGCGGACGAGGCGCTCTTCCGGGGCGGGCAACGGCAGTTTAACGCCGAGGAGAGGCGACTGTTGTCGGCTGAGAAAATCGCCGCGGTGGCCCGGTAAGACGGTTCCTCTTCAGTTGGTCCGCCGCGACCAAAAACTACAAACTACAAACGTGACGTCGCGATTGTGATATTTTTAGTGACGTTATAACAAATGGTGACTATTAATGAGGCATTTTGAAATAAATGTTATAGCAATTTTTTAAAATGACCTTTTTTAATTGTAATTCTGTCCATTAATGTAATCTGTACGATCTTGTTTATTTTTTTTGGCTGGGTGCTCAAAGAATAAATGTAAAAAGGATATTATTATTATTATTAGTATGCATTGTGACGACCTTGATGATATTCTATAATGTCTAAACATCTTAAGTGAGATTGATAGCTACCTAGCTATCTATTTGCTATTTAGCTCGCTATCTAGCTAGCTACCTATCTATCTATCTATTTGCTATCTAGCTGGCTCTCTATTAGTTATAGCTGGCTATTATAGCTATCTATTAGCCAGCTTTCTATCTATTTGAGTTACTTCTGCGTTGAGTGAACGCCGGCACGTGCGGTTGCCCCTGCTCACCCACAGAAAAACGGATCCTGTGACTAAAGTGACCTTGAGAGTTTTGAAAGACGCTTAGAAATGAAATAGATGACTCTGATTATTATCTGCGACTATTATCTCCTGAATCCTTCAAATGACGGTGTGGTTTGGTACCAGGCAGGTCCACGGCGCCGTCTCGCTACGCCGGGAGGCTTCAGGACGCCCGCGGGTGGAGGCTCTGCCCGGCGAGGAGGCCCTAGCCCTGCAGGAGGCCGACAGCGGTGTGCTCAGGTTGCGCTCCGGCGACCCTTACTGGCAGGAGTTGAGTGCCCTGTGGTTGGCCGTCAACTCTTTGTCCTTTGTGATGCTGTGCGAGCCCCACGAAAACTTGCTGCTGGCCGAGGGAACGCTCCGGAACCTCGCCAGCCACTGCTTGGAGCACCTGCACCTGCTGGGTCAGGGCAGCGAGGTGAGGGGGGGATGATTTGATTGGACCGGGAGGCCTGTCTGTCAATTCCAGGTTGATCAATGATTAATTACAAACAGATTGCCGTCCATGGCGGCATAGCATCGCGTTGCATTTAATCATCATCATCATAAGGCATTTATTTGACATCAGCACTGCTTTTGAGTCGAAAATAAAGATTGGCAGAATGTTGGACAGGTTTAGCTACGGTGTTCAAAAACAGCTAATGTTGTTCAACCTCTTTCATCTAGAACTGCTTCATGTCATCAAAGGCGCTTATAAATGAAATGTATTATTATTCATATTATTAATTATCATTTGCTAGCTATTTGCTATCTATTAGCTCTGGCTGGCTAGCTAACTAGCTAGCTAGCTATCTATTCACTATCTAGCTGGCTGGCTATCTATCTAGGTATCTGTTGGCTATCGATTGGCTAGCTAGCTATTTTTCTATCGATTTAAGTTAATTACGGGTTGAGTGAACGCCGGCGCGTGTGACTGCCGCTGCTCACCCACAGAAAAACTGTAAAGTGACTGGTGTTTTGAAAGGCGCTTAGAAATGAAATGTATTATTACCATTACGTCACAAAGAGGGTACAGCGAGTGCTGAAGATGAATGAGTCCGTGTCTTTGTGTTGTCGACTTGGTTGTTATTTTGGGCCTTTTTTTCCCCAAGATGGCGGCGCGTGAACACGCTGCGGCTCCTCTCTACCCAACCGACAAATTGGCGTTTTCGTGTTTATTATGTTCGTCAAAGTCATTCTAAGTGCCTTGCGCGCTGCGTCCAAGAGGACAGTCATTTCATCTGAGCTCTATGTCCGGCATATTCGCATATTTGACAAGAAAGCTGACTTGGACTCAATTCTGGCCGCGGGGTGAGTCATCACAAAAGCGACAATTGCTCGCATTGAATTTGTCATTTCTTTTTCTGTGCTTTTTGCAGGTGCTGTTGAAGAGCAGCCGAGCGGATGTCCTACTGAGTCGGCTTCTTCCCCACGGCCAGCTTGTCTTCTTCAACCATCGCTTTGCTCAAAGTCTGGAAAAAGACGTGGCCGCCTACATGAACAAGTAACCTCCGCTCCACAAAGATTGGACATCATTGGAAAAGCACTCAACCAAGATTCATTATGCTTATTATTTTAATAGCTTTGTGTAAATAAACATATACGTAGTTATGTATCATTGTCAATAAATGCCGAATAATTTCATGGGGTGTGAAAAAGTCTTTTTAAGAAAGGTGGAAGCGAGGAAGACTAACAGACACGTCTTCGTAGCAGCCGCGTTGGTTGTGGCGACAGCCCTGGCAAAGGTAAAGGAAAGCGTTAGCTTAGCATCGGTATATACGTATATCTACCTGTTCATCTCTGAAGCGTCTTGTCGTCATGTAATACGTGTAACGCGGCTGTCTCTCACAAATGCTATTTTTTTAGCGCGGGATCCATTTTGTACAAGTTTTTCATCGAAGGATGACGATCGCAATGGAGTTGGGGGAATACAAAAAAAAAAGGGAGGCCTTCAAGCGTCGTTGCTCGCGACAGATCAGCCGAACGCGGTAAGATTGGTGAAAACATTCAAACGCTTTCATGTGGTTTTATATTTACAAATATTTAAATCGGAAACAAAGAACCATTTTGGACTAGAATGCATGTTTTCAAGGCCTAAAAAAAGATTTAAAATGCAACGCTGATTGTTACGAACTGAACCAACAGTTCCGATTTTGGCCACTGGAGGGCACTATGTTGCCATCCATCCACTTTGAGCGCGGACAACTGCAGTAGGACAAAAGTAAAAATGGAAATGAAAGAAAATGGGGCCCTCTCCCCACTTCAAAAATGGAAAACAAACTGCGGCGCCGTTTGTTTTTCGCTTGGCGCTTTTTGTTATTACGTCCAATTAATGGCGCGCGCCGCGCAGGAAGTGGTTTGGATTAAACGGATGAGCGGGTGTCAAATGGAGATTAAAATCACACCAGCTCATCAAATCGGACCGGGAAGGGGGCTCGACTGGAGGGGAGTGGGCAGCAATTGGTTTTGTGAAATTTGGCCATTTCCAGGAGGTCACGGAATGAGAAATCGGCTTTCAAACTGGGACCGTTCAACCTTCATTAGAAGTCCGCTGTGAAATGTTATTATCCAAGAAAAGCTCTTGAGCCAAAAAGAAAAAACTCTTGTGTGCGAATAATGATCATGCTATTTTTTTATCGGAGTAAAGTAGTGGGCAGTTTGACAAATGACTTATTCCAATAAAGTGGAAAACTCGGAGCCAGAAACTAAGATTTTAGCGAGCTAATGCGAATGCTGCTCGCGGTGTTGTTTAATTAGTTAGTTAATCAGTTTGTTTAGGTCTTTTTAAACGTATTTATGTATTTGTACATGAATGTATATATATATTTTTTTTGGTACAGTCAAAAATGTATGCGCGAAATGCTAACGCTACGAGATGCTACTGCTATTTTTTAAATCAGGGATAAAGGGGTCCGCAGATTGACAAACGACTTGGGTTCAGTGAAGTGGAAAATGAAGATTATGGCGAGAAACTAAGATTTTAGCTTGCTAATGCTAACACTGTGTTGTTTAAATAATTAGTTAATTAGTTGGTTAAATAATTTGTTCATCAATCACTTTATGTATTTATTTATGTATTTTACAATTTATTTATGATAATTTTTGGTGCAATCAATGTTTATAGATGATATTAAATGCTAAATTTCGATGCTAACATAACTCTTTGAAGTCACAAAGTCGTCCTTGTAAAAGAATTTCTGTGTGCACCGCATAGAAGCGGAAACAGTAAAACGAACATTGGTGCAAACGGCTCTTTGTGGATAAGAAACGTCATTTGAGCGCTAATGCTAATGCTAAGTGCCGTGCTCATTTCAACTGACTTCCTCCCGCGCATACTCGCGAAACTGACAACTTGTTGACGTTACCCACTTATTTGCCTTCTCCATCCTCTCCGCCACAATTTCTCAACCCACAAAAACAAAAATCTTAAAGGGGAAGCTGCTCACAGAATAACTTGAAGGTCTTTTTTTGTCCTGACATAATATTTCTTCTTCCGCCTCATTAGACGGCGATTGTAAAATGCGCCAAGGCTCAGCGCTGCCGGCACCCCGCATGAATTTCAATGCCACACATTTCCCGAAAAACACTAAACGGGATCAAATAAAAAGTAAGTGCGACGGTTTCGGCTGTCGGTGATACGCTTTTATACTTCATACTAGCCACGGTCGCGTTTCTTTCCGTGATCGCAAGCGACCAAGCTAAGCTAATAGTGCTATTTTGAGCTCATCGTGGATACCTTGCCACAAAGCTCTTTAGTCTAACACTAGGCGCTAATGTTAATGCTAACGAATCTCAAACGGAGGTGATTTTTGTCACAATGGCGACGGTAAAGACTCAATCTTAACAAGAAGCCGATGTAGCATCGAAAGTAGCTAAACTAAATGCTGATGCTAACTAATGGCAGTGTACAAGGATCTTTTTCCATGTCTTACTTATTTTCAACTAGTCGTGGATACTTTGCGGCACAGCTCTTTCCTCTAACAATAAGCGAAGCTAATGTACTCTAAATGCCGATGCTAGCTAATGGCAGTGTACAAGGATCATTTCTAAACCTCCCACGTTAGCGCAAGCGGCGATGCTAATGCTAACGTAACACTTCCGCTGTTTTTTTAGTGGATTTGAAATGTGTGTTTTTCATTTGAATGCTTAAAAACATGTTGCCGGTTGCTACAAATCACATTTGAAATTTCACAGCGCGCTCCTTTCTAAGAATGTCCCGTTTAGCCTTTCGAATGCTGTTCCATTTCCAATTGAAATCCATCTATTTTCACGCCCCGCTCTTGCATTTTATCAATCAACCCAAGACGACTTTTATTTTCCTCTTCATTTCAAATTGATTGGCCACGTCACGCGGACGACACGGTGCGTTTTTTCCCGCCTCGTTTTCAACCATGATGTGACTTTTCAAGTCACACCAAAGCTTTGCGCGTACGTAATATGCTCCATTTGGATTTGGATTTGGATTTGGATTTTCCTTTATCAGTCCTTTATCAGTTTATTTCCGTTTCCATTTCCATTTGACTCGTGCAAAATGTCAGCGCTCACCTAATTGTTTTACAAATACCTTCATTTTACCTTGATACACGGACGATATGAAAGAGAATATATCCCGTGGCCTTTCTCCAGTCATAATCTGAAGTCCAGTTTGTAAATGATTACAAGTTGCCCCCCCCCCCGCTAAATTTGCATATGGCTGCTTTATGCTTGCCTGCTGGTTAAAGTGAAGTTTAATGGCCGCTGACTTTCACGACGGCTTTGCTTGCGAACTGCGAAGTAATGAGGACCGTCCCACGCGTAAAAACATATGTTTTAGCCGAGCAATGCACAACCCCACCATTTTACATTTTTTGGAAAAGGTCATGCCGCTTTGTCCAAAAATGTTGTGATGAGCTATTACGTACGTGTCACGACGAGCCGCCTCGGTGGAGTGCAAAGCATTGATTTGTTGTGTTTAATAAAAGCAACCCCCCCAAAATGATCGGTGGTTGAATGTGGGACTTTTCTTTCCGTTGACTTGAGTTGATCAAGAGGTTGCGCTTTGTTTTCTCTTGAGCGGCTTGCGAAACGCTGCCGTGAAAGTGCCTGATTACGGCGCCTTTCCAAATGAATGGGGCGCCATGTTTTATTCATGATCGTGCCCAATCCCCCCGGCGAGCCAGCCGGGGGGGGGGCCAAAGCAGTCAAGCGGCGGTGGTGAATGTACACAAGGGGGGGGGGGGGGGCGCTTTAGGCGCGACGCCACCTCGGCAACGATGACTAAAATGTGCATTTAAGTCCAGTTAGCACGCTTGGCTAGCATGCTACCGCGTCATTTCAATAATCAACATGGACGCCGAGTAGAAACTCTGAAACATTCATGTGAGTCTGTTGATGTATTTCTTTGTTTTTCTATAGATCTGGAAACGTGTGCCGAGAAGCTTTTCATCAATGTGATTTTCTTGATTTTTTCTTTGTCGGTTTGCCAGCTGACTTTTTTTCCCCCCCATTAAAAAGTGACATGCAAATGATTTCTATTGCTGTCTGCGTACACCGCAGGGGAAGATGAAATATGTCTGATAAGAATAGACAAGTTGAGCTTCTCCTCAAATATGTTGTCGTTTTGCCCTCACTGCTGAAACGTCATGGGCCTTTTTGACAGATTATTATTTTTGATTTATTTATTTATTCCAGATGAAGGCAATTTGAAATCATGTGTAGACCCACAAAAAATGTCTCAAGACAAATGAAAACCCTTCGTTTTGTTGTGAAATTGCCCTTAATCTCATTCATGGCCATTCCCGACGTTTTTCATGTTTTTGTGACCTCCACCCACCCCTGCCCGTCTCAGCACGTTGGGGGACAGAGCTTTCAGCCGCTCTGGAACTCACTTCCTCCCAACGTTGCTAACATGGATTCTCTTCCCATCTTCAAATCCCATCTCAAAAGCCACGCGTTGAAAATTGCATTGATCTCTTGTTTCTTATATATCATTGTATTTTATTTGTAATTGTATTTTATTTATTCTAGTATCGACGCTTGTATGTGACTGTAAAGTGTCCTTCAGAGCTTTGAAAGGCGCTTAAAATAAAATGGATTATTATTATTACTTCCATCTGAAAAAAGTGGCGTGGAAATAAAGGCGATTGACGACATTGGTGGAAAAAAAAGTGGTCAAAGCGCAGCGGGGAGCCTCAGCGGCGACAAAGTGTGAAGGCCGTTAGCTCGCCATCGCGCGACCTCTCGTCGGCGTGGGAACGCTATCGGGTCGGGCTAATGTGGCTGGCGGAAATAATGAGCAGGTAGCGCACCGGCGCGGCGAGGGTCCTCGTAGATCACGGCGCAAAGTGGCCACGGGCCAAATTTGGTGGCCATTTGTCAGCCGGGGTTAACGCATGTCGCGTCAAAGCCTCCCTCCCTCCCTCCCGGCTGGCTGTCAATACAGAAGAAAAAAGAAATCAGGTCTATTCCCATCTAGCAGCTAATTGCTCATCATAAGTTAGCCTTTGCAATACAATCAAACCGGTCGTCTGTTCCACAAACCTGTTCAAAAACCAAAACGGCATTTCCCATTAGAATCAATGTAAAAATTGTTAATCCGTTCCATCTGCCTTTTTTAATCGCGATTGAATCAGAATTAGAATCAGAATCATCTTTATTGCCAAGTATGTAGAACACACAAGGAATTTGTTTCCGGTAGAACACGGTTGAACAATCGAAACACGCCTGATCACATTGGAATGCTACACAAGGATAATGTGTCAATCAAAATAAGACTCGACACGAGGAAGTGACGTCGAAGGAAGCCGAGGGGAGTCCAGTGGTGCATTCAGGTGAGCTCAGTGAAACCGAGAAACAAATTCCCCTTTTAAACCTGGGCTTAAAAAAACATTTTTGGTCGAAAACCGAATTGGTCGCTAACCGAGATGTTGGAAAACCAAGGTTTGACGATACGAGCACTTGTGCCTCCCAACGGGACAAAAATAGTGCTTATCAAAGTGTTTTTTTTTCCCTTCCTCGCCTAAAGGAGCTTTATGCATACGTTTCAGTTTGCGCTAACGAGAAACCTTTGATGTCAATCCACCTGTTCTCCTTTTTAAGCCGCCACCAATCGCACACAATCAAACACTTTCTTCTCCCCGCTGCTTATTTTACGCCGATGAATGATTGAACGGCCGAGGGAACAAGACGGCGTCGAGCGCCGGCTGCCAGCGGAGGCTTCTGATGTCGTTGATCCAAACCGAGACGGCTTTGCAAACAAGAGCTCAGCTTGAATCGTTAGCGTTCCGCAAATTGTCCATTGTGAAAAGGAGGTCGATGTTAAAAATGACCACAAAAAAATAAAACAAAAACGCAAGCAGGGCTAAGGTTTCAAGCTTGGGTTACATTTCCAAACAAGGGGTTCAATTTTGAGACGAGTGCTTCAAGCAAGGTTTAGAATTGAAAGACATGCACATGGGTTCAGAATCGGGTTCTGAGCTCAGATCAGGTGTCAAACCAGGGCGGAGCCACGCTTTGGGTTTCAAAGTCAGGATTCAAATTAGGTTTCCAAGTCCTGGTTCAAACGAGGGCTAGGGTTTTAAGTGAGGGAGAGTGTTCTAAATAGGATTTTAAGTCTTGTTTAGGGTTTCACATCAATGTTTAGTCTGTCCAAATCTATTCCTGGGCACAATGTGTCACATCCTAATGCGCTAGCATGCTAAGACGCTAGGACGATAAAACGCTAGCAAGCGAGGACGCAAGCGAAGACGCTTGACGGCAGGCAGCGCCATCCGGGGCCTTGTTGGCGTTTCCTGTCACGTGACACCCGAGGGCGGAGTCAGGACCGAGTACCGGAGCGCCGGGTGTCGTCCGTCCGCTCGCGGCCCCGAATTCGAACGTCGCGCGTCGGAGGACTTCTCGGCGGCGGAACGTTGCGGAACGCTGCGGAACGCGAGACGAGGACGCGACGGCGGAACGAACGACGAACTGGAGCTGAGCGACATCGAACGCTTCCAGGCGAACGCTTCCAGGCGAACGCTTCCAGGCGAACGCTTCCAGGCGAACGCTTCCAGGCGAACGCTTCCAGGCGAACGCTTCCAGGCTCTTCGAGTTGTGGGTGAGTTCGTGCGTGTGCGCGCGGACGCGAGCGCCGTCCACTTTCAAGGTCAACGCGTGCTTGACGTTGGCTTGACTTTGGACTTTGGAGGAATCCAAAGAAACGCTTTGCGTCCAAAAGACGCTTTCAAAGTCGAGGCGAGGCTTCAAGTGGGCCTTCAAAGTCAAAACTGGGGGTTCAAATGGAGGCGGAGGGTGGAGGGGGTCGTCAAAACGACTTTCAAGACTCAAACAAGTTTTTTTTTGGGGGGGGGGGGATTTCAAGTCTTTAGTATGGTTTCAAAACTACAATTGGGGGTTCAACTCTGTGATGGTTTCAAGACGCGATTCGGGTTTTCAATACGATTCTTCAACAAATGTTTTCTGGGGGGCTTTAATCCAGTTAAATTTGAGTTTCAAATCATTTTTTAGACCACATTCAGGTTTTGAGTGAGATTCTTCAACAAGGATTTGTTTGGGGTTTTCATCTCGTTCTAGGAATTCAAAGTCAATGTTGGCTTTCAAATGAATGTTTTTTTTTTATTTTTAGAACAGATTCGCGTTTCCGGTTTTGATTGACGAGGATTTGGTTGGGTGTTTTAATCTCGTTTTAGGAATTGAAAGACAAATTTGGCTTTCAAATCAATGTTTCTAGACAAGGTCCGGGTTTCACATTTTGAGTCAGATTCTGAAACAAGGATTTGTTTGGGGGTTTTCGTCTCGTGTTGGGAATTCACAGTCAATTCTGGCTTTCAAATGATTGTTTTTTTTTAAGACACGATTCGGGGTTCAGATTTTGAGTGAGATTCTTGAACAAGGATTTGTTTGGGGGTTTTGAATCTCGTGTATTTATCGTCAATTTTGGCTTTCAAATCAATGTTTTTTTAAAGACACGATTCGGGGTTTTCAAAGTCCGATTCCAAGTGTCATAGTTTGGGCTTCGACTGAGGTTTCAAGTTCCCATTTGGGTTTGAAGTCGGAGTTCAGCTTTTCAAAATGAGACTTGGCCGATTGTTTCTGGCTCGCTTTTCAAATCAGAATTTCGGGCTCGAGTCGGGCTCCGAAGCCACGATTCCAAATCTTGTTTTGGCGTTCAAGCTAGCGCTAATTCCAAAACCAAATGAACATTTCAAGTTGCGCTTTCTCTAAATGACGACCTGGTCCGCCAGGGACGAAAAACAACTTGAATCCAAATATTTGTCAACGCTTTTCGCCGCACGCGTGTCCGTGCGCCTCAAAGCGGAAACGTACGGAGGCGGACGGCAACGGGCAGAAGATGCATCGCAAGGGTGGCCTCGCGCCAGCCGTCACGTCGGCGGGCCTCTTCCCGTTTCTCGCCGGCGGCGCCGCCATACTTGACGACAAGATCGGCCGCCGCAATCTGCGCTAACACAAACGAGCGTCGGAGTTCGGGGCCATTTTCAAACAAAGTCAAATCCGTTGGATGATGCGACGCGATCCCGCGGCCGCCGAAGGTGTTACGGGATTTGACGCTAATCGACGCCGTACCTCAAAAGACTGCAAGGTGTCAAAAATGCCATACGGCGCGAAATATCTGGACCTATCATGGTGACATCTTGGTTTCTGAGCTTCGCCTTGCCCAAAAAAATGTTTGACGTTCTTCAACTGTGGTTCATTTGGATTGGATTGGATTGGATTTGCCTTTATTAGTCTCGCAGTGGAGAAATTTACATTTCACAGCAGCAAAGTTATGAAAGAAATGAAAGTAGAAAAGCAAAACAAAGGAGCTGCTGGAAAGGCAGCCACTCTCGCATTTGCTAGCGTCCCTGTCGGTTTTTTGGTGAAACAAATCTTACGACATGAGCGTCAAGTTGAGCTTAGCGTCTTATGCTCACCTTGATATTCTTTTCAAAATTAGCCGAGCTCGATGTGGTATGAAAGAATTTCCTTTTGCCGCGCCATTTTGCCAGTTATCGGCCAGCTGTTTTCACCTTTGCAATCGACTTTAGCTTTTAACTCATTCGCTGCCATTCTCCAATTTTTATTTGGGAATTGAAAAGCGCGACATGGAGTGCCATTCCCAAATTTGTACGGAGGGGTGCCAATCAAGCGCCGGTCGGACCTCTGGCAATGTTTTTTTCATTTTCATGCCACGAGGGGGCAGCATTTGCCATTGGCCCATGTTCGCATTTTGTTACAGCTTTAGCTGTTGTTAAAGTGCGATGGAAATCAATATCTATTGCGTTGTATTTTGTACAGCTGCCCCCATTTCAAGCTCAGATAACACCAGATCCATATAACTTTGGAATTAACTCTTTTTTATTCTGATGAAGGTTTCTAACGCTGTATTGAATGTTTATGTCGTCCTAAAAATTGTGTGGGTCCTGGAATTGGAGTGAAAATGACAAAAACCCCTGCACTGGATTGGACACATTTTTTTTTGCGTATCGTCAGCCAGTCAATGAGTTAATAACTATCTCAACCGACGCGTACGCTATCCTTAACCTGTCGCCTAGACTAGAAAGCTATGATAGCGCTTCAAGCTATATGTTGCTCGTTCACTTCTTTCTCATCTTGTTAAATTGATCGTACTTTGTCCTTCTTTCGTCTCCGTTTGACATCTTGTGGCTTTTAATCTTGCCAGTAAAATAGCGTCCGGGGCTCCTCAAATTGCCTAACCTTGTTTGAACTCGCTTTTCAAATTAGCATGCTCGTTATCAGCTCCTCGGCAGGCTTTTTCTTTTACCTTCAGCCCCCCTTTACACTCCCTTCCTTACCACTATAAAATCGGCGGAGGCAGATTGTGCGATCGTGAAAGCGGCAGCCGTATTGGCGCTTTTGGAACCAAATGAACGGGTGTGAAAATAGCGTGAATGGCGCTGCGCGGCGGCGGCGGCGGTCCTAGTGCGTCCTTCTTACCTTTCACGCCCGCCTCGCTTTTATGTTGGTGATAAATAAGGAAGTTCTTTTACTCTTACTCTTCTTTTACTTAATTCTACTTTAGGGCCCGCTGTAGCGATGCTAATGTTGCGCTGGGCCAAATGCGACTTTGTCTTCTCTGCGTTTGTCGCTCTCAGATTAGCCTCAGATTATTAGCTTTGTTTTTTTGCCGCCAACCTCGCTTTTCAAAATGAGTGTTTTAGTGTGTGTGTGGGGGGGGGGGGGATTTTTGGCTAGGTTAGCAAAATTCGTGTTCTTTTAGTTTAGCCTTCACTTCTTGCTATCGCTAGTATCTTCCTGTTTTCTATCGTTGATCATTTTTAATTATGTTAGCCTGTTAGCTAATTTCAGTTGCTCACATTTTAGTAAAGCCTTTCCCGTCGATTAGCAAGTGTTGTTAGCTTTCCTTAGTTTTTCTTAACCCGGCTGAGATTCTCTTCAGTGAACCTTTGCTAACCTAGCGTGTTTTGCTAAAGTGTTTATGACCTGGTTTACCAAATTTTCATTGCTTAACTTACTCAAGTCTTACTACTTAACCAGCTTTAAACGTTAGCATAAGCATTTTTTGGATAATTCCTGTTGTAGATTTTATTTTTAACCCCGCCCCCCCAAAAATGTCATTTTAGCCTACGCTTGTCTTCGTTTAGTTGAAGATGATTTCATCATACCTTCGCCAAGGTGTGTTTTTAACAAATCGTTTCACGGGGAACAATGAGACAAATTTAAATGAACGATGTCACGGCGCGGTTGAGTCGCGTGTTTGGGTGAAGTCGCGACACGGGCGCTGCGATATTCCACACGTGGCGACTTAATTGTACTGTGTTAAAATCTGTCTTTTTTTTTTCCTCGCGTGTTTGCTTTCAAAAAAAAGTGATCTGCCGTCATTTCTGGAGTCAACTAACTGTCACAGCAAGCGAGCCGCTGCCACCCACACGCCAAAACGCGGCAGAAATTTGGCAGGGCCGCTGTCACCGCGTCGGGAATATGCTAATCATTAGCGCCTCCTTGTCTATTCTCAGTGGGGACGCGCGACGACGTGGGCGGCTAATTAGGATTTTCATTTCTTCGCTTGGGGATCTTTGATTGCGCTTCGTTCAAGGCGTCTTTTGCACTCAAGAAAAAATAACATAAGCCACAAAGTCATGACTTCTCACCCAAAGACATTGTTCTCGCGGAAACAAATTCCTTGTGTGTCTACATACTTGGCAATAAAGATGATTCTGATCCTGATTCTGATTGGCTCGCTTTTAAATAGGTCGGCAAAAGGTTCCAGGTGACCCAAAAAGTGCAAATTGTCGTCGAGAAAAAAACAACAAAATATACCTAACAACGTTTTATCATCATCATAATAATAATAATCCATTTCATTTCTAAGCGCCTTTCAAAGCTCTCAAGGTCGCTTTACAGTCACAGGATAGGTTTTCCTGTGGGTGAGCAGCGGCAGCCACACACGCCAGCGTTCACTCAACCAGGAAGTAACTCAAATAGATAGCTAGCTAGATAGCTAATATATAGCCAACCAGATAGCAAATAGATAGCCAGCCAAATAGCTAATAGATAGCAAATGTATAGGATAGTAAATAGATAGTCAGCTAGGTCACTAGCTAGATAGCATTTTTCTAGTGTAGTTATATTTATTTTTCGATGAATAAAAGTAGAAGAGGTCAGATTGTGTTGTGGAATTTGTTGCGATATTTTGTTTTAATAATAATAATAATAATACATTTCATTTCTAAGCCCCTTTCAAAACTCTCACGGACACTTTATAGTCAATATAGGCAATAAAACGTGCCATTTATGCTAATGTTATGCAAAGTGGCCGTCACTTGAAAGTTTCTCTGCGTCTTCGCCCAGCCTCGCTGCTCAGTCATTGATCAGTCATTGGAATAGAAGAAAATTGACACATTTGACCTAATGGGTCTCGTTTAATCCCCTTCGGCGAGGCTACCCTGCGTTTAGGCATGACATTTCGAGAAAATCAAAGAAAATATATATATATATATATATATATAGTTGCCTTTAGCACTGCGATCTGAGAGTTTGGATTTGAGACCAAGCGCTAAAAAATGGGCTAAGCAAATTTGCCCTTTTTGCAAATCAGCTCAGAAATTAATTTTATTGGCCACACCTGCCGCTCACCGCAATACATTAGCGGCTAATTGGCTAACGACACCAGGAAATCCCCCCTTTTTAATTAGCCACAGCGCACGTCGCGACTTTGCCGCCTTACCGCTCGGACGCTACGGCCGGATTTCCCGTGACGGCGATTCACTCGCTACTCGCCAGACTATAAAAATGGACAATGATCCTCCGGAGAAAGTCCCCCATCGTTTACCTTCCCGCGGCTGCTAATTAGATTAACGACACCTCACATTCTGAAGAGCCCTCCAGGGCCTGGGCGGGGGGAGGCTGGTTAGCAGTTAGCTTAGCGCCCGCTGCGTATCGACCGCGGCTGGCATGGACTCAATGCAACGCTTCCGCGGGGACGTTTTGAAAGCAGTCGATATTTACGGGAATTGCTGCCGGGGGGGCTCCCGTTGTAATTTGGCGCGAACATGTTGAGTCGCCAATGGGCGGCGGCGGCGGCGGGTGTGGTGGGATGATGGAATTTTCTGGCTCTCCATGCAGTGCATTGACGTGACCTTTGTCACTGTGATGTTGTAATTATCAGGCTTCGGGTGCTTGGATTGGAAATCCGAGTCGCTTTTCCCGAGTATCGAGTAGATTTTTTGACACGCACACAAATGGGAGACGACAGAGCTTGAAACAAAAAAACAACAGGCAAGGTAGATGTCTCATGCAGCCTGTTCCAAACATTTAAAAATAGGAAACAAATCAACCGGAGGAAACGTGATTTATTTATTAAATTTGTATGATTTGTTTAATTTTTTTTTTTTTTTTTTTTTTCCTGGGTTAGGCGATGACGAGCGACTCCCCGCCTTAAAGTTGTTTTCCATTAGCGGAGAAACACTGTGGAGACGCCAGGAGAAGGAGTGCTCGCACGCTCGGACAAGACCAGGAAGAGTGGTGTAAAAAAATGGTGGTACAAATAAATAAAAGAAAACAACCCGAAGAGAAGCAGCCCGAGCGAGCAATAAATACCTCTTGGCCCACGCACAACATTCCCTCGTGATCCACCCAAAAGAACTGAAAAAAAACATGCCAACGGACATTTTGGACTCAAAAGCTTGGAAAGCCATCGTCAGAAATAGATTGCCGGAACGATCACGGTTTTTTTTGTTTGGGGGGGGGCTATAATTAAATATTTTTGTGGTGTGTCGTGTGTAGTGTAATGATAAATACTAATAAATGAACAAAAAATAATAAATACAAATACTACTAAATAGATAAATAACCAAAGCAAATTCCTGGGTGTCGGATGACTCACTGCGGGAATGGAAAAGTTGTTCTTTTTTTTGGCCTTGTGCCGTGCAGCGACAAACGACAGAGTAGCGGACTTCAAGATGCACGCCTCGAGTCGCCGCATTTGATACCTCCGCTTCATCAGTCAACATTTCTGCCTGTGGAGTTTACTCCTCGTTTAAATGCCTGAAAATGTGAGAATCAAACGGCGCGCATTTCCCGTCAGGGTTGGGCGCGACGACATGCGGAGACGCCCCGGCCTCTTGAGCCGCGGGCTGCCGACCCCTGCGCTATCGCTGATGTAAACGCCAACCTCCTCAGAAAGAATTCATCATCTTTGTAAGAGCCCGAGGGAATAGTTTCACGATGGCTCCAAATCCAAAATCCCCAACATTTGAGTGGACGCCATGCAGGTGTGTGTTGACAACAGCGCCAGGTGGTATTTTCATCAATACTGGTGAGAATAAAGCGACAAAACAACCGAGCTCTCTCTCCCCTTGCGCAGAAAGATAAACATTGGAGCAAAGGCAAGCTGCACGTGATGAAAAAGTGAAGCGAGAACATCGGACCAAGGCGCGCCCCTTCAAGGGTGTCGTCCTTAGCGGCAAATTTCAAAAGGGGAAACCGCGAGCGGGACGCTGACCAGCGGCTCTTTTGCGGGAGAAGCACGATTTCGATGAACGCAAGGAGAAACTTTACATGCCGCAAGATCGGATATATCGATATTTTTTCCCACTCCCGACAATAGCGATATAACGAGACTTTACTGTATTTATACAAACCTTAAATATACATTCCATACAAAATATAGTCGTGAATTAACTTCTGAACAAATACAATTTACGAGCGACCGTTCGGAACAGATCTCGTTTGTAAGTTGGGGACCGTCTATATATTAATTTCATCCGGAGAAGGTAGGACTATATTTAGATGTATTTGTGAAAATAAACCCTAGTGTTGATTCTTGTCTAAAAGAGAACTCCATTCTGGAAAAAAAAGGAAGCGAGAGAAAGTAATTCCCACAGTTGGGAAGTCGGAAGTAGGCGGCTGTCTAATGGGATGGAAATTAATGATGGAGCAAAACAAACAATTAGAGCGTTTGCGAGCGCTAAGCAGGCTCCTCCGCTAGGCTGCAAGCGGCGCCAACGGGCGGCGAAGGTGGAAGGCGGACGCTCCCTCAGGTGGGCTGGCGGCGACTGATTGGATTCCATCCTCAGGATGGAATTTATTTGACTTCAATTACCAACGAAGCACTTTGCAAGCGTTGCGCATTTCATGCTCTGTTGCCATTTCGGAATGCATTCGTAGCGTAGCAGTTCGGTGGTGCGCTCGTGCTTTTTAAGTAGATTCGGGAAAATCACAAGATGGCGACGGAAGGCCATTCTTGGCGCGCCGTCCAGGAGATTGCGTCGCTCTTGTTGGGATGTCGTGTGGCCAGGCGGAGCCTCGAGCCGAAACCTTGCCGATGTACCGCTTCATGGAAACCATTCTTCGGGGTCCTCTTGCCTCTTTCTGTTTGTTCCTTTGTTTCATGCGTCGAGCCATGAGGGGGAGGTTTAGCCTCATTTCCGTCCGCTTTCTGCTAACAAGCTAGTCCTCATTTGTCTTTTATTTAGCACAGCTACGCCGACCGAGCTTGAAAACAAATAATCGCTTTCAGTGGCAACGCGTTCATTTCAAGCTAGGCCCATTAGCAGAGCAAACGCAAGCGTGCCACCAATCAGACGCGCGGGAGACAAAGTGGCGGCGTGACGCTAATGTGTTGAAATGGCGCGATCGTAACCGGGGGAGGCTGCTTCATGAACGATTCATGCGCGTCTTTGGCTGCGTGCTTGGAAAAAGAGCAAGATCCTCGCCCGACGAGGCCCATCCTGATCTCAAAGGTCAAAGTCTTTGGGTCCGCCTGAACCAGACCGCATCCGACCTGAGCCATCCAAAGCTAACCGCGTCGTGACAAATCCAATCGCACCCAGACGGCATTTTGATTTAAAACGACGAAACCAGCTCCTGAAACACCGAACCGTAGTCCAAAGACCGCAAACATACCGCAACGAACCAAAATTGTCATCAATGAAGCCGTACTACTAGCGGCAAAACTAACACTAAAATCTCGTTAGCAATTATGCTATCGCCTGCCGTTTAAAATTGATGTTGTTAAATGAATGATTAAAGGGAAAAAAAGAATCTGCATTTAGTGTTAATATTTCTTGATTTATTTATATAGCTGGCTAGCTAGCTAGCGAGCTATTTGCTATCTATTTTCTATCTGGCTGGCTAGCTAGCTAGCTATTGATGAACTATATAGCTGTCTAGCTGGCTGGCTAGTTATCTAGCTCGCTATTAGATATCTATTAGCTAGCTAGCTTTCTATCTCTTTGCGTTACTTCCACGTTGAGTGAACGCTGGCGCGAATGGCTGCCACTGCTCACATGCACACAAAAAAATCTGTGACTGTAAAGTGTCCTTGAGAGTTTTGAAAGGCGCTTACAAATGAAATGGATTATTCTGATTATGAAGCCACTATTTGAGCTCAGTAGTACCCGATAGACCCCCCCCCCCCTTCGAATCCCTTACCCCAAATAGGCGTCGCGGTTATGCAAATGAAGCCGTCACATGTCAAAGATGAGGCGGGACCAAGGCCCCCCCACGGCCCCCCACTGCTTCTTTGATGCGAGGCGGCGAAAAGGTTGCAGCGAGTTCAAATGGCGCAGATTGAAATTATTACCCCCCCCCCCACCCGTCAAAATGATTTGGAAAGACAGCGTCAGCAACCCCCCCCCCCCCCCCCCCCCCCCCCCGCGTTTCCCTGACCGAACCATCCCTTTTTTTTCTCAAATCCATCTTGCAAAGCATCAAAGGTTTCATTTCAAGATGACATTTTTGACTGTAATGAAATAAAAAGAGTTGATTCCATCCAGCGAAGTGGCGGTCGCTCGGCGTCCAAAGAATCGGGCCTCTGCCAGAGCGCCGAGTGCCAAATGAAACGAGCAAGTCAAGCTTTTGGGAAAACGCGTCCGCTTTGCTTTTGCAGAGTCGCCGTGGCCCGCCTTACCTTTCACACTGAAAGGTAAGCAAAGCTGCAATGTGCTTTTGTTGGATGCACTCGCTCAAGTCGGCAACAAGGTGGTGAATGGGCAATATACCCACTTTCTTTTTCTTCACTCATCAATGAAAAACGCAAGTGGCGATCAAAAAAAAAAAAAGGGCGGCTGGCGGTTTGATTTTTTTAAATGGAATTTTATGCTAACTGTGCAGGCAGCATTAGCGTTGTTGCTCCATTCAATTGGGACGCTTTTCTCATTAGCGACGAGAACTCATTCTGCCGCCGTCACATCCTTCGGGGACTCCTTTCCGCCCCGCCGACGGCGAGAAGGGGGGTGGGGTGGGGTGGGGGGGGTGGGGTCAGAAATAACGGCGCCGCAAACGGGTGGCCGGCCTATCGGTTGTTGTCCAAGGGGCCCGATTCTCGTTCTTTGCCGAGAATTTGCACAAAGGATCCGTCAAACCAGCGATGGCCGCGTCATCGGCGTCGTCCCATCAGCCGGACTTGCAAGCAACGCACCCTTTCACGTCATTCGGGACGCAATGTAGCCTAAAAAAGCTCCAAAGCAGAAAGTTAGCCCAAATGAGCGCCAATTCAGGTTTTGGGCCATTGTTTTCCAAGCTATTGTTTTGTTGTTGTTGCCGCCTAATTTGGCTGGAACGTTGCGATCATCACCAAAGCACCAGTTGACGCAATTCGGGACTGAATTTAGCCTTAAAATGCTCCAAAGCAGAGCGTTAGCCGACATAAGACCACTTTCAGGATTTTGTTGTTGTTTTTGCCGTCTAATTTGGGTAAAACCTTGCGATTGATGTCGTTCGTTGGCACCCAACGCGCCATTTCACGCAATTGCAAACAGATTTTAACCGTAAAATGCTGCAATGCAGGGAGTTGGCCCAAATGAGCGCCGATTCAGGATTTGGTAAATTTCACATCTTTTTGTTGTTTTTTTTTGCCGGCAAATTTGGCTGGAACGCTGCGTTGAGAGTTTGGCGGCCATTTTGAGAGTTGGTCGTGAAGAAGGGGTCGCCTTGCCGATTGAATTGAACGGTATTAGTAGTTGTGCCTTTGATTTGGCCCAATGCGGCTAATCTGCTCCTCGCGCGCTTCGGCGAAGCTTTTTTATCCGCCGGCGTCTTTCGGCCTCCGCCCACCTGCTTCAAAATGACATTTCAGGATTCATTCCTTCAACTAATTTGGTGGCTTTCAAATCGGCCGCCGAGCACCATTGAAAATGCGGGACAAACGGCGGCGGCGGCGCTAATCTGCTCGCTTGGTATTTATCCAGGCGGCACACGCGCGCCCAAAATCCACACGGCGAGTCATAATCAACAGACGCTAACCTTGGCGTCAGGAAATTAGCACCTTTTATGTTTTACACACACAGAAACAAAAGCTTCTGTGGTCATCGTGATAAGCAACCATGAAAAAAAAGGCCGATTTTTAACTTGGAGGGTGTCCAAGTCGAGGCCCGCGGGCCAAATCTGGCCCGCCGCAGCCAATCAAACTGGAAAAATTTCATCTATTGAGCTCGCTAGTTAGCGATCGAGCCTATCGCTAGCAATCGAGTTTCTCGCTAGCTAGAAATCCAGCTAGCTAGTGAACGAGCTAGCTAGTGATCAAACTAGCTAGCTCTCTTTCTATTCAGATAGCCGGCTAATCCCTAACATAAATTTTATGATGCTTGCTGAAGACCCAACCAAAATTTGAAATTGTCGCATGCAAATCACAAAAAGAAAAAAAAAAATTTTTTTACTTTTGACTCCTTCACTGCCAGATGATGTGCACATTTTTTCCACTCCAGTGCCAGGGTTTTTGTCATTGTCACTCAAATTCCAGGATTCACAGAATGTTGACTTTTAGGACTACATCAACATTCAATACAGCACTACAGCACTTTATTGTCACCCTAGCATGAAAAAAAAATGTGAATGGCGCTGTACATGACATTTTCAATTCAGGAATAAATTCATGAAAGGCAGTGAATGAGTTCAGGGTGGCGTCAATGTTCCCCTTTTTCAAACAGCTCGTAGCGCGGCTTCGCTAGCTTTGAACGTAAGCAAGTCCCGAGCGAACCCCAAGCTTGGCGGCGCGTCTCAAATTCCTCCTTGAAGCTGACACGTCAAAATGGCACCTGGGCCAAAATTGTGCCGCTGCGCCGCCGCCGTAAATAGGCCGCAACGATTTTGAATAATGAATGTTGTAACCGGGCCGCGCTACGCTAATGAGTCCGTTGGAGGAAAGGGGGGTGCGTGGAGGGCGGGGTCCGGCATACGTTTCCCCCATCTGATCATTCCGTTTCCGAAGCCTGCCCATTCGTTTCATTTTTTTTTTTTCCTCCGAGGAATCCGTTAGCGACGTGACGAGGGAAGCGTTACAACCCATTAGCGTGATGCTAACGCATCATGGGAAACGCCATTCACAGGCTAATGAATGGCATTTTTGGCATCGTTAGGACTGATTTGATCAAAATCACAATCATCTTTATTGCCAAGTATGTCGAACACACAAGTCATTTGTCTCTGGGAGAACACGCTGCACTTGTAGCGTTCGGCATCATCCAAAAATTGCAAAGAGGCACCAGAAAGTTGTATTTGGGTTACTGTTTGAGGAGTTAATGGCGACGGGGGAAGAAGCCGTTGAAATGTCTGCTGGATTTGGATCGGTAGAGCCTGTATGAGGGGAGTCGCTGGAAAAGGTGGTGGGCAGGGTGCGCGGGGTCTGTGTTTGGATTCTCGCAGTTGTGAAAGTCCTCGAGTGTGGGTGGGTAGGGCGGCGACAATGACTTTTTTCCGCATGCTAACAAAGTACGCTTGTTTTTTTTCAGTGAAACGTTTCAAACTGATGATGACAACCAAAAAAAAAGAATGGCTTCTCAAAAAGAGAATTAATCATTGACCCCCCCCCCCCAAAAAAAAAATATACTTCAAACCCTAACTGTGATTTAAAACCCTACTGTGAAAACCGTAACAGTGAGCTGCAGTCAATTTGCAATGGAGGGACTCAATTTGGATAAAAAAAAAAATTAAAAGTCCACTTATCGTGACCGCTCTTTGTCACACAAAAGCAAAAGCTGTTTGCCGACCGATTCTGTTGCGCTGCTTTACTTTGTGTTTTTTTGGGTTTGGTTTCCCGCTTGTACAAAAAAAGTGACGGTGGCGCCGCCGCGCTTGCCATCAATAATTCAGCAGCTTAGTCACGTCACCCCCCCCCCCCCCGGTTGGGATTTGGGGGATTTTACTCAACGACTAGCGGGAGGTTAGTGCCTTAATCCAAAACGCAAACCCGAACCCGGATTTCAAAGCCTTATTTGACGCCCGAATGCTCGCTGGGAACCTTAATCCACGTTAAATCCCAACGCCGGTGAAATAAAAAATACAATTTCTGGTTTCAAAGTCAACTTTGAAACCCTGAAGTCAGTCTTGAAAGCCTAATCTCAGTCAGGTTTCTAACCTTGACTCCAAATCGTGGTTTGAAATCCAAATTTTACACCCTGACCCAGGTTGGAAACCCAAACCTGAGGCACCACCTCTGACTTGAAACCCGATTCTTGGCTTCAAAGTTCCATTTGAAACCTGAACAGGGGCTTAAAAGCCTCCATTTAGCTTAAGATCGGAACGCGGCTTCAAAACCGCCAATTAGAAGCCCTGACCCGGTGGAACGCTTAGAAACCTTGACGTCCGCCGGGAATGGGCAAGCCGCGGCGACGTGTGCCGTCAGCCAAGAAATGTCATTGGACAAGGTCAGGCTTCATCATCTCAACGCCCGATCGCTCGATGCCGCGACATTTCTCGCGGGGCCCGTAAAGGCCGAGCGGTCGCGGCCAAAGAAACCCGAAGCGCCGAAAGGCAAATGGCGATTGGCGCTCTCGCGCGGTCCCGTCGAGTCGGCAGCCGCGACACTGGCCCAAAAAAAAAAATGGCCCTGTAGTCTTGAAACCCTAACCGGATCTCAAAGCCGTATTTGACGTGAGACTCCGCCCCCCCTCCCCCTCCGTACCTTAAAACCTTGAAACCTGAGCCTTTTTTTGTTCAAAAGCCGACTGTTGCCGCCCCATGAGTTGGACCCCAACCTTGTTTTGGAAGCCTTACTTGATCGATCGCCTCAAACGCCGTTGAATTGTCAACCCCACGCAACCCCCCCGTGTCGCGGTGGTGGCAAGTTTTGTCCCCCGTCATCTTGCCGTGCTGCCCGCGCCGCCTCACCCCCTTTTATGACGCCAAACGCACGGTGGCGCCAAGCGGCGTGTGCGCGTACGCAGATTGAGGAGGCGGAGGAGGGACGGTGGCGCGCGCCGCTTTGCGCGCGCCACCTCAGAATCATCCGCAGTTTTCCGCGCGGACGCTTTCCACGGACGGCGAGGAAAGCCCACCGCAGTGGGCTTCTTTGGCCCCGCCCCCTTTTGTCCAAAGTTAGTTGATGTCCCCCAGCATGTCCGCGGCGGCTGTCCCGCTCCTCTTGGTCTTCCTCTCGCCGATGCCGCCGTTGCGCTCGTGTGGATTTACGTCCGCCGCTGGCTTGTAGCTTGTCGGCCCCCCCCTCAGCCGCGCAGACCGCCATGGACCACCTCCTCCTTTTTGCGGGACCCCTGCACATCGTCCTCGTCCTACTCGGTAAAAAAAGACCAACGACTGCTTGGCGCCTTGAAAGTTTGCACGCCGACCTGACGTGACGCTCGCACGCTCGGCGGATTGCGCGCGCGACAAACATTGTGAGCTTGCGTGTGTGTGTGTGTGTTTGTTGTGTTCATGTGTGTGTGTGTGTGTGTGTGTGTGTGTGTGTGTGTGCATACCATTAGGACAGGCACACGTCAACTATACACACACATATACCGACACGCACACACTTATACATGCACATATACAGTATACACACATATACCATGTATACACACACACATACACATTTACACGCAGGTACACACACACACACACATCTTATACACACATATGCACATATACACACATACCATATGCACACACACATTTACACACACACATATATACCACATACATACAAATACACAGGCAGATATCCTGAGATATAGTTTCTCCACTGCCAGACGAATAAAGGCAAATCCAATCCACACAACACACATATACACATACACACACACACACACACATATATATACACACATTGCCGCATACACACATACGCAGATATTTGTCATATACACACACACACACACACACACACACACACACACACACACACACACACACACACACACACACACACACACACACCTACCATATACACACATACATATACATATCAACACCTATATTCACACACATATACCACATACACGTAAACACAAAATAAGAGTACATTTTTGTGCATACTGGAAATTGGTTTTGTGTGTGTGTGTGTGTGTGTGTGTGTGTGTGTGTGTGTGTGCGTGTGTGTGTGTGTTTGAGGCAGGCGGGCAACAGTCAGTGTTTGTGATTTCTTTTTTGCCTGCGTGCAATTTGCATGTTGTCCCCTTGTGGCTTTTCTCCGGGTATTCCGCTTCCCTCTGCTTGAAATTGTCCCTCGGTGTGTTGTTGCTCTCTGTGTGCCCTGCGAATGGCTGGCAACCTGTTCAGGGTGTCCCCCACCGCCCCCTGAAGAGTCGCAGATTCAAACATTGATAGAAAGGATCGATATTTGCGTGTACGTGTCTATGTCCACGCCATCCCATTTCCATCCACTCATAAATCTCTTTGTGATGGTTTAGGGCACAGGTGTCCAAGTTGAGGCCCGGGAGCCAAATCTGGCCCCACGCATCTTTTTATTCGGTCTGCCAAATCAGATCAAACTTGTGACATTTCATCTATCACACAAGCAATTTTCAGCAAAAGCTCTTCACGTGCTCAACAATGCCCGCTCGCTCGCTAGCTCGCTCGCTAGCTAGGTCTCTTTGTATTCAGCTAGCCGGCTAATCCCTTACATCGCAGGTGTCCAAGTCAAGGCCCGGTGGCCGGATCTGGTCCACCGCATCGATTTATTCGGCCCGCGAAAGCATATCAAACTTGTGAAATTCCACGCTCATCTATCCAGCTGGCTAGCTAGCTCGCTCTTTCTATTCAGCTAGCTCAATCATCCCTTACATCGCAGGTGTCCAAGCCAAGGCCCGGGGGCCGAATCTGGCCTGCCACATTATTTTATAGCTAGCGATAACATCGATCGCTAGCGATAAGCTAAGTTTGATCTGCTTTCGTGGGCCGAATAAAATAATGTGCTGGAGCAGATTTGGCCCCCGGGCCTGGACTTGAGCACCGGTGCTTTACAATATTTCGTTTTTTTTTTTTTTTGTAGCTCTACTCAGGATAGACGAGCCTCCAATAATTCATGTGGCGAAGTCAAAGTGGCGTCCTCAGCTAAATTAAAAATAAGTACAAACTTTCTCAAGGGGGCTTCCGTGTCGAAGCGCTACTTCATCCGAAAAGGGGGTGCTTAGAAAAGCATGTGTTTGCAAACTGTTTAGCCGTCTTTGCTTTGGATGTTTTTTATGCACTTTGTCACTTTGAACAGCGACATCATTGACATTTCAAAGGCTTATTTGGAGCCGGCTCCTTCAAGCGTCGCCGTACGGTTTCGGCTAAAGCAACTTTGTCATTTTTTTATGTCAGGCAAAAATGTCCAAAATACAAAATGACATGCAAAGTGGCGAGCCGACAATGGAGATCGACACGCTTGGCGGTCGGTGCCAGTGAATCAAAGTCACCACGACGGAGGAGGATTTTGGCTTTTTTCGCCCCCATCTTATCATGTTAAAAGCCCGTCATTTTATCCCAGGACCATTACGGCGGCGGCAAAAAGGCGGCAAAAAGGCGGCAAAAAGGCAGCTGTCCTTCGCTCAAGGATCTGCCATTTAGTGGCCCAGCCCCGCCGGAGTTAACTGCCTGCCTGCCGGCTGAAAAAGGTTGACATTAATTCACCAGCCACAACTTTGTGTGTGTGTGTGTGTGTGTGTGTGTGTGTGTGTGTGTGTGTGTGTGTGTGTGTGTGTGTGTGTGTGTGTGTGTGTGAATGCAACTGAGTGGTAAGGCTTCAAAGGTCCTCGCTCCACTGCCACTTCCCGTGTCCGCTGTCTCATAGCAACAAGCCCTTCAAAATAAATCAGAAATAAATAAACACACACACAAACATACCTACATATCTACGCAAGTAGGTAGGTAAATAAATAAATACATACATAAGAATAAATAACTAATGGATAAATAAAGAATACATATTTTTAAACAATAAATCAACAGATAAATAGCTAAATAGATGAATGAGTAAATAAATAAACAAATACATACAAATAAACAAAAAAGAATAATTATTCTTAAATAAAAAATAAGTAGATAAATAGATGAATAAAGAATGGATGCTAATAAACAAATAAGAATAAATAACAAATGAACAATAAAGAATAATTTAAAAATAAACAATAAACACATACATGAATAAACAAATGAATACATACATAAATAATTCAAATAATAAATAGATGACTCGATTAATGAATGAATGAATAAATAAATTCATAATTGATTTTAAATCAGAAATAGGTATCAAAATAGATGAGTGAATGAATACATGATTATAAATAAATAATAAACAAATGAATGAACAAATTAACAAATGAATATATGTGTCTATATATATATATATTCATCATTTACTCATTTGTTCATATATATATGAACGAATGAGTAAATGATGAATATAAATAATGAATGAATTAACAAATGGATGAATGAATAAATAAATAAATGATTGAAAATCTTCAGTGCCCAAAGTCATTTTGTATTGGATTGGATTGGATATGCCTTTATTGGACCTTCAACCCCCCATTTTGTGTCAGTACCTTTGACACACGCATTGATGCCGGATTTAACAAAAAAAAAGTGTCTTCAACAAGCCGGCCGCGTGAAAGGGTCTAAACAGTCACCATTGGACCTCCGTGATTTCCCTGAAGCAACTTGGGCAACTTCAACTATCCCTATTGTGTAGTAAGCACCCCTTTCACACAAAACGGTGTGACGGGATTTTAAAAATTGGCTTCAACAAGCTGTGTGAAAGTGGTGACATAGTCATAACACAATCCATGAAAGCGCTACATTTGCAGGGCAACTTCAACCCCCCCCCCCGTCCCTTATTTTGCGTCTGTACCGGCGACAAACCCCCCCAAAAATGGGCTTGATTGATGAACTCATTGTATTCACAGTGTGAATATATCTTGATTTATTTATCTAGCTAACCAGCAATCTAGCTGCCTATCTCGCTAGCTACATATTTGCTATCTAGCTCCCTGGTCGGTTCTCTAGCTATCTATCTATTAGCTATTGGCTAGCTAGCTACCTTTCTATCTATTTGAGTGAACGCTGGCGCATGTGGCTGCTGCTGCTCACTCAAAGAAAAGTGTATCCTTGAGAGTTTTGAAGGTGATGATGATGATGATTTTTATTATTCTGATTTTGATTATTGTCAATTCCGGGATGGCAGTCAATGAGTTAGTCATCTGTCAACTTTTTATCAGAGTCAATTTTGAACGGTGTTCCTCAGGGAAGCGTCCCAAGTACACTTCTCTTTGTACGAAGGCTTTCCCCGTTCGTGCCTTGATAGCGAAAACGGCGAAACACGAATGTGATGTAATACGATGCGCTAGCTTTGGCGTCTCTTAACATAAGCCAGCGCTAAGATGGGAGTCGTGGGGGAGGGGGGGGGGGTTGCGCAGCCCCTTCTTATTGGAGCCGGTGGGATCATCTCCCTTTTCGCTAAGCGCCTAAATCCTCTGCGCCAAGCTCTTATTTATTTATTTATTTATTTATTGTTCCGCCGCCGCGCTTCTTCTTCTTGAGCTTGAATTCCAAAAGCGAGCGACAAGCGTGATTCGCACCCTGACGCGACGACCGAGTCAAGGCGCCCGGCGTGTCACACTTGAACTTTTTCCGCTTATCTTCAATTCAACTTTTTCAACAACACGGAGCGAAAAGAGATGACGACCCTTTCACGCTAACAAGGTTTAGCCGGTAGGAAAAAAAAGGTGTGCATCACCACAATTGCGCAAGGCATAAAGTCCAATTAAAATCTCCTCGGGCAACGCCTTCAGCTTCCGACGGGCGGGTCAACGCGCCAACCGAATGCAACCACACGCGTGTTTTGTGTCTTTTTTCACGCAGGGCGGCGGCGGACGCTTGACGGAAGAATGGACGCGGAAGCCTCGTTTAGCCGACCGACGCGGCCAACGTTGATGGCGTGCGCTTGCGAGCGTCCAATTACCTCTGCTTTGTCAGACAAATTAAAAGCGCAGCACAACATGTTTATCCGTTTAGTAAGCGGATGCCTGAAGGTAGCCGTTTATCCCCCCTCGCACGCCGTCAACGCTGTTTTTTTCCCTCTGTTGCGCTGAACGGAGACAGAATGAGGTTGAAGCGATCGCGCACATTTCCTGGAGGTCGTAGCAGAGGGGTCACGAAGCCCCTTTGACGCGGTTTCTATACCCCCCCAGCCCATTCACCTTCATTTCATGATTTTGCGGTGAAAGGCTTTGAAGAAGGTTCTTAATTTATCGTTTTCGAATTGTTCCCATGTCTGCGTGAAAGGTTTCGGAATAATGTTTGATGAAGCCCCGGCCGGCATCTGAAGTCATAAAAGATGAGTGATGGTGGATTTGTATCCCTTTTCATGCTGTTGATCAAAGCCGGGTTTTTTTTGGCCCCGATTGCAGTTTTTTTTCTGAAAGCTCAACAAAATGGGGTTGAAATCAACATGTAGATTTGCCATCGCCTCTTTCACAGCGCCTGTGAAAGATGTCTTGGTTTTGTTTTGTCCTCTCTCTCATTGTTATGCGTGAAATGACTTTGGATCGGGCTTTAAGTCCATGTCTGTAGCAGAGATGCCTTTTTTTCCTCCCCTCCAATAAGGTTTGACGCCGTCCCACAAATGGCCCGGCATATCAGATAATAAGAGCGGGCCACGCTTATTTCATTCCAGATCTTTTTTCTCCGTGTACTATTTTTGTAGAAGTTTCACACAAATGAGGTGTAGCTTTGCGGAGCGGAGCCCCTTTCGCACAGCCTGTCAATGTCGTCCCTCCTTCTGTGCCTTGAGCGTTTCAGGGGCTTGGGCCACAATATTTCCGGTATCGGAGGTAGTTTCAGAGGTGAGATTGATGCCCGCGTAGCCCCTTTCACGCCGCCTGCCAAATTTCTACGCGCCTCTGTTGTGTACAGAAGGTAGATCCTCCCCATTCATTTCACCTTTTGATTTTTTTTTTTTTTTCCCTCCCGCATCGGAGTCAACCTCGGACTTTGCCCGCCGCGGAAAATGCGCGCTTCCCGAGAGCTCCATCAGGACCATTTCACGCTTCGCTTTGATGGCGTCTGCGCTGTAACCGGCGACCCGTAGCAAATGACAGCCATCCCCGACGAGGGAAGAGAAAGTCTCGGGTGGTCCGCCGGGCATCGATCGCGCACTTCAAGCCAGATGGAGCCAGAACTTTTTTTTGGTGAGTTTGATCAGCAACCAGAACAAACAAAGAGCAAGTCTCGCTTCAATCTTTTAAGCGGCCGATTGGATGAAAGCCTCCGAGACCCTTTCACGCGGAATTGAGCGCCGGCAGAAGGGGCCGATAAAACTGCCGAGAACATCGTTTCACGTTGTTGAAATGAGTGGAACACACCTTCACCGTAATCAATATTTCTATTCATCGACCAGAATCCAATCGTCGACTACCAAAGATGGATCAATGTGTGAAATACGTGCCGAGGAGGCTCTCACCCAGCTTGGCGGGGAAATTCAAGCTTTCGACTAAACTGAATAGGACAAAGATTGGTGATCGGCACCGCTTTTGAGTTGAAGACAAAGACCTGTCGTATCCATGACAAGGCACGAAAAGTCAGTCAGGTTGGAAGCGCCTGGCCTTGAATAGAACATGTCCTTGATTAGGGAATGAGGATTTTGCTGGGTCGTCTGTCGTATTTCCTATGTCCCCCTTTGAGTGCGGATGTGGTTTGTTATCGAGTGGTTATGGGACCGAAAAAGACCCCACCGCAGGCTAGTTTTATGCCGAAGAGGACACAAATAAAATGACGGTCGAGCAGAAGGAGATGATTGAGAACCATGAACGAGCTGTGCGTTTGTGTGACTTAGCGTCCAGTACCAGTATGCCAAGTCGACCTTTGCTACGCGTGGCTAAGGGTGTTTCTGTGTTGTCTAAGCAACGGTCTCGGGCAATCGAAAAGGTTGAGTAACTTCTGTTGATTTGGATTAACAGAAAGCGGCTAGCAGGGGACAGTGTGACTGAGGGTATTATCGCCCAGAAAGCACGCCGACTTCACTCGGCTATCATCAAGAGGCAACTACATCAACCACCTTCACAAAGGTCAATAAAACCACTTGATTAGACAGTCCAGTTTACTTCTTTCATTACAATCCAATAGCACATTTATTAGACATAAAATAAAGTCTATTTTGTGTAATTTGAAGGCTTATTTCGTAGAAAATGATGTTTTATGGGGACCTGGAAACAGATTATTCTGATTTTTAATGGTTTCTTATGGGAAATAAATATTTGGAAGATGAACTTCTTGCCTTACACACACTTTCTGGGAAGCAATGAAGTTCGTAAGCCGAGTATCATTTTTTTAGTTGATTCTTCTCACGCAACGCAGTCTTCCTGGCTCCCAAAATGCTTGGACTCTGTTTTTGAAAGCTTTCAAAGCGTTTATCGGCATGGATGTGATTGTGTTATGAGGGTGTAAATGCCGCGGCCGTTTGGGCGGCGAACCGCTGTTGTCGCTCCCATGCCTCTCTTTCACGGCAAAGGACTCGGAATGGGTTTCAAAGTCGAATTTGACGGCATCGGGGGGGTGGAATGAAAGGCCTGGCGGAATGGCAGATGCGTCGCGGCTTTCACGCAGGCCAACAACGCCGCTTTGATGTATTCCCACGTCGCCATGTGCACAAATCAAGACGTAGGCGGATCACCTTGTCCAAGGTGCACCCTGATGATGGTGGGCAATTCCCATCCTCTTCGGGTGGCGCCGCGCCGTGATTGCCTCCTAAATCCTAGCGTCGAGGCACCGGCACGCTCCCCTTAGCAGCGCCTCATTCGTCGGTTGGTGAGCGGACGCTTTTGTCTCTCGTGTTAGCGAGCTCGTCGAGCCATAAAACAATTGGAGAGGCGATAAAGTGGACTCCAGAAAAGACCACAGTGCACTCTAATGGTACATCTACCTAGCATTAACCACATTTTAGGTATACCAGACTACCCATCTTTTCTCTTATCTACCTACCTACCTACCTACCTACCCACCCATTCACCTTCCCCCCTACCTTACCTCCCTACCCCCCTACCTAACCCAAGCACCCTACCCACCTACTTACCTATTTTCCTAACTACCCACTGACATCCCGCCCTACCTACCTACCACCCAGTTTATCTCGCTACCTAGCAAGCCATCTATCCATTTATTCAACTACCCATCCTTACCTAGCCATCTCTCTAGTTACCTACCTATCCAAGTACTGACCGTTCCTCCAACCGCCTGCCTCGCTACCTATCCGTCCATCCATCCATCCAACGACTCATCTTTTGATCATCTAAATACCTCCCTCCCTACCTATCTCCACAACGAACTATCTATTCAGCTGCACAGAGGCGGATGCTTTTGAAGGGACAGCGGCGGGCGCTAGTGGCTCGTGTCCACAGTGCGGCGTAAAAAGTCAACGAAGCGTCACCTTTTTGCGTCGGCCGTATAAAGGGCCTCCGTTGCGGTTTTAATATCCCAACCTCTTGCGGGTCGGTCGGTTCCCGGGCCATCGCCGTAATTAGCCCCGGCGGAGTCATGTTTGTTGCTGACGTCGAGCGGGCCAAATGCGGGGAAGCAAAAATGACGTATTGGACCTGCGGGGAAATCTTCCCCAGATCAACCATGTTAATTATTCATGTCTGAATCCCTCCTTTGTTTCATTTATTTTTTAGTATGCAGTCGTGTGAGTGCATCCTCTGCACATGCTCTGCGCAGGCTAACATGTTTTCCGAGGGCCTCCTGGGTTGAGACACGGCGGACAATTACAAAGATGTGCAGTGAGGAGAATTGCAATTCGCCGCTATTTAAAACCAAGCGAGCAATGACCGTCCAGTTACTACAATCGAGTGACCTCTCTCGGCCAATATCTCCTCATGCTAAAATCGAGCTGTAGCTAAAAAGCTGTTTGGCGTACAGCGGCAGTTTGCTCTGCGGCGGCTCGGATGACTATGAAACATTGATCCAAATGTCTTTTCAAGGTGAAAAGATCTCAGCTTATCTTCGCTCCAAATCGACCGCTCACTCCTAGCGAGCAAAAGGAAAGATGATCACAAGCATATCATTTGGCTAGGTTTGATTATCCCAAAACGTTTTTTGTAAGTCGTCAAGAATGGAGCAGAAAAGCTTTCCGTGAGTTATACCGAACGGCCACCGGACAGCGCTCATTAGCAGCTCATTAGCATCTTTACCTGACATCAAGGTAAAAACTAGCTAGCGTATGTTCAATGACTTATGTGACCCTGACTGAAGTCAAAGTAATTCTAACTAACAGCTAATATCTAGCTAAAATAAAATACTACCGCTCAGTTGAACATAACGTCAAGATAAAAACTAGCTAGCGTATGTCCAATGACTTATGTGACGCTTACTGAAGTGGAAGTTCCCATCGAGTACAAAAAAATGCTAACCTTAATCTCTCCAGGCGCAGCAAATGTCAGGACACTTTCTGCGTTACCGCTGAAAATACTTTTATTTTTGTTTCAAATTGTTCCAAAACGTTTTATTCGATTTTTTTTTTTTTTTTGTAAGTCGTCAAGAATGGAGCAGAAAAGCTTTCCGTGAGTAATCTCGGCAACTGGAAAGCGCTCATTAGCAAATTTACCTGGAAGAGCATGACGCGCGTCAAACCTCCCAGACGACGCCATGAAACCTTCCGTGCTGCAACGTGACTAACATATCCGCCTTAAGTGCGTTAGCCACCATGTAGCGCCTTTGAAGTTCCTGTGCTGCTTACGCACGCACACACAAACAAACACAAGCACACACACAAATACACACATGCCAAGTTCAAAGAATCAGAAATGTTTTTTTTATCTGTTTGTTCAATGACTGCTTTGAGGTTCTTGAAGCATGGCTAGCTTAGCGGAGCGTCACAGAGATGGCAAATATCACTGACGCTAAACGCTTGCTTAGAACGCAAAAGCAAACGTGATGTCAACCTTCGTTACTTGATTGACACACGAACATCTCGCTAACAAATAATTATCCGTATCTTGTTTTAATTATCTCACATTTAACATCTCGCTAACTGGTGCTGGCTATATGTTAGGTTTTGCTTAGATAGATATTTGTCGTTTACTGTACATACAATGTGAATAGGTGTTAGCTGTTGGCTAGTCACGGACTGGATGCTAATTTAAAATATGACATTGAATCCATCAATCTTTATTTATGTGGCATTTTTCATACATTAAAATGCTACTCCGAGTGCTGTACAGCTGAAACATTTCAAAGGTACAACATAAAAAGACATTTAAAACGTTTTTGGCCAATGTAAAAATGTCTTCAAAAGTTTGTTGCCGCTTAATTGCTTTGTTTTTTCGTAATGTCTTTTTCAACATGATGATGAAGGCGACAGATTGCTCGCTGCTGCTGGGAGGTCTGATGGCCGCTTTGGCACAGAAAAAAAAAACACATTAAAAATGTGACAAGAAAAGCATTCCCCCCACGAGGACCTGTCTTTTATGATTAAAAACTACAAACGTGTTCCCGTTTGAGAGCCCGGGGATCTGTCTTTCATGATTAAATACTCTTTGATGCACAAAAGACCACGGTAGACTTGATCGTCGACTTGATCTGAGGCTTGCTAACAATTAACGTGTTAGCAAGCCTCGAAAGACCATTTTAGGCTTTTGTCACCTCGATCCGTGGTCGCTAATGACTAATGTGGAGCAATGTATGAATTATCCAACTACCAACTAACATCTAGCTGAAAACAAAACAAAAAAGTCCAGCTAACATTTAGCTTGACGTTAACTTAATTGGAGCTAACAGCTACAATCTAGCTAAAACAAAATACTACCGCTCAGTTAAACATAAATTCTAGACAAAAACTAGCCAGCGTATGTCCAATAACTTATGTGACTCTTACTAAAGTCGAAATAATTCTAGCCAACAGCTAATATCTAGCTAAAATAAAATACTACTATCACTTCGTCAAACCTAATATCTAGACAACAACTAGCTAGCTCATGTCCAATGACTTAAGTGACCCTTACTGAAATCAAAGTTTCTGTCCGGTACAAAAAATGCTCACGTTTATCTCTCCAGTGGCTTCAAATTTCAAGACAAAGCCACTTGTTTATACACTCTTTTTTGTTGTTTTGTTTTGGAGTTACACACCAAAACACCCGCAGGCAGGGAATAAAAATCATCAATGTTGTGGCATGTTGATGAGGGATGACGGAAGACAAATGATAGAAGACGGACGGACGCATTGAGCGCTTGGGCTTTTGGTTGCTCACGTAGCGTAGCGTAGCGTAGCCTGGGAAATGAACGTTGTCGTGGCGTCTTCATCATTCCAGGACGGAAAGTGGGCCAGCGACATGATGAGCGTTTGTTTGCTATCTGCCCGGCGTTCCCTGGTCGCCAGCCAATCGTAGAGCAAAGAGGAAAAAAGAAAACAAAACACCCGACAGCTTGATTGACAGCTACATTGACATCTACGGAAACTTGAAGTTTGAGAAAGTAAAGTTTATCCAAACAGACAGATTAGAACAAACTATGAAAGACTAACAAAGCTCGAACTGACTGACTCGCATTTCTGCACGGTCGAGCTCCACCTACTCAAGCGTACAAAACAACACCACTATCGTGTCATTAACCTGGGAGCTAACCACTGCGCTTAACAACTCGGTGCTAACAACTCGGTGCTAACATACTCTTACCCTCGTTGGTAAAACAACTGACAACTTATGTCTTGAAAACAACAAACGTGTTAGATAAACTTCCGGGTTGAGCGAACGCCGGCGCGTGTGGCTGCCGCTACTCACCCGCAGAAAAAATAGCCTGTGACTGTAAAGTGTCCTTCAGAGTTTTGAAAGGCGCTTAGAAATCAAATGTATTATTATTATTATTATTATTATAAACAACAAACAAAGTAGGCCCTCACAACCGATGCGCCACTTATCATTGCATGAAGCTAACAGTAATTAGTTAAGTGGTTAGCACAAGAAATCGGTCTTCCCCGAGTGTATCCTCAACAAAGTTAGCTTTATCTCTTTGATATCTTTCAATATAAATTAGTATCTAGGTATCGAGATGAAGACCACTTGGTCCAGATAGGACATGTAGCGATAGCACAGTGGATAGTCTGCACCAAGGGTGTCAAAGTGTTTTTTTGCAGCGGGCCACATTGCTCAATCGCTAGCTCGCTCAATCACTAGTTAGCTTGCTCCCTAGCTAGCTCACTCGCTAGCGAACTTAATCGCTATCTCTATAGATGAGCATGTCACTTGACATGCGTGTTTTGCTTTCGCGGGCCGAATAAAATGATGTGGCGGGCCAGATCAGGCCCCCGGGCTTTGGCTTGGACACCTGTGCTCTACACGCTAACAATAGCCCGTTATCTCGAGCGTTATGGGGCTCCTGCTACTGAGGGAGGTTGCTTTGGGGCTAGAAGCGAGCGGATGCGATCACCTTGATGAGGACGCTCAAGGTTCAATGCCTTTTAGCTCGCAGGCGGGATCGCGGCTAACTCCGTTGAGCTACGCTAATTGGCCACTTTGGACCCTGTTTTGTGGATACCCATGCCCACACGTTAGCTACAAGTTACCTTTTAGAAAGACATCGGTTCTTAGCTCGATTGTTAGTTCGATATCGGTTCATATTTTTGATTCTTTGCTAGTCCGGGCTAAGTTGTGAGAACAATGTCTGCGGTTTGATCGTTTTTCGTTGTAGATGCTTTTTAGATGTTCCTTAACTGTTAGCCTTTTACCACGTGCTAGTCGGTCAGTCTAAACAAGATGTTATTTGTCCATTGTTGAGATGTTTTGTCACAGAAATCACTTGTTAGTTCGACTTTTGTTCCTTGCTGGTTTTTTTGCTAGGATTTAACTCGATTTTGCTTTATGCTAACGTTACTTCTTGTGTAAATGTTAGCCATCGACGAGCTAGATGTTAGTTGTTGGATAATTGCCGATTGCTAGACTGTTACTAGAAGTTACTAATTTGCCTGATGTTACATTTGTCGCTGGTTGTTAGTTTCCTATTAGTCATTACATTACATTATTAGTCACTGTGAGACTAATAAAGGCAAATCCAATCCAATCCAATCCAATTACCACTTTGCTAATTGTTAGCAGAAGCGTTTTTCGTTGTTAGCTAAAACTTAGCTTCTAGCGTGAGCTGTTAGCTTGACACGAAGTGAATCTATCAATGTTTGTAAACACTTGAACGGAATTCCATATTAATCATTTCAAGGTTTCTGTTTATTTGTGCCGAAGTTTCCCGTTGCGCCGCGTCGGCCGTGGTCCAGTCACAAACACTCTTCCAAATAATGGCCGCCGCGGAGGGAAAGTTGACGTGATTCACGGCGCCGCTTTCAAGTCTCATCACAGTGTTTAGTTTAGTTTAGTGCCAGCGACCTTTCTTTTCTTTTGTTTCTTCTCCATTACATTTCCACTGAGGTGGAAGTAAGCCCCCCCACCGTCTCCTCTTGGGTGTACCGGGCAATGCTGTGCACACTTGTAATGATTTGTCAGGAAGGCATGCATCATCGGGTATCATCGTGTATCATCCCACAAATAGCCGCGGGAGTGCAAAGCTTCTATTTTTGCTTCTTTTTTCCCCCCATCGGACTGTTTTTGTGCAGCTATGACAAAATACAGCCCGTATCCATTCGCCAATAGTTTTATGTGATGACGCGCTGCCGTTTCATTGCGGTGGGTGAAAATTGTTGTTTAATAAAGGGCAATGACAATGGATCACATGCTAACTGTCGATATGCTAGCATACGTTATAGCCACAGTATATCACTCCTATTTATGTGAGCCGGCCGGGTGCCTGTTTCAAATGATAACGGATCACATGCTAACATGCTAACTGTTGGTATGCTAACTTACGCTATAGCCACACCTATTTATGTTAGCCCGCTGGTTGCCTGTTTCCAATGAGAATGCATCACATGCTAACATGCTAACTGTTGGTATGCTAAAATACGCTATAGCCACACCTATTTATGTTAGCCGGACGTGTGCCTGTTTCTTATGAGAATGGATCACATGCTAACATGCTAACTTTCGGTATGCTAACTTATGTTAAAGCCACGGTATATCATTCCTATTTATGTTATCAAATGTTATGTTATCCCCGGGTCCCTGTTTCAAATGAGAACAGATCACATGCTAACTGTTGGACAACTTACGTCATCGCCACGGTAGTTCACTCCTATTTATGTTAGCCGGTTGGATGTCTGTTTCAAATGACAATGAATCACATGCTAACAGTCGGTATGCTAACATACGTTATAGCCACAATAATAATAATAATAATACATTCACAGTATTTCACTCCTATTTATATTAGCCGGTTGGATGTCTGTTTCAAATGACAATGGATCACATGCTAACATGCTAACGACCGCCCGTCGTGAGTAGAAGAAGTGTCTTGGATCGTGGCTGGGTAGGCCAAGAAAAGCACGAGATAACAGCTCCCCTTGCTAACTTTTAACTCCAACGGTTGAGCCGTCGAAATGAAATGAAATGAGTCGGATAACGGCAGCATTACATCGAGATCCTTGGGCAAATATTTCTTCCCGGAAAACTGAAATCAATGAAGGTCCTGATCGTAGTCGAAGCATTAAAGGGGCAACGTAAGCCCCCCCGGGAGAAAAAGAGGGTCCACGTTTGGTCCCTGGAGATAATTGGGACCTTTTCCCCAGTGATTACCTTTGCCAGGGAGTTAGCATCAAAGCCAAGCCGCCGCGGTGGCCCATGTGCTAATCTTTCCGGATCAAGTGAACTCGCCCCCTTCGTGTCTCCTGCTTCCCCAGCGGGGGGCTCCGACCCACTCGGATACGACGGCGCAGCTCAAAAGTGCCATCGCAGGTTCAATTAGATGGGAAAGATTTGATGAAAGTCCCCGACGTCAGTCCGGATCCGCAGCGAGGGAAAATAATGTGCGCGTGTGCGCCGTTCAAGTGGGCAGCAGGCGCAATCGTGACAATCACGAGTGAGTGTTTGTTGATCATTTCGAGTCGACCGGTTCACATTTTGTTCCGGGAAGGAGTCGCTGAGATCACCAACTGACTTGAAAGAAATGCTCGCGATGCTAACAATTGAAAAACGAAGAGCCGCGGAAGAGCCGCGGGCTCCGCATTATTCACCGGCGCCATTGAAGAGAAACCCTCACGAGAGCCGCAGGACGTGCGCTCGACCTGACCCCCCCATCCCCAACCCCCCTTTTTCCGTCGATAAATCCTCTTTTCCGACGGCGAGCTCACTTGACAAGCACGCGAGCGGGCATATCGTCACGGATGTGTGCAACCGCGTTGCGAGAAATAAAAAAATATTGACGGCTACGCTGCCACGCGGTCGCCGCCTGCGCGTTTGCGCCTGATGGCGAAGAGAAACTGCACATGACGTGTCTACAATCTCACTAGCTAGCGAGCAAGCTAACTAGCACTCTTTGTATTCAGCAAGAAGGCTAATCCCTTACATCGCAGGTGTCCAAGTCGAGGCCCAAGGGCCAAATCTGGCCCGCCGCATCATTTTATTCGGCCCGCGAAAGCATGTCAAGTGCCATGCTCATTGATCGAGCTAACTAGCGAGGTACGAGCTTCCTAGCTCGCCAATGTAGCTTGCTAGCTAGAGCGCAAGTTCGCTAGCTCTCTTTGTATTCAGCTAGCTGGCCAATCCCTAATGTCCCAAGTCGGGCCCGGCGCTTTATTTTACTTGTAAAATTCCACGCTCCTCTTTTGAGCTAGCTAGCGAGCTACGAGCACCCTTGACGTCGAGTATTTAGCCACGCGTTTCGTTCTCTGAATACACCGGCATCTGTTTAGCGACGCCGGCCCAATTGAGAAGAAAACCGAGGGATTTGGGGAAGAGATTATGATGATTATTTTTTTGGGGGGCAGTCCACGAGTATCCGCCGCGTGACGGACGTGGTTGAACATTGACTTGAAGCGCCTGAGAAGGTGGCAGCTCCTAGCGGAGAACGAGCCGTCAGCACTCAACCACTCAGCGACGCACCAGATGAGGGCGGGCGCAGCGCACCGACTGGGGGGGGAAAAAAACAGCAGATCGTCCCCAAATCACACAACCGACGGCAGAATGCTAATATGCGCGCTCATGCGGGATTACGGTAGCGATGTTTTGGGGATACTTTAAAGTCCTTAAAAAGAGTTTTCTCCGTGGTCGCCGATAAATAATTTCTGAGTTGAAAATCTAACCACTTTGCACTATTTTGTCTTTTTTTGGGTGGGCTCAGCTGAGGGCGTCTCCACTGATATTTTATTGAGCTTGTTTACGATTTCATGCTAAGCGCGCAGCCTCTGCATACACGTGTAACAACTGAGGCGCGGCCACTCTCCTCCTCCGATAGCCCAAAAGCTTGGAAAAGGGGCCTGTTTGCTATTCCAAAAAGGAAGGACCTTTCTCGCAAATACATTTGGTGTAACTGTTATGTGTGCCTGGTGCGTATTTATGTACACATATTCTTTTAGATGTGTGTGCATATATACATCTCGACAACCTCATCCGCCAAAGACTCCAAAAATCACTTAAGCGAGTAGCTTTGGAGACATTTTGCCGCGAAAGCCGTTTTCCGGGTGAAACACCCGCCGCAGCAGTAGCAGGTGGAACAAATTCCAAAGTATTCAAAAAAAAAAAAGAAAAAACCCAACGACGACGAGAGGAGATTGAAAGTGCATCTGAGCACCGGCGATGAAGAAAAGCAGCCGAGCTGAAAAGCTCGAAAGGAGTCGGCGGCGCCGAGCCGAGCTGGAAATGGAGGTCATCGATGTGTTTGTTTGGGGATTAGAACCAGATTACCAGTCTAATTCCCGGCTCCAGTCTGCATAATTGAAAAAGAAGAAGAAGAGAAAAAAAACCAAGATGCTGCCAGGAAGAAGAGGAAAAAAAACCGAGAGGGACAATCAGTCCAAGTTCAACATCAAAACTGCTTTGAGGCTTTTTTTTCCCGACACGTTGTTGTGGTGAGTGACATGTTCTTATTTTTCCTGTTAAAAGCATCAGAGGAGGGCTGACGTGGCCCGAAATGCAGTGGACGCTGTCCTAAAGTGCTTGGAAATACGCAAAAAGGCCAAGAGGAGCGACAACTTCCTTCATAGAGCAGAAAGACATCCAGCTATGTATTTATTTACTTATCTATTGATTTTTTATATGTATTTATTTATTTGTTTCTTTATTGTCTGAGTTTTTACTGGTTAATGAAGCATCTTAGCTTGCGAGCTTTCAGAACGGAAGGCGCCAAGCAAGGACTGCCAGTGATTTTATCTTTCTCTGACTGGAATGGCGTCCATCGTTGTATGGATACGCGCTCCCACGCCGCTTCTGTTTCTGTGGCTGAGTAGCAAGAAGAGGATCACGCTCGACGCCAACAAAACGATAAAAGCGGCCTTTTGCCGGCAGATTGATGGATGGATGGATGGCTTGGGTTTCTTTTCCAGCGGTGGCGTGTGACTTTTTGAAACGGCGGCCATGTTGGGAGAGATTAGCTTCAGGCGCGGCGCCGCCGCCAGGTTGAAATCGACCAAAGGAAATCAACGCGGCTTGCGAAGCCCAAGCTTTTATTAGCGCCTGCGGGTTTGTCAGTCAGTCAGTCAGGAAAATGGACTCTCTCTGGACTACTAAATTGTTGTTGTTATTTTTACGTCTTTATTTTATTTGTTTATCCACCTATCTTATCTATTTATACACTACCGATGTATTTCTTTATTTACCTAATTATTCATGCATATGTTTATCCGTTTATTTATGTAATTATTTATACATGCATTTATGTATTTGTTTATTTTTTATTTGTATTTATTTATCTGCTTATTTTTGTTTCTTTGTTTATTAATGTTCATTTTTGTTAATGCATTTATTTACTCATTCATGTATTCCATTTATTTACATATTTATTATTGTTTTAAATAACGCATGTTTTTGCTCAAGCTAACCCCCCAAAAGTGTTAAAATGAAAGAATTGAAATCTAGGGTGGGTTAAGAAAGACAAAAAAGAAAATCAGGCTCTTGTAATGGACAGCCGTCAAGCAAACCGTCGCAGCCTCGGTTAAAAGGATTGTCTGAAATCCGCCGCCGCTTGAAGTGGTCGGCGCTTGGGCTCTGACGACGTCTCCCCGCCGCTCATCCGCAAAATCCATTCCCTTTCAGCACCTGATGATTGGTCGCCGTATGACCCGCGCTTCCTATCCTTGGGGCGCTAACATTTGACATCTCGGCCGCATTTGACGCCTGTCGCGCTTGACGGGCGGCCGAAAGCCAAGACGGAATGGCGCGGCGGCGCCGATCGATGCAGGCAAACAAATTAGAGTGCGAGTGATTAAGCCGCTCATCGATTATCCCGTAAAAAAAATGCAGGCGAGCGGCCTGCTCGGCGGGATCAAAATGTCAGCCGGAACGCATCGAAAGCGTGATCTATTCGCCGCCGTCTTCCAGTAGGCGGGGCGCCGTTTGAGTTGGCTTAGCGTCCACTCCGACCACTTTCAAGCCCCCCCCCATTAGCACAGCATCTGTGAAACGTCTATGCTAGCTTGCTTTGTCAGCCTGTTTTGCGTTATGTGGCAACTGAAAGCTAGCAAATCTCCAGAGGCAAAGTAATGAGGTCATTTTTTAGAGTCAAATGAAAGATTTTCTTGACATGAAGATGATATTCCGCCTTCGGATTATTTTTGTGCCTCCATTTTTCTTGAGCTTTCTCAGCGGGCGGCCATTTTGTCACTTTCCGTTCATGCCATCACAGTTTTGCAGAGGCCTTTTGTTCTGCGACTCGCCACATCTATCTCTTCCTGTTATGTTTCAAAAAAGTTCGGATGAATCACGACTTGCTCGATTTGTAAAGATGAGCCGTAAGTCGTCATTTTTTTTGTTGTTGTCGGCGACAAGTTGCGAAATGGCTCTTCCTAAGATTCCACTCGATAAAAACGGATCCTAAAAACCACGAGACAAATAAGTGGAAGTGACAATCCCCTTTTTTGTCGCTGATTCCTTTTTCTATTGATGACCGAACGAATGTCTTGTCATTCATACGAAAACTGGTTTTGAATTTCACTCCGATGACACAACCCTTGTGTCTTCATCAGCATAGTTATTCGCCGTTGGTCAACCCGATGAATCCTAATGAAATGTCATTAAAGACGCCAAGGACCCCGGGGCCGACTTGAAACCACCGCAGGGGTCTCGGGGGAAACCCGGCGGGACCTTTCCCGCTCTGACATCTTGGTAGACTCGCCGATCGCCGGCTTAAGATAATAGTTAGCGGCGGGCGACGCTACGCGATGGCGATTAGCATTCCGCCGCCAATCGAGGTGACGCACCATCGGAATGAATAATTGAGTTGATTCATCAAAGTTGCTCCGGCAACTCTCTGACATCCGCCCTTTTTATTCTTTTTTGCTGACATCCCATGAAAAGAAAGTGCTGGCTTGGCAACAAAAAAAAATCTATCTA
Source organism: Hippocampus bargibanti (assembly GCF_051943395.1). Taxonomy (NCBI): domain Eukaryota; kingdom Metazoa; phylum Chordata; class Actinopteri; order Syngnathiformes; family Syngnathidae; genus Hippocampus; species Hippocampus bargibanti. The sequence goes on along the minus strand of NC_142742.1, from coordinate 223,741 downwards.
TCTATCTATCTATCTATCTATCTATCTATCTATCTATCTATCTATCTATCTATCTATCTATCTATCTATCTATCTATCTATCTATCTATCTATATCTATCTATTACCAACTGCTCAAGTGGCTGAAAATAATCAATGCTTGCGGAGGGGAACTTAAAAAAAAAGAAAGAAAGAAAGAAAGAAGAGAAAAGTTGTTGGCATGCGCAGGAAGAAGCACGTGAGTTCATATTTGGATTTGTTGGGGCCTGATTGCCCAATTTGCCCTGGTATCACCTCATCAGCATGACTAATCCTATGTTGCCTAAGCCGTCTAATGTACGAACGATCCAAATTGAACCTCACCCCACCATTACGGTTAAGGGAAGGATTTTGCTGTTTGATGAAAATCGCTTCTTTTACTCCCCTTTCAAACCATTTCTTTTCTTTCCCTTTTGTCGTTTGCTGACGAAGCGAAACGTCCGACACCTTGAAAGAAGTACAGATGACGGCTGAAGAAACCTTTTCATCGATTAATTAATCGCGAGTTAGCTTAATTTAATAGCTGGCTAGCTAGCTAGTTAGTTTTTTGGGGTGGAAATTTCCCCATCGTGGCGCTATTAAAGGCTTTGTGATTCTGAACAAAAAGAACTCGAGAGTTGACCCCTGTGGGACACCACATTTCGTACTTAACAAACTGTAACGAAGAGGAGAACATATTTGATTTTGATTTGAAAGCAACATGGTGAGGTCATAAAAGACCTTTTTTTCCTCAGCGGCTCCCCGCGGACGTCATTCCGCGGTGCATAATTGGGCCAAACGATGAGTTGCACGCAGAACATCGCGTTCTACTTTAACATGAAATTACCGCTTGCCGCCAAATGACACATACGAGCTTCTCTCCGGTAGATGCAGAACATATACTGACGCTCACACATCTGCGGTCGCCCCCCCCACTCGCTGCTCAATATTTCATCATACGTCAGACGCAAAGCGCATCACTTCCACAGCAGCTGCCGCTTGTTTGATTTCGTCCGTCCTCTTGACGTCTGTTTGAAGAAAGCATTTGTGGCGAGGGCCCCAAAAACCACATCAATAAATACATAAAATAACAGAAGACAAATCTGCAGTTTCAACCTCATTGCAAACACAACAACCTTGACTGAAACAAACTTTAAATAGTGTTTGGTGTCTTTTTTATTATTGATTTGTGTTTTTTTTGCTATGGATTTTGTGTGTGTCCCCCTCCGACCTCCCAGATAAGCTCTGATGAAGAATCTGCGCCGCTCTCCCTTTTTCACACCATAAATTGAAAACATTTGTCACCCCCGCAGACCTCCGCGGAATCATTTGGATCCGCGTCGCAGGTTCAAATTTCTTTTGCTTGAATGTGACTTTTTTTTCCTAGATTTATTTATTTGAACCCCCCCAAAATAAAAAAATAAAAAACGGCAAAAGTGCAATTGTCCTGTCAGTGCAAAAAAAAACCATTTGTCTCCCACGGCTGCCAGTTTGCTGGCCCACTGTTTTTAAAAGTTTGGCTTCAATTGGGGGAATAAATAGCCCATAAATGCATTTCCTTGCGGTAGAAATGAAATATGGTCTTCTATGAAATTATAGTCCCATTTTCAGTGCTATGGACAAACATTTATCTATCTAGCTATGTATCCATCTGTCTATCTAGCTATTAAATTAAATTGTCTAGCTATTAATCCAGCTACCTATTAAATTAAAACCTGGCTTGCTATCTTAATTTAATAGATAGCTAGCTTAATTTATTAGCTCGATAGCTAGATTGGATTGGTAGCTATCTATTAAATTAAGATATTTAGCTACCAATCCTATCAAGCTATTAAATTAAGCTAGCTAGCGATAAAATTAAGCCAGCTACCTATTAAATTCATATAGCTAGCTAACTATTATTAGCTAGTTATCTATTATTTAGCTAGATAGCTATCTATTATTGAGATAGGTAGGTGTCTATCTATTTATTATTAGCTAGCTATTATTAGCTCACAAGCTATCTATTCTTAGCTAGCTATTATTAAGGTAGCTAGCTAGCTAGCCATTTTGGAAAGATGGATTTGCCTTTATTAGTCTCGCAGTGGAGAAACTGACATTTCACAGCAGCAAAGTTATGAAAGGAGGAAGAAAGGAAAGAAAGAAGTAGAAAAACAAAATACAGGAGCTGCTGGAAAGGCAGCCAGTCTCGCGGCAAAAAAAAAACAAATAACATGACAACACAAAGACACAGAGATTCTTCAGCACTTGCTGGACCCCCTTTGTGACATGAAGCAGTTCTTGTTTTTTTAGATTCAGTAAAGAGGACAAAAATAGGTTTCGGGTGTGGCTAACGCAGCTAGCAGCTGGCTGGCTGTCAGCCAGCTAGGAAAATAAACGACACGCGTGGGCACTAAACTTTGCTTGTGGGTGAAGTCGACGGTGTCAATCTTTTGTGTGAGTCTTCTGCCGCTTTATTGGATCAACAGATGTCAATCATTCCGAGAGTTTTTGCTTGCGCTCCTCGGGGTGAAGATCGGGGGGGGGGGGGGGGGGGGGGTCGTTTACATTTGTCAACTGGGCATGTAAAGCCCTATTTGAATACATCACCACCCAAAAATAAAGACATCTTTGATTTTATCGAATGGCGCCTGAGAGGTTTCCGAATGTCAATCAAATGGATGCAGATCACACAAAAAAAGTCACATGCTAACATACTTAACTCGTTGGCTACCATTCCCAATTTTATTCGGAGATTGAAAAGTGTGACGTGGAATGCCATTCCTGCCATTTTGGTTTTTCTTGTGGGGGTGGAGGTGCCGATAAAGCACTGGTCAGACCTCTGGCAATGATTTTTCCCTTCCACAAGAGAGCAGAATATGCCTTTTTTTTCCCAAGTTAGCGCTTTGTTCCAGCTTTAGCTGTTGTTAAAGCGCTATATCTTGTATTTTGTACATCTGCCCCCATTTCAAGCTCATATAACGCCAGACCCATGTAACTTAGGTTATAACTTTTGTTTCTGATGAAACAAGAGCGTCTAAGGTTTTTAACGCTGCATTAAATGCTGATGTCGTTCTAAAAGTCAATTTTCTGTGTGTCCCGGAATTGGAGTGACAATGACAAAAACCCTGGCACCGCAGTGGACACATTTTGGCACGTATGGCAGTGAATGAGTTAAACCGCAAATGACTATATTAGCTGAATTTTCTTAGTTTGTTTATGTCCCGCCTGTCACCCCGATTTTCAATATGCTCGAAGACGTCGAGGAACCGCCCGGCCCCTCCCAATCCCGCTTCACGTTTGAAGCCCTGAAATCCGCATCTGAATCGGCGCCCAAGAGATCCTCCACCAGGCGTTTGCGTCTGACTCCATCTTCGTTTTGGCTCAGCTTGCCCAACGCTGCCCCCCGAGCGCCCCAACGCCCCTCGTTAAAACGACGCCTCGGGCTGCAAAGGCAAGACCTGCCGAGGCCAAGGCATGAAAATCCCGTCCTCCTGCTGCCAGGGAATCGCGGAAAACAAAAAGAATTAAAAAAAAAAAAAAGAATTTAAAAGAAAAGAAAAGAAAAGAAACGCCCCCAACCTGGAATGGAAAGTGTTGACATTCATTTCTAAGCTTCGTTGGGACTTTTTATGCTGCCAACCAAATTAATTGCTCATAAATGTCACAAGATGGCAGCCAAGCTATTTTATTCCATGGCTTGACTCGTTATTAATAATAATAATCATCATCTTCTTCTTCTTTTCCTTTTTTATCCCTTCGTGGGGTCGCCACAGCCAATCAGTGTCGTCCATCTTGAGAGGTTTGATCCGCATGTTTGTTTTGGCCAAGCTTTGACGTCGGATGCCCTTCCCGACACAAGCCTCTGTATTTATCCGGGCTTGGGACCGGCACAAGAAGACTTATGTCCCTTTGTGGCTTCAGAACAAGCCACTCTATGAACTTAATAAAGATGAAGATGCGCTCAGTGAAAGGCTCCCAAACACAAAAAGGTCATCGGCACAGCAACATTCAATCATCATCATCATACATACATTTTATTCCTAAGCGCCTTTCAAATCACTTAACAGTCACAGGATATTTTTCATGCGGGTGAGCAGCGGCAGCCACACTCAACCGAGGCATCAAAACCCGAAATGTTTGGTCCAAAACCGATTTGGTTGTTCCTCAAATGAAAAAAAAAGTCCCCAACAATAGTTTGAGGCTTGAGTGCGCGATGAGTTGCGTGACGAGCCAACGGTATCTGCCGATAGCCGTTAGCCGCGTCTTCCCACCAACAGGAGCTAAAGAGCAAAAAGCAGCCCAGCGTTGAGGAATGCGCCTCCCCGCGTCACCGTCAAACATTGGCCTGAGGCAGCGTTGCCGCATCAAAGTCTGCTTTTTTTTTTTCTTCATCTCTTGCCAACAACGGCCCCTTAATTAGTCGCTAATGGCTAATTAGCGCCGTGTCGATGTTTGGGTCGCGGCACCGCGATAACTCGCTAATGATGTCGCCTCGGCGAGGTTTTATCTGTTAGCCCGCGTCAAGGTTAGCGTCAGGACAGGCGCTGCGTGGACCCCCTCCGGCCTTGGCAGAATTTTTTTGGGATTGGGCCGGACGTCAACTAAAAGATGTCGTCCACGCTTCCCAGTCAAAATAAACTGCGTGTACCATTTGATATTCCAAAATGGTGGACCAGTTCGTCGTTAAAACTTGTCAATCAAAGTGTTGAAGCACGCGGGGGGGAATCATGCTGTTGGTTGGTTGGAACTTGATGTCAAATTTTGCCCTGATATGTTTCCGTGGACATTTTTGGCCTTCTGCTGAGTAAATAAATCAATACAGAAATACAAGTTGAGGACATAAATAAAAAATACATGAATAAATACAATGGGTGATACATGGGTTTATACATGAATGAAGAGATAAATGAATACATACAGTGATACCTCAGCTTACGAACTTAATTGGTTCCCAGAAAGTGTGTGTAAGGCCAAAAGTTCGTCTTCCAAACATTTGTTTCCCATTAGAAAGCATTAAAAGGAGAATAATCCATTCCCATCATTTTCTACAAAATATGCCTTAAAACTACACGAGCGCTTCAGAATAAATGCAGATGAAACTGAGCGAGAGTGGACAAGTAGAAGCTCCCCAATCACCTTCTTCTTCTTCTTCTTCTTCTTCTTCTTCTTCTTCTTCTTCTTCTTCTTCTTCTTCTTCTTCTTCTTCTTCTTCCGAATGTGAATCCAACGGATCGCGCAAAAACGTCACACGCTAACATACTGAACTCATTTGCTGCCATTCCCCAATTGATTCGGGAATTGAAAAGCGCGCTGCGGAGCGCCATTCCCGAATTTGTTCGGTTTTTTTTTTTTTCTTGCGGGGGTGCCAGTCAAGCGCTGGTCAGACCTCTGGCAATATTTTTTTCCCTTCCACAAGGGGCCAGCATTTGCCTTTTTTCCCATGCTAGCGCTTTGTTCCAGCTTCAGCTGTTGTTAAAGAGCTATATCAATCAATATGCATGTATTGCATCGTAATTTGGACAGGTGCCCCCATTTCAAGTTAAGATAACTCCAGACCCATTTCATTTAGGAATTAACTCTTTTCTTCCCGATGAAAGAAGTGAGTCTACGATTTTTTTACGCTGAATTGAATGTTGATGTAGTCGTAAAAGTCAATAATTTGTGACGGACTTAAAATGGCCGCACTTGAACTCTTTGCTTCCAAAGAGATAAGAAAGAAAATGCTCATTTGCTCGGGTGTTAAAAAATCAGCGGCTGGCGTGACTTTTTCGACAAGCGTAACCTGAGATCAACTCGGCCGACGGCATTGTTGACAAACAAAAGAAAAAAACGTTTGGGTGGTTTTGTCGTCTGTCAGAAGCGGGCGCTTAGCGCTTTGCGCTGCGCCGCAAATAGACGCTGACAGCGGGGTGCCGTCGGGGAGGAAAAAAGACCCCCAAAAAAAAGCACAGCAAAGCACGTTTGCGCTCAAAGCAGCCGCAATGAAAGCGGCACGCGGAAGGAAGGGCGCATCCAAATGTGGTTTTTCTCCTGGGGGGCCGCCTCCAACATTGAACGTTCATTTTGCACCTTTTGACAGACATCAAAAAAACAATTCCTGCACTTCTCTCACCTTTTTGTCCGTGAAAACTGTTTGTTTTTTTTTTTGTGTGTGTGTGTGTGTGTGTGTGTGTGTGTGTCAAAACGTCCTTTTCACCAGTGGATCAGGGACGTCACGGTGGAACGTGCACGTCGGCGACAAGCTAAATGTAGAAAGCAAACAGGAAGCTTTGGCTTCCATTGATGAAAAGAGATTATCTCACGTCTCCTGTTCCACGTCAATTCGCTTCAATTCCGAGCAGCGACACTTTTGCATACTTTTACATTTCACGCACACACGAAAAGCAGCTTTTGCTTCAATATCATCACTTTGATGCAATCGTAATTCATTCATTACAGATTTTTTTTGGGGGGTAACAGAAATCATGTTGACAAATTCATTTGAATGAAATCTCACATCAGGGCGTTTGCCCATTTAGAATCGTGATCATGAGAATCAGAATCAGAATCAGAATCATCTTTATTGCCAAGTATGTAGAACACACAAGGAATTTGTTTCCGGTAATGATCTACAAAAAGATGCGTGATGGGGAAAAAAATGACAAATCAAATGTTAAAAATCAATCCCGTGTGAAATATTGATTGATTGATTGATTGATGGATTGAGGCCATCGAGCCGGAACAAAAAATATGGTTGTAACTTTGTTTGCGTGTATGAGCAATTTCCTTGGCGTTCCCATCCGACACAGCCGCGACTTTGTTGTGACTGCGGCGCAACGACGAGCGAGCGTTTCGGGACGAATGGCGCCGCTCCATCCGGGCCCAATCGAGCCGTCGGCGGCGCCTGACGGATGGCGCGCGACAAGGCTGCAACATTCATGAATAATAGCACACGCGTTAAACCTCGGGCGCCGCCGTTGCGCATGTAAACAATGGCGGCGGCGGCGGGAAGGGAAGGGAAAGGCCCGCTTTCAACGCCGCCCCCCTCGACCCCCCTTGGCTCGTTTACCTTCCGACTGGCTTCATCCATCATGGACACTCGCGCTTTGTTGTTCTCTGCTGTCTGGAACACTCGCGGGGGGTCACGTTGTCGTCACTGCCATTTTGATTTTAGGGCTGCGACGTCAAACTCGGAAGGTTGGACCACTCCGATCTGGATTGATCTTATTTCATCTTTATTGATCTGATCTGATCATAGGTTGGTTGATTTTAGGGCCGCAAGGTCAAATTCGGAAGGTCGTAGGACTTCAATCTGGACTTGTCTTACCTTCCCTTATCTTATCTTTTGGTTTGATGTTTCCATTTGAGCCTTTGGGAGGGCGCCAAGCAATTGGCGGCGAGTTCCATTGGAGGGTAAGGTTTCGAATGCGAACGCCAAGCTGGCCTTTGACCTCCGAACAAGCGCGACTCATCGGCCGCTGTCTGCGCAGGAGCGTGGCGGGCGTCCCCGTCGGCCGAGGTCGCCCGGGACTGCCTGAGCGCGGGCGACGCCTGTTCCGGGGACGAGGCCTGCGGCCCGCGCCTGCGCACGCTGCGCCAATGCGTGGCGGGAGACGGCGGCGTCAAGCTGGGGCCCGCCGCCCGCGACCGCTGCCGGAACGCCGTGGCGGCCCTCCTGGCCACGCCGTTGCGCGGCTGCCGCTGCCGGCGAGGCGCCAAGAAGGAGAAGAACTGCCTGAGCATCTACTGGAGCCTGCGGCGGGCCTCCCTGCACGGTCCGACGCGCCCGGCCCCTAATTGTGAAATGCTCGCCGGTTTCCATGGCGACGAGACACCAATCCACCCCTCGCGTTTCTTTTGCAGGTCTCAACCTGGTGGAGGACTTCCCGTACGAGCCCGACGAAAGGGACGAGGACGACGTCCGCTTGGCCTCCATCGCCGCCGGTGACTTTTCGGGCCACAACTCGGGAACAAAAGGAGGAAAAGACACACGCGCACGCGCACGCGCACACGCGCGCGCCCCCTCTCGGTTGTTTGCAGTCAAACATTCGCTAATGTCGACACGGGAACGGAAATGTTGCGACATTTTGTTTTGGGGCGCCTTCGCTCGCGTGTCGACGCAGCCTGAAACAAAAACAAAAACAAAAACAAAAAGCAAGTCATCAAGATTCCGCCGCCACGTCACCGGCGACAGCTTTGGCTAATTAGCCTAATGACGCCATAAAAGTGGTTTTGGCGCGGAACGCCGCTTAGCGACATTAGCTTGAGCGATGAATTCCGGAAAAAGGGCGGCGGCGGAACCTTGCGTGGAAATACGTTGGGGAGGCGGGATGGAGGCGGGGCATAAGACGCAGCTTTTTTTTGCCCAACAACTTTTTTACCGCTCCAAATTGGCCATTGTTTTGTAAGAAAGCTGATTTTGCGGCGGCGCGCGTGGATATGAATGTTGGTGGCCTTCTGACGGCCAACGGCCGCTCCAGATTGCAAAAGAAAATGGGCGTGCCTTGGCCATCTTATCAAAAAGGGGGCGCGGCACGTGCGCGGCGCTACTGCCTTCGAGAGGCGGCGCGTTGAAATTCAAGCTCGTCTGACTTTGGCCTTCAAAATGGGAATTTGGGGGGGGACGCTCACTCCACAGTGAGGCCAAGGTGGAAGAGGCGCGGGGTCGCTCAAGGTCACGTGGCACAAACACACGTTCACCGGCGCTCCTGACACATACATACATTGATTGATTGATTGATTGATGTGCAACAATACATTTTTCATTGCAAAAATGGCTTTCTTTATGTTTTTGTTGTTCTCTGGAAAGTAAAAAAAAAACACCATTTATTCATTTATTTATATTGTATATCTATTTTTTTCTTCTGTTTATTTATGCATTCATCTATTTATGTTCTTATTCATGTATTTATTTATATATTTATTTTCTTGTTTGTTTATTGGTGCATTTATTTCTATATTTATTTCTTTGTTTCCCGGCAGAATCAGAAGCGACGGCGGTGAACCGCTGCCTGGACGCGGCCAAGGCCTGCAACCTCCACCACACGTGCCAGAAGCTGCGCAGCGACTACGCGTCGTCGTGCCTGCCGGCGCCCGCGGTGGCGGCTCGCTCGGGCTCGGGCTCGGCCTCGGCCTCCTGCAACCGGGCCAAGTGCAACAAGGCGCTGCGCAAGTTCTTTGACCGCGTGCCGCCCGACTACACGCACGAGCTGCTCTTCTGCCCCTGCGCCGACAGCGCCTGCGCCCAGCGCCGCCGCCACTCCGTCGTGCCCGCCTGCTCCTACCGGCACGCCGACAAGCCCGCCTGCCTGGACCGGCTGCGCGCCTGCAAGGACGACTACGTCTGCAGGTAGCCATACATCGGAAAACAAACAAACAAACAAACAACAAACACCTCCATCCATCCATCAATCAATATACATTAATAGATAAGTGGCAAAATTAGATCGTAAACATAGCGAAACAGATGAAACAAAAAATGGAGCGGCCACATCTAATCAATCGTCTTGTCGGCTCACTCCAAACCTTTTTTAAGCCGGACAATCATGACATTTTTCACCGTGATTTTGGCCTCGTGAACATGGCCCAATTGTGGCATGGGATTTATTGGTGATTTATTGATGATTGATGATGATGATGATGATGAATGTATTTTCTTGCCGTCCCGGCTCAGGTCCCGCTGGGCTCAGTTCCAGTACGACTGCCAGCCGTGGCATCCGAGCTCCGGCGGGTGCAAGCGGGATAACCACGCGGCGTGTCTGCTGGCTTACACCGGCCTCATCGGTAAAGTCCCGCGCGCTCAAAGACGCTCGCGTCGCCCATCGTCACCTTTTGAAAATGGCCCGTACGTCCATTGCCACGTTTTCCCGTCAACGTGGCAGGCAGCGCAATCACGCCCAATTACCTGGACAACAGCACCTCCGACGTGGGCCCGTGGTGCTCCTGCGCTACCGGAGGTCACCAGCGGGAGCAGTGCGACCGCTTCCTGGCCTTCTTCCGCGACAACGTCTGCCTCAGTAAGTACGCGGCCGCTTTCCCGCCACGTGGCGTCCTTCATTTTGGAAACGTTTCTCAGCTCATCAAATTTAAAATAAGTGAAAATGCAGAGAAAAAAAAAATCATCCATTTAGTATACAGGTAACATCCGACTTACGACCATCCGACTTACGACCACCCGTACTTGTAATGCACCGCAACGCGCTAGCGGGCCGGCAACACGTACGACAATTTTGGCCATGCAGGCGGCCAGCCAGCATCTCACGCTCGCGCGGCAATCGACCGTGTGATGACACCGCAGGGGTTTGCCGGTCATTGAGCCTGCGAGTCCGAGTCTCTCTTCAACATTTTGAATGCATTTCAACTTCCGACCGTTTGGTCGTAAGTCGGATGTTACCTGTGTTTTAATCCCGGTCCATTTCCGCGGTTGGCCTGATCGGAAGCGTCTGGTTTCAGAGAAGGCCATGCTGGCGTTCGGCAACAGCTCCGACCTGAAAACGGCCCCGAGGCCGCCCGCCGGCGGCGACGCCCCCCGGGCCGCCGGCATGCCGGACGTTTCCATGGAAACGGATCAGAACATCCCACGAGCGCAGATTCCCACTCAGGTTGGTCAAACAGCCACTATGCGCTCTGCTACTATTTATTCATTCAGACAAAAATATTAAAAAACGTAAAAAACCTTTTTTTAATTGACAAAAACGCCTTACTATACATGGTCGTTTTTTTTAACAAGAAAAAAAAAAGCCTTACTATACATGGTCGTTTTTTTTAACAAGAAAAAAAAAACGCCTTACTATACATGGTCGTTTTTTTCGCACTAAAAACGGCTTACTATACATGGTCATTTTTTAACAAAAAAACTCCTTACTATACATGGTTGTTTTTTTCGCACTAAAACGCCTTACTTTACATGGTCATTTTTTCGCACTGAAAACGCCTTACTATAGATGGTCATTTTTTAACAAAAAACGCCTTACTATACATGGTCGTTTTTTTCGCACTAAAAACGCCTTACTATACATGGTCTTTTTTTATCGACAAAAACGCCTTACTATACATGGTCTTTTTTATCGACAAAAACACCTTACTATACATGGTCATTTTTTCGGCTAAATATGCCTTACTATACATGGTCGTTTTTTTCACACTAAAAACGCCTTACTATACATGGTCTTTTTTTATCGACAAAAACGCCTTACTATACATGGTCGTTTTTTCAGCTAAATATGCCTTACTATACATGGTGGGTTTTTTTACGCACTAAAAACGCCTTACTATACATGGTCATTTTTTAACAAAAAAACGCCTTACTATACATGGTTGTTTTTTTTAACAAAAAAACGCCTTACTATACATGGTCGTTTTTTTCGCACTAAAAACGCCTTACTATAAATGGTCTTTTTTATCGACAAAAACGCCTTACTATACATGGTCATTTTTTTAACAAAAAAACGCCTTACTATTCATGGTCGTTTTTTTAACAAAAAAACGCCTTACTATACATGGTCGTTTTTTTCGCACTAAAAACGCCTTACTATACATGGTCTTTTTTACGCACTAAAAACGCCTTACTATACATGGTCATTTTTTAACAAAAAAACTCCTTACTATACATGGTTGTTTTTTTCGCACTAAAACGCCTTGCTTTACATGGTTATTTTTTCGCACTGAAAACGCCTTACTATACATGGTCTTTTTTATCGACAAAAACGCCTTACTATACATGGTCATTTTTTTAACAAAAAAACGCCTTACTATTCATGGTCGTTTTTTTAACAAAAAAACGCCTTACTATACATGGTCGTTTTTTTCGCACTAAAAACGCCATACTATACATGGTCTTTTTTTACGCACTAAAAACGCCTTACTATACATGGTCATTTTTTAACAAAAAAACTCCTTACTATACATGGTTGTTTTTTTCGCACTAAAACGCCTTACTTTACATGGTCATTTTTAAACAAAAAACGCCTTACTATACATGGTCGTTTTTTTCGCACTAAAAACGCCTTACTATACATGGTCTTTTTTTATCGACAAAAACGCCTTACTATACATGGTCGTTTTTTTTAACAAAAAAACGCCTTACTATACATGGTTGGTTTTTTCGCACTAAAAACGCCTTACTATACATGGTCGTTTTTTTTTCGCACTAAAAACGCCTTACTATACATGGTCTTTTTTTATCGACAAAAACGCCTTACTATACATGGTCGTTTTTTTCGTATTAAAACGCCTTACTATACATGGTCTTTTTTTATCGACAAAAACGCCTTACTATACATGGTCGTTTTTTTAACAAAAAAACGCCTTACTATACATGGTCGTTTTTTTCGCACTAAAAACGCCTTACTATACATGGTCTTTTTTTACGCACTAAAAACGCCTTACTATACATGGTCATTTTTTAACAAAAAAACTCCTTACTATACATGGTTGTTTTTTTCGCACTAAAACGCCTTGCTTTACATGGTTATTTTTTCGCACTGAAAACGCCTTACTATACATGGTCTTTTTTATCGACAAAAACGCCTTACTATACATGGTCATTTTTTTAACAAAAAAACGCCTTACTATTCATGGTCGTTTTTTTAACAAAAAAACGCCTTACTATACATGGTCGTTTTTTTCGCACTAAAAACGCCATACTATACATGGTCTTTTTTTACGCACTAAAAACGCCTTACTATACATGGTCATTTTTTAACAAAAAAACTCCTTACTATACATGGTTGTTTTTTTCGCACTAAAACGCCTTACTTTACATGGTCATTTTTAAACAAAAAACGCCTTACTATACATGGTCGTTTTTTTCGCACTAAAAACGCCTCACTATACATGGTCTTTTTTTATCGACAAAAACGCCTTACTATACATGGTCTTTTTTATCGACAAAAACGCCTTACTATACATGGTCATTTTTTCGGCTAAATATGCCTTACTATACATGGTCGTTTTTTTCGCACTAAAAACGCCTTACTATACATGGTCTTTTTTTATCGACAAAAACGCCTTACTATACATGGTCGTTTTTTCGGCTAAATATGCCTTACTATACATGGTTTTTTTTTACGCACTAAAAACGCCTTACTATACATGGTCATTTTTTAACAAAAAAACGCCTTACTATACATGGTTGTTTTTTTCGCAGTAAAACGCCTTGCTTTACATGGTTATTTTTTCGCACTGAAAACGCCTTACTATACATGGTCTTTTTTATCGACAAAAACGCCTTACTATACATGGTCATTTTTTAAACAAAAAAACGCCTTACTATTCATGGTTGTTTTTTTTAACAAAAAAACGGCTTACTATACATAGTCGTTTTTTTCGCACTAAAAACGCCTTACTATACATGGTCGTTTTTTCGGCTAAATATGCCTTACTATACATGGTGGGTTTTTTTTACGCACTAAAAACGCCTTACTATACATGGTCATTTTTTAACAAAAAAACGCCTTACTATACATGGTTGTTTTTTTTCGCAGTAAAACGCCTTGCTTTACATGGTTATTTTTTCGCACTGAAAACGCCTTACTATACATGGTCTTTTTTATCGACAAAAACGCCTTACTATACATGGTCATTTTTTAAACAAAAAAACGCCTTACTATTCATGGTTGTTTTTTTAACAAAAAAACGCCTTACTATACATGGTCGTTTTTTTCGCACTAAAAACGCCTTACTATACATGGTCTTTTTTAACGACAAAAACGCCTTACTATACATGGTCGTTTTTTTCGCACTAAAAACGCCTTACTATACATGGTCTTTTTTATCGACAAAAACGCCTTACTATATACATGGTTGTTTTTTTCGCACTAAAAACGCCTTACTATACATGGTCATTTTTTAACAAAAAGCGCCTTACTATACATGGTCTTTTTTATCGACAAAAACGCCTTACTATACATGGTCATTTTTTTCGCACTAAAAACGCCTTACTATACATGGTCTTTTTTTAATTGACAAAAACGCCTTACTATACATGGTCGTTTTTTTCGCACTAAAAACGCCTTACTATACATGGTCTTTTTTTATCGACAAAAACGCCTTACTATACATGGTCGTTTTTTCGGCTAAATATGCCTTACTATACATGGTCGTTTTTTTACGCACTAAAAACGCCTTACTATACATGGTCATTTTTTAACAAAAAAATGCCTTACTATACATGGTTGTTTTTTTCCCGCACTAAAACGCCTTACTTTACATGGTTATTTTTTCGCACTGAAAACACCTTACTATACATGGTCTTTTTTATCGACAAAAACGCCTTACTATAAATGGTCGTTTTTTTCGGCTAAATATGCCTTACTCTACATGGTCGTTTTTTTACACACTAAAAACGCCTTACTATACATGGTCGTTTTTTTTAAAAAAAAACGCCTTATTATACATGGTTGTTTTTTTCGCACTAAAAACGCCTTACTATACATGGTCTTTTTTTATCGACAAAAACGCCTTACTATACATGGTCTTTTTTATCGACAAAAACGCCTTACTATACATGGTCATTTTTTTCGGCTAAATATGCCTTACTCTACATGGTCGTTTTTTTACACACTAAAAACGCCTTACTATACATGGTCATTTTTTTCGCACTAAAAACGCCTTACTATACATGGTCATTTTTTTTTAACAAAAAAAAAAAATGCCTTACTATACATGGTCGTTTTTTTCTGTCTAAAACCGCCTACATTGTTGTTTCTCAATCAGAATATGAATAAGAAAGCCTTAAATATTCCCACAATGGGGAAATTTGCAGAAATTCCGAGTGGAGATGCTGGGGATTGAACCCAAGACATCACAAATGCAAAGCATGCGCTCTACCACTGAGCTATGTGCCCATTTTGTTACTTACTAAGCATGGCCGTTTTTCAATAAGAATAAGAAAGGCTTCGATCGTCCCACAATGGGGAAATTTGCAAATATCCTAAATGGAGAAAGTGGGGATTAAACCCAAGGACATCATACATGCAAAAAAAGCAACATGCACTCAGTTTTTTAGTCAAAAACGCCGAACTATACATGGTCATTTTTTGGGGCTAAAAATGCCTTACTCTACATGTTTTTTTTTGCGATGAAAACACCTTCCTATACATAAAAAAACAAACACCATGCGTATGAAACCTTAAAAAAAGAAATGGTACAATGGTGCAAACCAAAAGATGTTTTATTTGGAAAGAGATTGTCATCAGATCTTTGTCCAAATGTGAAATGTAAAGCGTCTGTCTGAATCAGCGAGCCGTAACCTCGGCGCTCTCCTTCAAAGGTCAACGACGGCAACGGGCGCCTTTGGGGCGACTCCGCGCCGGCGTCGCCCGACCTGTCCGAGGGCAACGGCGCCGCGCGTCCTCGCCTGCCCGCCGCGCTCACGCTGGCCTTCTGCTGGCTACTCCTCCGCGGCCACTAGGGGGAGCCGCGCGGTAGCGCTTTGTCACCGCGCCCCAACAATCGCCGCTGGCGGAGGACGTTTGACGGAGGAAACTTTTTCACGCAGTTGGATTCCAGATTATTTTTGCCCTTGTCGTCGTGGAACGAGGATGAACGTTGGTTAGCGCCCGTCGCTAACCGCACACATTTGTGTCGTCGTTATTGTCGTGTTGCGGCCCAACAAAAAATACGATTGCGCAACTTCAATCAACACTTTTTAATGGTTGTCCAAAAAAAAGTTGGTGTTTGTGTGGGTGCGATGCATCTTTTTTTTGGGACGTGGTCTTGTGTGCTCCCTCTCACAATGTTGAAACAAAAAAGAGCCTTTCGTCTTGGGCCAAATCGCCAAAGCACAATCGCGCTGGGGGGGGGGGGCGGGGTTGCGACGTTGCAACGTTGCAATTGGCCACATTGAAAATGTCCCCCAAAAATGTTGCCATTTTTCACCATTTTTATTGTTTGCACAATCGTCGGTCATCTGAAGCTAGCAACGCTAATTCACTCATTCACTGCCAGCCCAAAATGTGCAAAAAACGTGTGCACTCCAGTGGTCAGGACCCACAAAAATTGAGTTGAAGGACTTCATAAACATTCAATGCTCAGACTCTCTTCTTTCATCAGAAAAAAAAAGTGATATGGCTCTGGAGTTATCTAAGCTTGAAATGGGGGCGGATGTACAAAATACATTGCCATACATACATATTTGTTTTCTATATCCGTTTATATATATATTGAAGGTGTAGCAAAGCGCCAACATGGACAAAAAGGGAAATACCGCCCCCTTGCGGAAAAGAAAATAAACATTGCCAGAGGCCATGACCAGCACTTTATCGGCACCCGAGCATGAAAAAACATAATCCGAACAAATTCAGGAATGACGCTCGACGTCATATTTTCAATTCCCGAATCAATTTGCGAATGAGGTACTTTTACTGTGATGCCCTCGCACGTGGGCAAGGAGAGCGACCCGGTTTTTTTTTTTTTTTTGCATGTAAAAGCTTTCTATTGAGCTCATTTGCATAAAACCGCCTCCCAATTCTGACTTGATTCCCATTGAAAATGTCCAATTTGGAAGAGTCCCCCCCCCCCCAAAAAAAATGGCACTGGTTCTTTCCAAGAGCACAAAAAAAGATGTAAAATAATACTAAACATCCAGCGGAGCCATTTTGAGGCAGCAGTTTCACCTTGTTTGCTTGTTGCCTCGTGAAACGGCCCCAAAATGGCCGCAGCAAAGCGGCAAGGGACCGGATTCTTTTTTTCCTGTTTGGAAAACTTTTTGCCAGCGGATGGCGTTTTTTTTTTTTTTTTTTCAAATTTCCTGTTTGGGAAGAAGAAGAAGAGACTTGAGTTGCCGAGACAACTGGGGGGTGAATGATTGACAGCCCCAAGTCAAGAAATGCAAAAGTCTCTCTCTCTCTTTTTTGTGTTGTTCAACAATTTCACTCAAATTAAAAACGTCCAATGGCAAAACTGGCGTTTTTGTGGCAGTTTTTTTGTTGGTGACATCACCATTCTTCATTCACAATTTGTCATGAAATGAAGGTCAAAAGGTCAAGGTTTCAATCACCAAAAAAGCAAAAATAAGCTCATTTTTTTCATTTGTCTTTTAAAATTTATTTTAACACGTAATCAGTCCAAAACATTGCGTCATTTTTCCTCTTTGATAAACGTAGTAGCGCTCTCGTTCACGTGGACAAATGAAAGCAAAGCAGCGGGACTGAGTTGAGCTCGCTCGCCGTCTATTTACAACAAGATGCGACCACCTTCCATCCACCTTATTGGCCTTTTTTTCATGGAGCGTCCGTTACTCTTGCGGTTTTTAAAAGCATTCAACTCAAATGTCATTCACAAGACTTTTTTCCCGTTATGTACAAAAGCCGCAAAGATGATGACCAACCAGAAGGTGGCGACGTTGTTCGACGGCTCCGATCAGTGCGTCGCGTCGCCAATGTTCAAATGCGCACTTAAATTACATTAAAATTAAATAATAACGAAAATCATACAGCCAGTGTCGTTTGCGCAAAATGTCCAAAAGACGATTGCAATTGGCGAAGTCGTTCTTGTACACGGACGACTGGCCAAAACGGCGCCATTTTTCCCGACGCGGCGTGCTCGCGCTTTACGAGGAAAAAAGAAAACTGGCAAAATGAAGCGTTTGCGCCCATGCGGGTTGGCGACAAAGGGCTAGCTAAAAGGACATTAGCGCTAAATGCTAACGCTGAGCGTTTGTTCGATGGGGGGAAAAAAAACAACTCAGATGTAAACAATCTGAAAAAAAAAAAATCCTTTTCATGTAAACGAGGGAAAACGGAAAAAAGACAAAGAAATCGGTCGAGGGCAGACAGGCTAACGCAAAATCTCGTATGATTCAAGCGTAAAGGGACCTCGTACAAATATCACATTTGGACTGGCTGTAAGAAGAAGAAAAAACCTTTAGACTTTTAAAGAAATAAATGCGCTCTAACAACAAGAAGAAAAACTGGCCAAAGACTGGACACTTGGGAACTAGCTAAAAAAAAAAAAAAATCAACATTTGATGTATGTCAAATGTTCAATTGAAAACAACTTTTTTTTTAAACAATTTGAAACAAGCAACGTGATCCAACTCAGCGAGTAAAGTGGCGGGAACAAGCCAAGCTAGCGAGCTAGCTAGCTAGCGACGTACAAAGGCGCTAACCGGAAAACTCGCAACGACGGCAATCAAGAGAACTTGCTTCCAAAAAAAGTTCATCATTCACATTTAGTGTTTAGAATTTTTTGCCACTTGAAGCAGGCGGATGAAAACAAACAAACAAGAAAAGTGCTGATTGCGATTATTTATCATCATAACAAGCAGCAAAGATGGAACGGCCGAGCAAGGCCGGAAGTCGGCTGCCATGGCAGATGAGCAAATGTGCCGTATTTTCACGTGGCACCAATTTGCCGAATCCGATGCGACCGTTTTGTCAACGGGGCCAAACGGCCCGAGTCGTCGTAGCCCCGACCGGCCAGCGCCATGAAAAACACGGGACGCGCGCAGCTAGCAATCGTAGCTGGTCAATCGCCACGGTTACCTTTGGAGGAGGACCATCTGGGAGCGCGTCCAATCAATCCGTGAGGCAGCAAAGCGTCCGTCCGTCCGTCCGTCCCCGCGGACATCTCCAATCGGAAACACAACAAAGTCCAGGAAGCTTATCAAGGAGGTGGAGGGAGTCCTCGGGGATGCTACTGGAGGGATGGGGACACCAAGCGGTCTCAAATAGGACGATCCAAACGTCTCTTGTAGCGGCAGGAAAGTGGGGTCGAGACCGGCGGCGGGTCGGGAGGTCAAATGCACGTGGACGGCTGAGCGCCGGACTGCTGCTTGCGGCCGCGAAGGCCTCCCGACTTGTCCTTGAAGCCCAGCGACATCTGCTGCGAGACGTCCACCAGGGCGCTGGCCACGGCCAGACCTGAACCCAGACCGCAAAAGGTGAGCGGCGGCACGGCCGAAGCCGTCGGCGAGCGTCGGCGCGTTGGTTACCCGACTGCCCCGGCGGGGGGATTCCTCCGCCGCCTGGCGGGAGACGCACGAAAACGGAAAGGACGGCCGCTTTGTTCCCCAAACACGGCTCCAGGACGACGGGCTTGGCCGCGCACTGGAGACAAACAGCAACAAAAGTTGTCTTTGCCCTACGCCGCTTCGCCCTTGGCTTCACCTGCAGCCGCGCAACAGCCCAAAAGAACACGTCGTCAGGCTCGCTCGTTCGTGACCGACAGACTCAGAAATGAGTCGGCGGTTTTTCTCAGGCGGGGGAGGAGAGACGGACGGACGGACGGACGGACGTAAGGAGGGAACAAGTCACACGCTAAGTCATAGCCAAGGAATATGGAAGTAACAAGTAAATCATAGGTACGGCAAGTAATAATACTAAGTCAATAAGAAGTAAGGTAAGTAGTCAACAATAGCCTGCTTAGGCAACATTCGTAATGCTGATGAGGTGATCGCGGTGGGAGTGGGGGAAACGGGCCAGTCGTTAGTCAGGAATGTAGGAACGATCAGTGGGGCCGCAGGGAGTGGTCCTCTGCTCCCCCCAACCTGAGAGTAGGGACCTATCATAGCTGCGTCCGGCGCCGCCATGGCTGGACATTAGGGGTATATAAATAGGGCCCATACGACCGGTCAGACTTTAGTTTGCTGACGAAGCCTCTTGGATAGGAGGCCAAACGTCGCAAACCTTCAAAATTGTACAGATGACGGCTGAAGAAACCTTCTCATCGATGGATGGACCACTCCTGTACGACTGAGAGCTTACACAGAAGTAGTCAATAAGCAAGTAATAAGTATGCAATAGCTGAGTACTAAAAGGTGATAAGTAATAAACAAGTGATTAAAGTCATTAAAAAGTGAGAGGTAAGTCAGTCAGTCAGTCAGTCACAAAGTGGATATTTGTCGGCTTTCCTTGCAAATGGCCTCCGGCAACCAAGCCTTTGATTCGGCGGCGCATCTCAACACTGTCAATTGGTCACCTTTGCCTCGCACCGATCCGGTTGGCCGCCGCCGCGACAACCGGCAGCAAGCCGACTTATTATCTTTCCGGCGCAGCCGACTTCAATTAAGCTCCAGTTATTAGCCTGCCCCCGCGGCGCCTCTTTCATCGCCCGCCGCTCCAAAATGAGCTTCGGGAACGGCGGCGCCGCCGCGGATCCACGTTGCTTCCGTTTGTCAGCGCGCTTTAAGTCAGCTTAAGTCAACAAAAGAAAAGATTGCTTGTTTAAAGCCATTCAAATTCTTCATTGGAATCTTTTAGCAACGTAGGCTAACCAAAACAAGGGATGAAAAGATGACCTTGTGTGGACACCATCAATTGTCCATTATTGGTTGATTGTCAAATTGCTTCGTCAATGTCATTGAGTTCGTGTTGACGTACGCCAATTGATTGTTCCATGCAAATGAGATTTTAGCCTCTTAGCTAGTTTTATTTGTTTCAATGTTAACGCATTTGGCTCATGGTAAGCATCCAAACGGCAACGCTAGCCGGCCGCTTGGTTGCAATTCAAACGGCAATTGGCAATTGAATGATCAAACCGCGGCGGCGGCGTCTGCTCCGGAAGCTTTCCGCCGCCACTTTTTGGACCGCCGTTTAAAGGCCACCAACAACTTTTAATGAACGTACGCCGGCGGGACGGCGCGGCGCCTTTCAAACGCCACCGCGGCGGCCTGATAAACGAGCGGCGCCGAAAATCCAAAAGGCTCAATCCGATAGGACGGACGGACGGACAGACGAACGGGCGGACGTGCGGGGGGAGAAATAAGGCTGAGCAAAGCGGAGGATCTAAATTGGATCTCAGCTAGGAAGAAGAGCCAACGCGCAGGCTGCTAGCGGCCGTTTCCACTTGTTAAACGCACAAAACAAGCACGCCTTGACGCTGATAAGCGGACATGACGTGATAAGATCAGCAACGGGTCGGTACATTTGCAGGGCTTCCAAGCAACACCCACCGAAGCGACCGAGTGACAAAAAAAAAAAAAAAGCACAAAAGCAAAATGGCTTTTCCTGTTGTGACTTTTTTGCGGGTCCACAAATGATTTCCGAGCGGGCGCAAATTGTGTCGGTTGCCATGGAGACAAAATGGCAACTTGAATGATTGACAAGCAACTTTCACGTTGCTCCACAAGCAGAATAATTTTGTCCACTCATTTTGGATCCGGCAGAGTCAAAATGGCGCCTTGTTATTTTTTGCTGGAGGGGCCTTCTAGAGAATTGTTTTTTTTGGGGGATCAGAGATTCGTCGAGAGTTTTTGTGGGTTTAATCATCACCGAGACCTCGATCCAGTTTTGGCAGGTCACGTTTTTTCACGTAGCTCGAAAGAGAAATAGCACGCGGCACAAACAAACAAAAAAAAACCACATTCCCCCCGAGTTGTTTGTTTTCACGCCGCCTCCCTCGGATGAGCTCGCGTCGACAGTTTCCACTTTTGATTTGTCGGCGACGGCAAGCAAAAGTTGAAAGGCCCACCTTGACGTTTCCGCCAATCAGATCGGGCGGCTCCTCGTCCGTCTCCAAGGCGACGTTGATGGTGGCGAAAGGGCGGCTGGCCATCTGCTGCATCTCCCTCAGCAGTTGCTGTGGCGACACAGGAGCAGGGTATGAATGACGGTTAGCCGCCGCTAACGTCAACCATCAGCCAAATTCAAAAATGCAACAGGTCAATAACCGTTTTCTTTTGTTTTTGCATCTACCTCATTGACCCCCTCAACAAACAAACAAACAACAACAAAAAAAACACAGCATGAATGCGGTTTTTAAAGTTCCCACTTTTCAAATCAAACACTTTCTGACAGTCAGAAACAAAACAGGGTTAATTCCTAAATGATATGGGTCTGGAGTTATCTGATCTTGAATGAGGGCGGCTGTACAAAATACAATACAATACAAATTGGTTTATATAGCGCTTTAACAACAGTTGAAGCTGAAACAAAGCGCTATCATGGACAACGGGCAAATGATGCCCCCTTGTGGAAAGGAAAAAGTCTGGCCGGCGCTTTACCGGCACCCCCGCGGGAAAAAACAAAACCCAAACAAATTCGGGACTAGCGCCCCACGTCATATTTTTCAATTCCCAAATAAATTTGGGAATGGCATGAATGAGTTCATCAGATTTAAACTCAAAATGTAATCTAATTTCATTTATTTAACCTAATCTAATTGAAATTCTAATTTTATAATGGCAGTGAATGGGTTAATCAAAACTAATGTAATTTAATCTATTTTAATCAAATTTTATCTAATCTAATTTAATGTCAGGTAATCTAATTTTATCACATTTCTAATTGAATAATGGCAGTGAATGACTTAATCAGATTTAATCTAATCTATTTAATCGATGCTAACGGTTAGCCTGTCAAAGGCATTTTCCATGATGTGTTAGCAATCAGCTAGCAAGGGAATTTTTTTTTTCAATGTCAGAATTAGAATCAGGACCCTCTTTATTGGCCAAGTATGCAGAACACACGAGGAATTTGTCTCCGCTAGAACACGCTGCACTCGTATCATCGTCAAAAAATTGCAAAAAGGCACTCAACGCTTCTATTGGGGTTACCGTTGACAGAGTTCATGGTGACCGACGGGGGAATTAAGACACTGCTGGATTTGGATTGGAAGCGCCTGCCTGAGTACAGTCGCTGGAAAAGGTGGTGGGCAGGGTGCGGAGGGTCCAGTCGGATTTTCCGCGCCCTTGTTTTGGTTGTACTTGTGTACTTTTATTAGTTTGATGGAGAGCTTTAAAAAAAATCTGATATGAAATGTTTTCATTGTGCCGCCGACGACGGTGATCATTTCCTGGGCCAGAGAGGACCGGTGAAAGCCCCCCCCCCAAGCCCCGCAAGCCCCCCGGCAGGCAACCCGCGCAGCGCGCAAACAAATTGAGTTCACGACTCGCAGCGTGTTGCTGGATGGCGAGCGGCCGAGCCCTCTTGAAAATAAAACACTCCAAAATAGAAACAACATTATTTACGGCAGGGAAAGACAACAACAACAAAAAAAAAAAAAAACAGGTGGACAAAGACTGCCACCACAATGGCGCGCACGGCCGATAAAACTGGCGTCGGACGAGTGTTTTGTTGACAAAAGCAAAGACTGAAATTGCCTTGGACGTCGACCAAAACGCATCAAGTTGCACCCAAAACGATGGAGATGGAATGACGTTCGTTGGTTGGTGGACGAGCAAACTGGGGTGAAAAAAATGGTTTGATTTTGGAATTGAGGAAAATGTCAAGAAAATAGGTCACAAAAATGCAACTAAGACATGCGTGAGGTTGGCGGGGGTGTCACAAAAACCTGTTTGTCAGGTCAAGGGTCCGATGTTTTTTTGAAAATGGACCTGAGATTGTGAGAAACCAAAATTGTCTTTGAAGTTTTTCCCAAAAAAGCGAGGCGACCAAAGGGACATTTGTCTCGCATGCTAGCTAGCTAGCTAGCTAGCCAGCTGGAAAATGTTGACATTTTTTTTTTAAAATCCGTCCTTGAAGGCCGAAATTGTTTCCAAAACAGATTCACACTTTCTTTCATGTTGAAAAAAATCAATGGCGCTAACAGCGGTGGTAGCGGCGGCTAGCGTCCTAGCGTACAAACCTCTCGTCTCCGCGACGCCCAGCAGCTCTGCTTGATCTTCCAAACCACGGCGGCCACCAGCAGCAGAGACAGGAAGCAGCTATGCACACAACAGGAAGTGGCGTCAGTGACGACAAAAAACAATCAAATCAAATAAGGTTTGGCATTTTAATTGATGGAAATTTGGTGAGCGGCGCTACGAACGATTTCATCTCGTCATTAAATTAAAATAAATCGAGTTGGTGACGTTCAATTTGCTAAAATGACATGAACTAGCTAAATGCACGTCAGGCAAAAACCGTTTGAGAAAAAGAAATGAAAGCATGACGATAAAAAAATGGATCTTTCAAATCCTCATGAGTAACGACAACAACCAAATACACTTCTTTTTTCACGCGCACCACATTCACAAGTTCATACCCACAGACGGCGATGATGTCACTTGTTGTCGGGCAGACAAACGTGTGAAACATTGGGCACAAAAACAAAGAAGAAAGAAAAATCCAAACAGCGTTTTGCACTTAACCGAAATCCCCCAAAGACGACGCGCACGTGCGGGCCCACGACGTGTGTAAGGCCGCCACTTGGGACATTTGCGTTTTGATGATCCCTCATATCGACTTTACTGCGCAAATAAATTCCGCTTTGGTTATGACAAGCTCACCGGGTGAGCGTCACGCCTTTTTGCCCATTTCCTCTTCGACCACTTCAACCAGCGGCAAAGAAATTGGATGCAATAAAGAAATATACAAAGAACCAAATAAATAAATACATGGACAAATAAATCACAGAATAAATAAATAACCAAATAGATCGATAGCTAGATAGATTCATACTTAACTAGATACGTAGCTAGATAGCTTGATACATAGCTGGATAGCTTGATACCTAGCTAGATAAATAGCGAGATAGCTAGAGACCTAGCTAGATACCTAGCTACTTAGCTAGCTAGAGACCTAGCTAGGTAAAGAATATCGATATAACGAGACTTTACTGTGTGTGTGTGTGTGTGTGTGTGTGTGTGTGTGTGTGTGTATATACAGTTAAGTGGAGCGTGTTAAAGAATTGCGTTTGTGTGCATTGGTGTGTAAGTGGCAAGGTGTGCAAATGAGCGACAGTGAGGTAGGTCCCTTAGCGCGACGGCTAAAAATATACTCACAGCCCCCGAATCGCCCAGAAGCAAGTGAACGTATTTTCTTTTTTCACCCCCCCCCCCCCCCCCCCCCCCCCTCCATTTTTTTAATGGCAGCCGCAGTGCGCCACCATAACTTTCCCTCTCACAGGGAAAAAAAGGAACGGGAAATTTTCCGGAACATCAGACCTCACCGCAGGATCAAGTTTGAAGGAGTCAACGCCGCGGGAGCAGCCCAGACGACACCTGGCAGCTAATTGCCGCGCGTCAGCGTTCAAACCCCAATTGGGTCCCCGAAGATGGACTCCACACGCCGCGTCCAACATTCAAAACCTTTCCGCAAAGCGGACGTTTGTGGCTTTTCCCGACCCCTCTCAATCTTTCATCTTAAGGCGCTTCCCGAAGAGAGCCTTCAGCACATACCCCCCCAGCCGCCGCCGCCGCCTTACACACACGCGTGTCGTATGCTAACCTGAAGAAGGTGACAAAGAACTGAACCAGGTCCATGAAGTTACTGTGCTGCGAAAAGGCGATCTGTGGATCAAACAAAATGGCGTCAGCACATCCGCAAAACAAAATGTATCCCCGACATTTTTTCAGGTCCCAAAATGAGGCTCCCGGTTACGTCGACGTCGCCAAAACGTAGCTAAGCTAATATTTGACCAGCTAGCGGAGAGCCAAAGTGTGACGCTCAAGGTTAGCTTACCCGCCTGGGTGGGTTTTTGAGAGTGGCGGAGGAGGTTAGCGAGCGCGCGCGCGGCCATTCCCGTCTTCTCAATGTGATCCTCCAAAGAACGCTCGGCCCGAGCGACGCTAGCTGAACGCACGCAAAAGCGCTTCCGGCGAGGCAACGAGTGAAGAGGCATATTGACGCCGGACCGGACCGGACCGCACCGCACGCGCACCTCAAGTGGACAAGAATCCCATTCATGCGCTCGGGGCGGACGTTGGAACGCTAAAGCTACAAACGGAGCCGCGGCGGGAAAAAAATCTAGCGTGGTGGCAAGTTTCCACGCTAACGGGACCAAATAGTAGGGACGAGCAGCGAGACCAATGCTTATGGCTTTTTTTAAACGCTTGTTTTATTGCTTTTATGTCGAATATTAATTAATAATAAATGCAGAGGCAGGGAAAGTTTTAAAGTGTTATTATTTTTGTCATCATCTTATGTGTTCATCGGCTACTTTGCTTCCATCTTGACATTTTTCATTTGTTGTTTCGGTCACATTTTTATTCCTCTTTTTTCATTTCTGGATTGGGTTTTCCTTCTCGTTTTATTGTATTTTTGTTTTACAACTACCATTTTGGTTTGGATATGCCTTTATTAGTCTCGCAGTGGAGAAATGTACATTTTTACTCGTTTAATTTTATAAATAAAATGAGAAAATGAAAGGAGTAAAAATGGTAGTTGTGAAAAACACGCAAGCGCTAGCTAGCGATGGAACTAGCGAGCTCAATTAATGGCTGGCGGCGTGGACTTTGCGAGCTAGCCGTAATAGCGAATTGCCGCTGGGAGTCTGACCTGGATCTTGATGGGCCAAGTGAAGTTGCTGACGTAGACGAAGAAGGTGATGTTGGGGCCGTTGCGGAAGTCAAAGTTCTCGTTGGAGAAACTGTCCTTGAACTCCTTGATGCCGCCTCGCGACACGATGGGAATCTCCTCGCCGCTCTGGGTACCCGCTGACCAATCAAAGTGGCCGGATGAGCGACGGGCGCCACCACTTCCTATCCAAAAGCCATCCGTCCGGAGCTTACCCGTGAAACTGGCGGCCCAGGTGATGTTCAAGTTGAAGTTCTTGGACGCGTTGATGAACATGTCCAAGTCGCGGTTGGGCTAAAGAGATCAAAGGATGGATGACGCGCCGCCAAAGCGTGCGTGCGTGCGGGCGGACATGGCGGGCGACCACTCACTTCCTCCGGCGTGGCCACAAAGTTGATGGCCGTGTAATGGCGGTCGTCCTCCTGAGACAGGCTGAAGGTGAACTGGTAGTCGATCAGCAGGGTGTCTTGTAGGAAGGGGCGAGGAGAAAGAAAAAAAAAAAAGACACTTTCAATACATGTCAACATTAGTTTTGTCCATTCCTTAACTCATTGACTGCCAGATGATATGCCAAAATGTGCCAGGGTTTTGGTCACTTTCACTCAAATTCTGGGACGGACCCGCAGAATATTGACTTTTAGGACTACTTCAATAAACATTCAACTCTGTGGAAGAAACCTTAGACTTTCTTCTCTCGTCATGAAAAAAAAAAAGTTAATTCCTAAGTGATACGGGTCTGGAGTTATCTGAGCTTGAAATGGTGGCGGCTGCACAAAATACAATGGGGCGTGTGAAATAATGCCAACGTCATGGAAATTGACTCCCAAAATGAGTGATTGACAGCTCAGAACGGTACTTACAGTAGCAGGTGCCTTTTAGCGGGTTGCCTTGGTAACGGTTTTCCAGCTCGCACCTTGAACGCACGAGAAAATCGGATGAACAACGAGATCAAGATGAAGAAGGGACAACAAAGATCAGGCGTGCAAGATGAGCGTTAACGTGCGCCAAAGTCATCACAATCCATCCACAGGCGTTAACGAAGCCAATGCGTCATGGCCGACACGCCGCCACCGCCGCGCGGTCGACAAAAGTCAAGCCGGGCTGTAAAATGGCGTCCGGCGTCCTTTTGATGGCGCTTATTAAATGACAAGGCAGGACGTCGCGAACAAACGGCGGGCGGATTGGCACGGGGCCTTGAGTGGAAAGAACGACGGCTCGACGGACTCAACGCGCGGGACTGCGATTCCGATGAAAAATCAAACTCGGGGAGAAAAGCTTCACGGGAGACGGAACAAAAAGGTTTGGCCAGATGGCACATAAGCAAGTGAGACTTTTTAAAAGTCTCATTGAACGGATTGTGGTGGATATTAACTGCCAGACAAAATGCAAACGTGTGTGCACTGCAGTGCCAGGGTTTTTGTCATTTTCACTCCAATTGCAGGACCCAGATCTTGCCCTATCTCACTATATCCATTAGCTATCTAGCTCTATCTGTTAGCTATCTATTAGCTAGCTTGTGTTACTAGCGGGTTGAGTGAAGGCCGGCACGTGTGGCTGCCGCTGCTCACCCACAAAAAAAACTTATCCTGTGACTGTAAAGTGACCTTGAGAGTTTTGAAAGGCGCTTATAAATCAAATGTATTATTATTATTATTATTAAATGGCAGACAAAAACAAAGACAATATGGGTTTGGGGGGAGATATGTTGATATTTGTGCGCCGGTTCTACTCACAAGTGGCAACGGTCTCCTTTGATACCCTTGGTAGTGCAGAAACATTTGCCATTGTTGGTGTTGCAGATGCTGGCGTGACCGTTGCATTTACACGCTGTAGTCAAAAAAAAAAAAAAGTGTGCGATCAATGATCTTGGGCAAATGTTAACGTCGGTTTCCGATTTGCCATTTGTTTTGGTACTGACGCTGGCAGCCGCCGCCGTTGGTGGGGTCTCCGTAGAATCCCGACATGCAGTTCTCGCAGTGGCGTCCGGCGGTCAGGTCTTCGCATCTTTCGCACACGCTCTGGTTGACGCAGCGGCTGTGCCCGTTGCACTGACACGCTAACGGGGGCGATAAAGTACAGTCGTCATCCATCCGTGCCGGAAAGCCATTTGGCCGAAAACCGAAACGATTCCCATGACAATCAATATCATCATTTTTCATTTTTTTGTGATTGAACAATGCAAAGATATTATAAATATCATATTGTTTTGACCTCAAGATGGCGCCGCGCGAGCGGCTGCCTTTCCAGCAGCTCCTGTATTTTGTTTCTCTACTTTCACTCCTTTCATCACTTTGCTGCTGTGAAATGTCCATTTCTCCACCGCGAGAGTAATAAAGGCTAATCCGATCCAAACAGGAACTATGTTGCAATCGGAGGAGGAGCTCCTTTCAGTCAAGCCATAGCCCTCTCTCCCTTTGAGCCATTGCGCTTGGTCCCACCTGGGCAGTGGATGAAGGACCAGTCGTAGAAGGCCTCGCCGGGGCACATGCTGGCGTTGAGGGCGGGCGGCGGGTGGGCGGGCGGGCCCGGCAGGGTGGAGGGCGCCGGCACGGAGCTCTGGAAGGGTCCCCGGTACGAGCCCTCCGTGCACTGGCCCTTGCCCGTGTTGCTGGCGTCGGCGCACCAGCCGCAACCCGGCTGCTCCAGGCACTGGCCGCACGTGCGGTAGCCCCGACAGTTTTCCGCTGCTGGCGCAAAAAGGGAACTTCTTGGTACACGTCGACGGAAAAGTTCCCGGAAACGAGAGCCAAAACATTTCTTTTCATGCTGCTCGGAAAGGGTCCGCAAAAAAATACTAAGACAGTTACCTAGCAACGGCAGAAAAAAAAGGTGCAAAATTTTGATCACTCCGGTGCCAGGGTTTTTGTCATTGTCATTCAAATTGCAGGACCCGCACAATGTTGACTTTTACGACTACATAAACAATCAATTCAGTGTAAGAACCCTTAGACTTTCTTCTTTAATCAGCAAAAAAGAGTGAATTCCTAAGTGATACGGGACTGGAGTTATATGAGCTTGAAATGGGGGCGGCTGTACAAAATACAACACATTGATTTACTTGATATAGAGCTTAAACAATAGCTGAAGTTGTAACAAAGCGCTAAGCAAAGCTTCATAGTAAAATAAAAAAAACAATTTGAATGTGGTGATCTCAATGATATGTCGCACCAGGAAGTGACGCACATATAAGGGAGCGGAAGGGAGGAGAATGGTGCATTCAGGCGCGCTCAGTTAAATAGAGAACCCATTTTCGGTTGTAAACTGAGGCATAAAAAAAAAAAAATCATGGATTTTTTGTTTCGGAAGCGATTTGCTGTAAAACCCAGACAACTGCAAAGTCGGTCGGGTGTCATTCCAAGTGCCTTGCACGCCGTATGTCTTGCATCTGAGCACATCGCACAAGAAAGCCGACTTTGAATTGAATTTGAATTCTTACGTGGACACGTGCTCATGGTGTACCACTCCATGCATTGGCCGAAGGGGAAGGAGGCCACGTAGGCGTTGGAGTCCACGCACTGCTTCATGTTGCCGCACCACATACACTCCGAGCTGCCGCCGGTGCACTCGCTGCAGGTGGCGCGCGTGGCGCACGGCGTCCGACATTGTTTGGCGCTGTGGTTGGCTGCGAAAGAAAAAAAAAAAAAAAAAAAAAAAAAAACAACGCGGCGACACGGTTAGCGCCGGAAAGGTGGGAAATTCACTCTTTTAAATGCCATCCGGGATAAACCATTGCTTACACACATGCCGATGTTACTTGGCGCTAGTTAGCTATGCGAGCTACAAAATTAGCGCCGCTAAAGAATTCAATGACAAAAAAAAAAAAAAAATCCGCTCAAGATTCTTTATCCGAGCGAAAGGAACCGACCGGAAGGTAAAATTCAGCAAAGTACGGTCGTCGTCGCGAGTCATTTAGCCTATGCGGTCGACAGGTGCGGCAAATCCGCGCAAGCTAGCACCCGCGCGACCCGTTCGAAGGACTCATTTTAAATCCGACGAGTGAATTATTGTGAGAAGCAATCGCCTCGTCGACCAGCAATGAGTCAAACGGCGCCGTCAGCACCTACGAACGTGCGCTCACACTCGCTCATTATTATTAATAATAATAATAGATTTATTTCATTTATAAGCACCTTTCAAAGTTAGCGCTTAGTGGTCATTTCAAGAGTGTTCATCATTTTGACATTAATTAAATATAAATAATTGTTTATTGTTTAATATAAACACAATTAACAATTATTAATATTTAATTAACAATAAAGATAAGCGTTAATTTTTTATTGTTAACAATCAAAAATTAGTGTTAATTTTTGTGTAATTAAATAGAAATAATTATTGATTTTTAAATATAATTAATTAACAATTAACATTTATATTTAAGTAACAATAAAAAAAATGATTTTTTTTATGGTTAGCTATCAAATTGTAATTATTTTATTGTTAATAAAATATACATAATTGTTAAATATAATTACACACAATTAACAAGTATTGATATTTAATTAACAATAAAAATTATGGATTTTTTTTTTTTTGGTGAAGAATAAAAAAGAATTTCTATCCAATGCAAACAAGTGCATGAAAATGAATGAAGCAGAGTGAGCCGGCGGCTACGGCTACGGCGGGCGTTACCGGGTCGCTCGCACAGACTGCCGTTGACGGGGTTGATGCAGGTCTGCGCCTTGAGTCCGCTGGAGGCGGCCTCGGCCAGGTAGCCGCAGAAGCCGGCGTCGCTGGGCTCGCCGGGCAGCCACTGCAGCGACGTGTTGGTGAACGGCGACATGTCCTCCCAGCACCAGTACGACACGTTGATCTTGCGCAGGCCCACCCAGGGAGTCACCGACGCTTTGGACTGCAGCAAACAAAAAATAAGGGCCCTTTCACGGCTATTCCCGTAGTTTGGGACGGTGCCGAAGAATGAATGACTCTTTGTGTCTTTGCGCAGGCCTTACCGCCGCGCTCATGATCTGCAGCTCCTTGAGGACAAAGTCGACCTTCTTCTGGGCGGTGAGGGAGGAGAGGACGGCGCCGTGGCTGCGGCATGCCAGCTTGGCGTTGTCGTAAGAGTCCTTGGCGGTCAGAAACTTCAGGCACCAGTTGCCCACCAGGTGCCAGCCGTCGCCGCACACGTTGTCTGAAACACGGACGCCAATTACACGTGCACCAAAGTCGTTTTTCCAACAAGAAGCGCAGCCCAAACTGAACTTGAGCGCTTGCTCACAAAAATTAGCGGCCATAAAAGTCTTAGCTCTACGCTAATGCCAACATACGCCCATAAATCGACTATATGTTGTTAGGCTAGTGAGTAGCTGTCGTTTTTCCTTTCATTTCTACTAGCATAGTTAGCATCATGAGTGTCATTCCAGATTCCGGACGCATTTCGGTTCACCGATGTCCGCCTTTGGCTATTTGCTACCGCATTGATGCTAACTAGCGCCAGTTACGGGCCAGTGCCGAGGTTAGCGCCACTTTGTTATTCTTCCAATTGTCTCTAGCTCCAATTCAGGTGCTTAAGCTAAAACTTATGTTGGAGCAGGCATTGTTATGATGTGGGAACTCTTGGGTAAACGGCAATTCAAATATGGAGGCTTGCCATCTAACCGAACCAAAGTGCAAACAAAAATGGGGGGGCAGTGGGGGTCCGCGATTACCAGGTAGCGAGATGCACTCCTGGTTGCGCGGTTCCCACTGGCAGTTCTGGTCCAAGGCGCAGCTCTTGCAACTGGTCTTCTTGTTGCAAACGTAGGACGGCGTATCTTTGGGGCAGCCGTCAACGTCCAGCACGGGACCCTGGAGAAAAATGCCATGAAGACCTCTGACAATGTTTTTCCCTTCCAAAAGGGGGCGGCATTTGTCTATTGTCCACGTTAGCGCTTTGTTGCAGCTTCGACTGTTGTTAAAGCGCTATATACGTTTCATTTCTAAGCGCCTTTCAAAACTCTCAAGTACGTTCATCTAAACGCGCAAGGCTACATCAATCAATATCTATTGTATTTTGTACATCCGCCCCCATTTCAAGCGTACATAACTCCAGACCCATATAACTTTGGAATTAGCATTATTGTGACTGTGAATTGTACTTGAGAGCTTTGAAAGGCGCTTAAAATGTAATGTATTACTATTATTATTATGAACTCTTTTTTTGTGATGAAAGAAGACAGTCTAAGGTTTCTAACGATGAATTGAATGTTGATGTCGTCCTGCAATTTGAGAGAAAATGACAAAAACCTTGGCAATGGAGTGAATACATTTTTGCACATTGTTCAAATGAAAAAAAAAAACCTCTATCTGTGCATGAGGGTGGCGCGTGCGTTGCGGTCGTTACCGAAGCGGCGGTGCAGTTGCTTCCGAGCGAGACGCACTGGACGGAGCACCACCGGCAGCCGTTGGTGTTAGCCGTGCAGCTGTAACAATCCGTGTACTGGTCGCAACGCTCGTTGTCGGCATCTGGGCGGCCAGCGTGTCAAAAAAAAAAAAAACAACCGCAGCTTGTTCGACGGGATGGAAGATTGCACGCCGTCGGGTGACGACGCAGGCTCGGCGGCGCCACCTACACGATCTGGTGTTGCAGGAAAGTGGCATCTGCCGCCGCTCCCGGTTGCCGTTCCCCTCGTACGGCGCGCACGAAGCCCGGCTGCTGTTCCACAGGCAGTGAAGGCCCGCGGAGGCCTGAGCGCACGACGCCGCGCTGGCGAAGGCCGAGCAGCTGGCGGGCGTGTAGGCCAAAACGTCGCTCAGGAGAAGACTGTTGAATCCGCCCAGCACGTACATCACCCTGCCAGCAGTTTAAAATAAAAATAAGAAGAAGAAGAAATATCTATGGAAAAAGTCATTGATGCATTGCTGCAAATATTACAAACACTTCAGTATTATCATGAACGAATAATACGTTTGAATGGCATTTACATATATGGTAGGTAAGATGTGTTATTTTGCTGATGAAAACGCCAAATACAAATTGTAAAAATAATACTAATACATGGAAAAAAATTAGAAATACATGATTTTCATTTATTCCGGGGAAAAGTATTTGCTCATTTTCAATCAATAAACAATTTATGCAATCACGTAATTAATTATGATGAACCAAATGTCGATGAAAGGCTATACACCGATAGCTCAGCTTACCAACGCTTTAGCTCACCAACTTTTTGCCTCTCGAACATGAAATTCGCGAGCATATAGTCTTTGCTAGCTAACGAAAATGATGTTTTATGGGGACCGGGGAACAGATTAGTTTTTTTTTTTATGGGAAATAAGCGTTTGGAAGAGCAACTTTGTGGGAACCAATTCAGTTCGTAAGTTGAGGTGTCACTGTATCGGCTTGAAAGTTCCTAAGGCCAATAAGACTTCAACTCTTTTTACATCCTCAATCACGCGTCATGTGACTCATGATACAAATGTGTCTTTTTTTTTATTCTAAAGGTCTTTCGACTGCTCATTTTGTCAAGATCGGCTCTCAGCTAATTAGCGCCCGACCGGTGGTGGCGACCCAAGGTCATTTTTGCGTCTAATCACTCGCCGTTGATGCCGCTGCAAAATGTGCCGGTGAAAAGCCAGATGGCGCCAAATGAGGCCAGACGTCCACCGGCAAGGACGAGGAGCGCTTTTCCAACTCAATTTAATAACCGCGTGAATTTTGAAAAAAATTTAAAAAAAGGATCACATTGATTGGTTTAAAATGGTGCATACAAAAAATATGGGCCGAGGAACTATTTTGTTTTACTTTAAAAAATGATTACAATTAGTGGACGTGTAAAAAACACATGAAGCAAATGTAATTTGTTCAGAAGGCGAAAGAAAAGTTCGTAAAGTGAGGTAATCACCGCAGTTGTTTTTGATTTCATTCTTTGGATTTTTCGAGGAAACCGCGATGCACTTTCAAGCCGGTTTGACGTTTCACGCCAGCGCCTTTGAAGTCGTTCACCCGGAAAACCTCGGCACAGATTTGCCGCCCGTCCGAGGCGGCAAATCTCCCAATGTAAATAATCCACGTACAGAAAAACAAAAAGACATTTGCGGCAGTGCATTATGTGCCCGCTTCCAACATTCGTTTAATTAAGATGCGCGCATTTGAAATTCACCCGTCACTGGCGACCGCCGAGTGCCCGAAGCGGTTGAGGTCGTGGAAAAGGTCGGGCCGCGGGAGCGCCGTCCACTCGTCGCACGCTGGAAAGAAGAAGAAGAAGAAGTAAGAGGACAAGTTTCGATGATTTCATCGTCATAAATTGTCAAGAGGCGGCGCAAAGGTGAACGGCGCCCCCCGGTGTCAAAAATCCGCAAGCGAGGTGACTTCGATGACGTCATTGGCGCAACGTCAGGCAAAGCAGCAACGCGATTGGTCGCAATCGGGAGTGATTTCCGATTTTGCAACCAAAGAAAAAGAAATACGTTTCATTTACAAGCGCCTTTCAAAACACCCACCAACGCTTTACAATTAAAAGAACAATAAAAATCAGAAAAATAAAACCACAAATAACATGATAAATAATACAAGCTGATTAATAATCATCATCATAAAACCTTTCAAAACTCTCAAGGTCACTTTACAGTCACGGGATATGTTTTTCTGTGGGTGAGCGGCAGCAGCCGCACGCGCCAGTAGGTACCCGTAGGTAACTCAAATAGATAGAAGGCTAGCTAGCTAGCTAATAAATATATAATCCCCATAATAATACATATTTATTGTACCCACCCAAGTTGTAGGCCATCAAGTCGGCGGAGAAGCACTTGGCGCCGTGACTCATGGAGGTGTCGTTGTGGGTGTTGCCGCCAAAAAGCAACATGGTGCCGCTCACGATCACCGCCGTGTGAAGGTAGCGGAAGGAACCGCTGTCCTTCAAAATGGTCCTGCCGCGGAAACGGGCGGCGTTAAGGGCAAAGGGGCAAAGGGCGTGTGTCCGAGTCGGCGCACTCACCACTTCCTGGTGTCCACGTCCAGCCGGTAGAGGTCCCCGGCCAGGCCGCATTTGTTAGCGTTGAAGGCCTTGTAGCCGCCGTGCGTGTAGATGGCCCGGGTGGCGTCGTCAAACGCGCTGCTGTGGCCGTAGCCCCCCTGAATCAGGGCGCCGTCGGTGGGCACCACGCTCCACTGGTTGAGCCCTGCCGTGGGACAGCGCACAGCACATCTTTTCACCCGTTCGCTGAATTCAAGGGTTGCCTCCTAAATGATATGGGTCCGCGGTTATATGAGCTTCAAGTGAGGGCGGCTGGACAAAATGCAACACCATCATTCCATTTGCGAAAGGCAGTGAATGAGGCGCATGTGGAGCGCCAGTCTCGGTTTTGGTTTTTCTTGCGGGAGGGTGCGGATCAAGCTCCGGTCAGACCTCTGGCCGGAGTGGAAGTTTTTTTTTTACTTCCACAAGGGGGCAGCATTTGCCTTTTGTCCATGTTAGCGCTTTGGTACAGCTTCAGCTGTTGTTAAAGCGCTACATCAACCAATATGGATGTATTGCATTGTATTTTGGACAGCCGCCGCCATTTCAAGCTCAGATAACTCCAGACCCACGTAACTTAGGAATTATCCTTGAAAGAAGAGCGTCTACGGTTTCTTACGCTGTATGGAATATTTATGTAGTCCTAAAACTCACTGGTCTGTGGGTCTTGGAATTTGAGTTACCATGACAAAACCCTAGTACTGGAGTGGAATCATATTCCATTTCACCTTTCAAAACTCTCAAGGACAGTCACAGGTTAAGTTTTTCTGCGGGTGACTAGCGGCAGCGTTCACTCAACACACACACACACAAATCCATGTTTTGGCCAAATCGTGGGGACCAAGTGTGTGAAGGATTTGCCCCGTGGGAACCCAACTTCAAACAT
The DNA here is from genome assembly GCF_051943395.1 of Hippocampus bargibanti. Taxonomy (NCBI): domain Eukaryota; kingdom Metazoa; phylum Chordata; class Actinopteri; order Syngnathiformes; family Syngnathidae; genus Hippocampus; species Hippocampus bargibanti. The sequence goes on along the minus strand of NC_142742.1, from coordinate 187,785 downwards.
GAAAAAAATATATTTACGAAACTCATAAAAATGTACTTTGAGGACAAATGTTTTTGGAGCCCGGAAGTAACAGACACGCACACACACACACACGTTTTTGCTACATGGTGGGGACACATTTTTGCACATGGTCTGTCAGCGAATGACTTAAGTAAGATCCCATGATGACTTTCCAAAACGCTATGCATCGTACGCCGAGTTCCAAGATGAGCGTGACAGAAGTTTGGAGGCGCCAAATACGTCAAAGGGTCGGGCTCGTCTTACTTACGGATGTTGTACTCCTGCACCAGGTTCATGTATCCGTAGAGAGGACAGTGTCCAAAGAGGACCAGCATGACGGGGCCGTCCCCGTCCCCCGAGGGGGGGACCACGTGGGCCGAATGCCCCACCACGGCGTACTGCTCCTTGACGCGTGGGCTCAGGAGAACCCAGGTCTGGTTCTGGACGTGGAAGACCCAAAGCTGACTGGACACGTTGCCCGTGGAATCCATCTTGCCGCCGTACATGTACACTTTGCCCTGTGGAATGGAACAATAATAATAATCATAATAATAATCATAACAATGATAATAAATTTGATATTTACCTGGTGAAGCGCCACCGAGTGTCCGTATCGAGGCGGGACAGTGTTGACGGACGGGTCCAGCGTCAGCCACGTCTCGCTGCTTAAATTAAACCTGCGACGGACGGCGAGGAAAACAGACCAAACAAACAAGCGATGAAAAGGCCACCTTCCCCTTTTCACGGCCGGCCACGATTCCCAAAGGCGACGAGGACGGACGGCGACTCACGCTTTGACCATGTGATAGTCGGAGGCGTTGAAGACGTATCCCCCGATGACCCACATGACGCCCCGCTCCACCACCGCCTTGTGCGAGGCCCTGGCCAGGCCCGCTTCCGAGAAGAAGGCTTCCCGCCTCCAGAAAGCCGAGCGGGCCGGGACGGACGCGGAGCAGCCGGGTCCTGCCGACCAAAAGAGAAGAAAAGAACAACGGCATTTTAGGGTCCGTTTAGCTAGGTCGGAGCTTCCCGCATCTTTTATTTTTGCAGGAAGTTTTCTACTTCCTGTTGGCGTTGCCATTAACTTGACAGGACTTTGTTTCGCTGCGTTAGGTGAACACCGAGCCACAATTTGGACCTTTTCTGGTCTGGTCTGAAGCCCTGGTTGTCGCCGCGCATTTTTATCATAATACATTTCATTCAAAACTCATTTTACTTGTGTTCGTGTTTGGGCATTTTGATTTTGAAACTTTGTGAATGGTGTTGGTTCAACGTGCATTTTTTTTTAAATCGCTGCTACAGTATGTTTTTTAGACATGGGTTGCTACTTCCTGTTTTTCTTTCATTCCAATCGTCCTGGACTTTAAATTCAAGTCTTTTTTTTATTATTTATAATTTAAGCCGTGGTCTTCTTGATTGTAATTTGTCCTTTCGTGACTTGAAAGGCAGTCATAAATAAAATGTATTATCATGATATCTTCACCATTATTATTATTAAATGTTGGTTGTGGTGATTTTTTTTTACGGTTACGGTTCCTGTTTTGACCCCATTCCTGATTACAGTGATACCTCGGCTTACGAACACTTTAGTTCACCAACTTTTCGCCTGACAAACATTACATTCATGAGCATATAGTCTCGGCTAACAAACTAGTTTTCGGCGAATGAACACCAAACCACACGGTCAAACAGCGCCACGGTGGCTGGGGGACTAGTTTTCTTTGAGTGCGGACGTGGTTTGTTATCGAGTGGAGTACCTTTGCTAGTATGGGACCGAAAAAGGACCCCGCCACAGGCTAGTGTTAAGCCGCAAAGAACACAAAACAAAATGACTGTCGAGCAGATCATCAAGAAACACCAAGGAGGTGTGCGTTTGTGTGACTTAGCGTCCCAGTACCAGTATGCTAAGTGGACCATTGGCTAAGGGTGTTTCCGTGTTGTCTAAGCAACGGTCTCAGGCAATAGAAGAGGTTGAAAAACTTCTGTTGATATGGATTAACAAAAATCAGCTAGCGGGGGACACTGTGAGTGAGGGTATAATCGCCGAGAAAGTACGGCTCCTTCATTCGGATATCATCAAGAGGCAACTTCATCAACGACCATCACAAAGGTCAGCAAAACCACTTGATTATACAGTACAGTTCATTTCTTTCATTACAATACAATAGCACATTTATTATACCTAAAATGAGGTCTATTTTGTGTAGTTTTAAAGCTTATTTAATCAAAAATGATGTTTTATAGGGACCTGGGAACGGATTATTCTCATTTTTAATGGTTTCCTATGGGAAATTAATGTTTAGCAGACAAACTTTTGGCCTTACACCCACTTTCTGGGAAGCAATTAAGTTCGTAAGCAGAGGTATCACTGCATTTTGGAACCATCGTGTGGTTGAAGTTCTTCTTAATGTTATTTTCCAAGCATGTTCTATTTGTATCCCAAGTCTCTTGGGCCGTTGCGTACGCGGCAGCCATTTTTTTTTTTCAGGCTCACCTTGCCAACCCCGCAAGCAGTCGCACGTCTTCTCCCGGCAGCGACCTCGCTCGGGGAAGCCGCAGTCGTCGGGGCAGTAGGGCACGTCGCAGGCGTCGCCTTTCCAGCCGTCTCGGCACTGGCATCGCGGCGCCTCGGCGCCGTCGGCCGGCCGGCACTCGCCATGACCCGAGCAGTTGTTGGGACATGTGTTCACACTGCGAGCGTGGGGGGGCAGAAGCACACGTTGCTGGAAAGCAAACTCCAAATAAAACATCGCAGGGCGCCCGATGAATTATCGACGCTCACATCTGCTCTTGTGGAATCACAGGATTGCTCTTTAACTCCTTCACTGCCAGACCATGTGCAAAAATGTGTCCAGTCCAGTGCCAGGGTTCTTGTCATTGTCACTCCAATTGCAGGACCCACGCAAGACTGACTTTTAGGACTACATCAACATTCAATACAGCGTTAAGAACCTTAGACTCTCTCTTCTTTCATCAGAAAAAAAAAGTTAATTCGTAACTCATACTAGTCTAGAGTTATATGAGCTTGAAATGGGGGCGCGTGTCCAAAATGCAATGCGATACATACTGAACATCGTGGTTGATATCGCGCTTTAACAACAGCTAAAGCTGGAACAAAGCGCTAACATGGAAAAGAGGGAAATGCTGCCCCGTTGTGGAAAAAAAAAAAACATCGCCAGAGGTCTGACTACAGTTAATTCCTAATTGAAATGGGTCTGGAGTTATCTGAGCTTGAAATGTGGGGAGCTGTATAAATCCATCCATCCATATCGGTTTATTTAGCATTGTAACAACAGCTGAAGCTGGATCAAAGCGCTAACATGGACAAAAGACAAATGCTACCCCCTTGTGAAAGGCAATAAACACTGCCAGAGGCCACAGCCAGCACTTTATCGGCACTCAAGAATGAAAAAAAAAACAAAACCCAAACAAATTCGGGAATGCGCTCTACATTATATTTTCAATTAAAGAGTGGAACACGCGGCAAACACACACACACACACACACACACACACACACACACACACACACACACACACACACACACAAACCCACAGAGCGAATTGGGAGGATTTATGTGCTCAAAACAAAAGTCGAATTTGACCTCCAGCATAAAAACAAACAGTGTGCCTTCCTTCAGGTGGATGATTAACAGTGTGTGTGTGTGTGTGTGTGTGTGTGTGTGTGTGTGTGTGTGTGTGTGTGCGTGTCACACACAACTTTAACACTTGAAGGACCTTTTTTGGCCTCAATGTTCATCGGTTCCATTCAGCAGAAGATGGCGTCATTTTTTTTAATGTCTATACAGGTAACATCCGAGTTACGACCGGGTTCCGTTCGACAAAACGGTCCTAAGTCAAACGGTCGTAAGTCAAAATCGCGAGGTTTATGACAGGAGAGTGTGCAATGTCAATCAGTTGTTTTTAAGCAACATTTTCTATTGAATACTATTATATCCCAAACTGTTGACAGTTCATTTATAAATCTTATGACTTTTAGACTCATTTTTAGCATTATATTTCGTATTATCGATTTTTATTACTGTATACCTGTATGTGTAATATGCACCAACGTGTTTACTGTACAGTTTATGAATTTCATACTTACCTTTTAGTGTTGGCGCACACGCGTACTACTGACCCAAGTACGCACGGCTTCCCACGCATGTGCGCTGTTGAAAAATCACCAGAATAGGTCGCCCGACACACACGTTTGGACTCAGGCGGACGCCAAAGGAAAAAAGCAGTGTACAGTACTACAGGAGACGTTGCCCAGACGGTATCTGCACTGTATAACGACCGTATTGAGTGTAGCCAAGCAGGAGATTGCTGTTCGAGCGGGTGACATGTGGCTGGCCAAAATTGTAGTACGCGTTATCAGGTGCTCGCGTGCCAGGAGTAGGAAAAAAAAAAGGGTCTGGCGGTCGTGGTTGCAAGTACGGGTGGTCGTTACTCGCGCCGGTTGTAACTCGGACGTTGCCGTATATATTTGTATAAATATTTGAATGCAATTGTGAAAGGATGACAATAAACTAACCCCAAAGCGTCCTGGAGTTTCTCACCTGTACGAGATGTTGAATCCGGTCAGGTTATAAGCGGCGTCGCTAAAGAAATGCAACAAGGCGAAGCCAGACTGCGACGCCACCTCGGGAACCGTCTCGTTGCCGTAACGCTCGGGAATGATCAGACCGCTAAAAACAAAGAAAAGCGATTCATGCGAGAAACCCGGATTGGGTTGCCGGCTAGCCATAGCGGTCGGTGCGGTGGTACCTGAAAGCGGCCAGGAGGGGGGCGTAGATGGAGTCGCCATCATAGACGTAAAGGTGATCCCAGCTGCACTCGGTGGCAAAATGTTCAAATCGTAAGCGAAGGACAGAATTCGGACTGAAAAAGAACACGCAGGGCCAATGTTAGCATCCAGCTGGTAGCGTGGAGGAATGTGTTAGCTTACCATTAGCTCCCTGCCAGCGTATGTCGCGTTACTTTCCTTGACGAGTATGCTAACTTCCCAGAAAATGACTCCACGGGAAATATTAGCTCAAACCTAGCTTCCTGTCTGGTGTATCCTAGCTTCCTGTTAGCATATGACATGATAGTTTATTCAAACAGTAGGTTACTTTTTCCATTAGGGTTTTCATTAGCTCCAGAGAAACAGAGGCAACTTTCCTTTAGCTCGATGCAAAACTTTGTTAGCTTTCTGCTAAATCCCCCAGAGAGGTATGCTAGCTGCCCGCTATCTAACTGCCAGGCGATGTTTACGGATATACGTTAGCATATGACGTGATAGTTTATTCAAACAGTAGGTTACTTTTTCCATGAGGCTTTTCGTTAGCTCCCTGAGAAACGGAGGCAGCTTCCCTTTAGCTCGATGGAAAACTTTGTTAGCTTTCTGCTAAATAAATGGATTGTTGGTCTTATAAAGACAAACTTTGGAAACATACGACAATTTGTCGTTTGTTGTCATTTTTATGAGCTCACTGGCAAAAAAAAAATAGCTAGCAGGACAATGACATCAACTCTTTCACTCAAAATAAAGTAGCCAAGAGTTTAAAAATGTGTCAGTCGTGTGTTGTTGTATTTTAAAAGCGCTACAGGTTGATGATTAACTGACTTCCCATTGGCAAAAACACTTCAACAGCAGCTGCGGTTTACCTCTGTCAATTATTAGACTCTCAAAGTAACATCACGGACGGACGGACATTACATTTGTTTTGAAATACATAATCTAAACATGCCAGTTCAAATGGCTTTCATGATTCCAAATATGAAACGGCCTTTTTTGGTGTTGAGATGAATAAAAGGAGCAAAATTAACAGTGACTTTCTCATTTGGGGTGTTGTGGTTATCATTATGATGATGATGATGATGATTATTATTATTGTTGTGTTTTTGTGATTGCACCGACACAGCCACACTCACCGTCCTTCAATGAGCCAAGTGCACTTGGTCTTGTATTTGTAGTTCCCGGGTCCGTCCGATAAGAAGCCGGAAGGCGCCGTCAACCTGGAACCAAAAGATCCAAGTCTTACTGGGAAACAATTTATGGACACACATTTTTCATCCTCGGTCCACAAGAAGAAAAAAAAAAACATATTTCAGAGCACGGATGAGAAGGTTTCTTCAGCCGTCATCTGTACTTCTTTCAAGGTGTCGGTCGGGCGTTTCGCTTCTTCTCCAAGAAACTTCGTAAGCAAACTAAAGTCTTAATGGTAGTTCTGGCTCTATATTTATATCCCTACTGTCCAAAGGTGGCGGTGCCAGACTTTGCTATGATGGGTTCCCGCTCTCAGGTTGGGGGGAGCAGAGGACTATTCCCTGAAGCTACACGGATTACTCCTATTGTCCTGCCTGATTTTGGGGGATACGACTGGCCCGATTGCCCCATTTGCTCTGGCATCACCTCATCAGCATAACTAAGCCGATGTGGTCTAACAAGTCTGTTGTAAGAACGATCCAAATGAAACCTCACCCCACCACGGCCATTTTGTGAAGAGTTTGATGAAAATAGCTTCTTTGACTCCCCTTTCAAAGCCTCTATTTGACAATGTATTAAATAAACGACATGACTTTGTTTTCCATTTGGCAGCCTATCTTTTGGAGGCACTCAGTTTTGCCTTCAAGTGTTTATCGCGTTGAAATAAGAAGGAATGATGAGTTTCCCCTTGCCACGGTGAAGCCGCACATATCTGAACTGCTCTCTCAAAAGGCAACGGCAGAAGTCACACCGATTTGCAGATACATGTCATTTGTTGTGAGTTTATGCATTGCATTGTGTTGGTTTTGTTTCTTAAAACAAGGTAACGTTCACGCATGGCTCTTTTGGTTAGCAATAAAAACGGATCTATGTCTTGAATTTGGAGGGGAAAAAAATCCAATTTAATTTTGCACTCAAAGGGGTTGTGTCAATGCACATATGAAACTGCTGGGGTTCGGTGCCTTCAACAAGGTTAAGAACCACTGCTTTTTTGTCTAATTTGTGCAATTCAACCAAAAATCATCCATCCATTTTTCCGTACCGCTTATTCCTCATTAGGGTCGAAACAGATAGGAAGCCATTTTCTTTGCCCATCGCAAATCAAAGTTACAATGAGGATAAATAAATACAAATACATAGATTTACTTGGATAGCTCTGATCGGGAACCAAGCTGTGTTTTTAACCTTACGAGAGTCGTGTCGTGTTTGTTTGTTGTTGTTTTTTAAATCAATAACTACGACGAGAATGCAGCAAACGTGACGGTGACGTGATTCAGGTGTTCCGAAGGAGCCGCCATGTTGCTCAGGTAAAAGACGAACCGCGCCGAAATCTCTCGGGCGCGTCGACGGGCAGCGGGCCGCAGCGGGTCGAAGCCGCGCGTCAACCGGCGCCGGTCTCGTACCTGAATCGTCCCCCGCAGTGCTGGCACAGGTCCCCGACCCAGCCGGGGGAACACGCGCAGCCGCCCGTCGCCGCGTCGCACTCGCCGTTCACGCACGGCTTGTCGCACTCCTTGTCCGCCGCCGAGCCGCCGCGGAGCCCCGACGCCGCCACCAGCGCCGCAAGCAGCCCGGCGGCCAGGCTCCGGCCTCCGGGGCCGACCGGCGAGCGGGCCCGCCGCCCGAGTCGCGTCGTCCCCGACATTTGCCTGGTTAAAAGATGGCCGCTCGAGCCCCCGGACGCTCCGCTAGCTTGGCGGGCGGCCGCCGTTCGAAGGCTCCCCACCACCACCCCCGACTAGGGTCAGCGGAACGGGAACGGGAAAGGGAACGGGAACGCGGAGGTGACCGGGCCGGGTTCAGCTTTCCATCGCGGGCTCCGCGTTACATGTCGGGACGGTTTGCGAGGGGCCGTCTCGCCGCATCGAGCCGCGTCTTGACGCCGGGAAGTGACGTCACGGCGGCGGAAGTTGGAAGTGAGGGAGGTGGGAGGGCGGAGTTAGCAAGTGGGAGGGGCCAGGGACCATCACCTGAGCGACTTCCGAGCGACTCGCGACAGGCTCCGTTTTACGAACAAAACCATGACAAAAAAGGCCATTTTCAACGCTGCCTCCATTCAGCGATTGCAATTTTGCAAGAACAGCAATGCAAATTGTCACTTTGCTTTGACGTCAGACAATTCGCAAGAAAATCATGTACCATCATTTGGAATCATCCAAAACCTAATATTGCAAATTGACACCTTCCAAGAAATTACAAAGCCGTCATTATACCACACACAAAAATTTACATTAAATAAAAACAGCATTATTAAGATTCATGGACAAAGGACAACACATGACGATATATCTTTTTTTTCCCAACAGATTTATTCAAGTCAGACTTGTAAGAAGTCATATTCTCTTGTCAATAAACGCCAACCCCAAACGGATTGATCAACAGCATGGAACATAAATAAAAAGCAAAATGAACATAGTATTTACATTTCTGCGTCAACAGAAAACAACGCGTGCCTTTTCACCCGAGGAATAGAGTAGGACCAAGGTACTCGTCCCATGATACAGAGCCCCCCTCCCCAACATTTCTTCATCGGAGCCAAACAAAAGGCAGCGAAAGCTCCGAAATCAGGAGAAGAAGAATCAACAACGATTTGACTTGGACAACAAAGATGATGATGATGAAGTGTTGATTGTCCGCAACTTTGAGAAAAATGGCACAGAAGGAAGGCCCAGTGCGTAAACGTCACTCGACTTCCAAAAAAGGCCAGAGAACAACAAGAAAAATCTTCTCCCCAAAACGTTAGAAAAAGACCATCTTGGGAGCACCCGACGGGTCCCGCGACTCCGCATTTGGCCAGCGGCTCACGTGACGCCACGTCACGTCCGGGATCTCGTCGGCTCACGTGCCGAAATTCGCCGTTGACCAAATTCTTCGGCACCACAAAAATTACAATCACAATGACAAAATCCAGTCGTTTAAGAAGCAGAAAAACTTTGGAAGATTCAGAAGGAAAATGAAAAGTATTTTCCCTCCATTCACCAGAAGAAGAAAAAAAATAATTCATACAAGGAAAAGGTCATAGAATTAAATTAGCTTCTATAAGCGCGAGAGAAATGTGTCCTTTTGTTCGCCTAAAATTGCAATTACAGGGTGACCCAAAAAGATGCGTGCGTACCCACGAAAATGTCACTTGTGGCTTTGATTGAAAAGGTATTTATTTCAAATGACAACCATACATTATTCCGTTTATGGAAGAGCATTTACAATGTGTGGCTTTCCCAAGATGTGTTCCAAAGTTGTCAATCACTTTGACGCACTTTTTCATCAAACGTGACTGACGACTTTGTCAGACGAGTACAGCTTTGCTTGCAAGAAAACGATGGACACGTCTTGGGAAAGCCATCAATTGACAGAAATAGCTCAAACTCTGGCGATTGGTCTTTCATAAACCGAATAATGTGTGGTTGTAATTTAAAATCAATAGCTTTTTAAGCAAAGCCACAATTGAAATTTTCCTGGGTACGCATCTTTTTGATTGACCTTAATTGAGTCTGAATTATCTGAATCTTTTTTCCAACAATAATGTGATCAGAAAAAGGCATTTTATGAAAATGAAACTTAAATTGCAAAAAAATAAGTTGTCATTTTCTGGAAATGGAAAAAATAACATTTGTTTGTTATTTCCCCCTGGAAATCTTCTTTCCATTTAAAAAAGTGAAGTCACAATTTTAAGAAAAACGATCAGAGGGGGGAAAAGTGTCCGTTTTGTCAGTTCTCATTCTTCTACAACAGTTATAATAAAAAAAAACCCAGAAATAAAATTTAAATCATATTTAGTGGGGGGAAAAAAATCACTGACAAAACTCGCTATTTTCGGGCCCCTTTTTGAGGAGCTGAATTTTCTCGGAATAAAGTCACAGTTGTATGAAAAATAAGGGGGGAAAAAAAATCAGAATTATGTGAGAATAGTTGCAACATGAGAATTTGGCATGAAGCGTGTCATTATTGTTGCCCCATCACTCTTCTTTTTCGTGTGGATCTCCACAACAATGGGGCATCTGATTATTATTATTATTATTATTATTATTATTATAAAATAATAATAATAATGGCACTTGGAGGAGTTTACAAAAGAAAAGAATTCCAATATAAAACCTATTGCATGTTGTCTTGTACACGCCCAAACACTAGGGGGCACCGTACAGGCTAACCGGGAGGCCATTTTACAATTGGAGCCGGAACAATATGGCTTGGGAAGAGGAAACGTTGAGGGGGGAAAAAAGGGTTAACGGGGAACATGAAGCACACATTTTTGTAGTTCCACGCAGAACAAGGTTATTTCGCTCTGAATTTCAAAAAAACAAAAAAAGTTGTATTCCAGGGCCCAAGTTGAAAATATTTTTTTTTCTGCTTTTGTTTCTCATGACTGTTGATGTCATCATAGCGGCTCTTTTTCACGTCAGAGCCTCCCAGAACATTAACAAAAAACAACATAGCGCAATTTCCGGACTCTAAACCGCGACTTTTGTCACAAGCTTTCAACCCTGCGGCCAATGTATGCATCTTTTTCTAACGGCCACCGTGGGGCGCTCGACTACTAAAGGTAAGAGTGAGACACGGTGAATGTATACGCCGAGGAAGACGCCAGTTGACGTAACTGCGCTTGTAAAGAAAGCGTCCTTTTCGAGTGGCAAGTTTGGATAAGCAGCGGCGAGAAATCGTTGAGCAAAACTGTCCGTATGCCAAGAGTAACTTTTGCCAACGTATTTCTTCCGTGTCTCAGTCACTTGCTATGTTTTTTCGTCGCCAAGCCAGACCTGTTAGCGAGTGCTAACGCGTTGCTGCCTTGTCTCACTTGTGCCGCCATGGTTTATTTTGTCTTACTACCGTAATGCATGTTGTGTTGCTGCCGCGTAACAGCCACTGTTTTGAAAGAAAAGTTAAGATATATTATTAAAACTCTGAAAACATTTTCTGTGTCCCGTCTTTCTTTATAAACGTGCGGTTTTTCGTGGGCTCGTGTATGTACAAAATGGTTTGTCCTTTAAAAACAGACTGGCTGAGGCGAGTTGAGCGAACGCTGGCGCGTGTGGCTGCCGCTGCTCACCCACAGAATAAAAACTTATCCTGTGACTGGAAAGTGACATTGAGAGTATTGAAAGGCGCTTATAAATGACACGGATTATTATAATCAGGTGCGCTATGTAGTCCGGAAATGACGGTAACTAAAAAAGGTCAACGTGCTTCCTAAAAATGCTGACGCCGATGTTCAATCGAGGCGACGGTGCCTTTTTTTTTCCTCGGCGCCATCGGGCTAGCTAACCATTTGAAGTTGTCTCTACTTGTCAAGCGGCACTCTGCGTGAAAGGGCTCGGAAGAGATGTGGAGTCGTAGTAGTAGTGTCGTCGTCGTCACAAGCGTTGGCTCATTTAGTCGAAAGGCAATTCCCATCCACTCACATCCTCTTCTCGTTCAAATTAAAGATGACAAAAAGAGGGAGGCAGGCATGAAACCGAAGGCCTCTCCTCGCGGTTGTCCTACCTGAGGTGTAGCGTGCGCGTAACCATGGCGTCGGGACTGAAGCGTGTCCAGAAGGGGAGGGGGGACAAAATAAATAAATTTTAAAAAAAAAACAAAGATCTGAGGAGCACTTGGCTGAATTCAGTAGCAATGGTGTCCAAAATGTGGTTTTGGAGGGGATGTTAAGGGACTTCCCTCAGGTGGCGCCGGGCTGTCGCGGGGGGCGTCCCCCTCCACCCGCGCCACCCGCGCCGCCGCCCGTCGATGAGGTGCTGTAGGTACGCGAGCGCTGGCGCACGGCCGCCTGTCGCCACGGAAGCTCCAAGTCCTGGAAAAGCGGCAGGCTGGTGATGTCCGCTGCCTCTGGACGCTCGCCGGGGATGAGCGATAGCATGCTAAGCACCATGCTCAGCTAGCAGAAGCAGAAAACAAATATGCAAGGGGGGAGGGGAGGAGGTTAAAAAACACTAACAGAAAACAACATTGGAATCTTGACCCCCAAAAAAATCAACAGCGTTTGAACGGATGCTATGCTAATGCTAGTAAGTCAACAGAAAACAAAATGATTCGTGCGATATGATCATCATCATAATATATTTCATTTATAAGCACCTTTCAAAACTCTCACAGACACAGGTTTTTCTGCGGGTGAGCAGCGGCAGCCAAACGCGCCAGCGTTCACTTACTCAACCCAGAAATAACACACAGACACACACACGCACACACACACACACACACACACACATACATGTTTTTGCTAAATAGTGTGCAAAGGATTTGTCCCGTGAGAACGTAATTTCAAACATGAACAAAATATATTTATGAAACTTTTGAAAAAATTGATTTGAGGACATTTTTTTAGCTTTCTTGTTTAAATTTTCCAGGTTTTTGTTCATCTGGTGGGGACTTGACAAATCATGTCAGACCAAAACCTGATGAAAGCTAGCTAGCTTTCTATCGGCTACCTAGCTAGCGAGCTAGCTTTCTATTTCCATTTGATTTACGTCCGGGTTGAGTGAACGCGGCGCGTGTGGCTGCCGCCACTCACCCAAAGAAAAACATATCTCGTGACTGTAAAGTGACCTTGAGTGTTTTGAAAGGTGCTTCGAAATGAAATGGATTCTTATTAGAATGTATGATTATTCTTTTCTTTTTTAAATGGTTGCATTTTGCCGCCAGTAGATGGCAGCAGAGGGCCACTGACCTCCTGGATGTTGTTTTTGGAGAAGGATTCCGGAAAGCGCAGCGAGCGAACCTCCGTCAACGTCTGCGGGAAGGGAACGATAACACGTGTGAACGACTATCACCCGAAGAAAAGCCAACGGTGACGGCGGGACGGGACGGGACGGGACGGGACTGAGTCAGCGTGTCACTCTGGGTTTGTGTGACGGACTCATCCATGGATGGAGTCAACATGGAGTCTTCTGAAGATGCGAAAACCGTACACGGGGTGAGGTTGCGCGGGCTAGCAACTTTTGAATCCACTCACCCTCACTCGTTCCATCTGCGTCCGAAATGGGTAAAGCAGCTCAAACAGGATCAGGCCCAGAGAGTAAATGTCCACTTTGTGCGAGTACGCCTGTCCGGAGAGCTGCCCGGGGGAACGATGAGAAGAAGTTGAGAAGACGTAGCCGCGTCGCAAAGGCAAACGTTGTGGCCCCGAAGGCCTCACCTGCTCGGGACTCATGTAGAGTTTGGTTCCCACTTGGCCCGTGTGGCGCGTGAGAAGCGGGGCGGGCGTCGCGGCGCGCCGCCGCCGCCGCTCATCTTCCTCGTCCTCCGTGGCCGTCACCAGGCCCAGGTCGCCCACCTTCACCACGTCGTCCACCGTGAAGAAGATGTTGGACGGCTGCGGAAGGCAGGCAGAGCGGGTGGGTCTTGCTTCTGTCATTCGGGGCCCCCAAACTTTGCCCGTTATACCTTGAGGTCCCTGTGCATGAGGCCCTTGCTGTGCAGGAAGTCGACGGCTTCGGCCATCTGCAGGAAAATGTCCAGGCAGCGCTTGCGCTCCCTCTGCTCGGGGAGGCCGCGCCGGGCCATCCAGTCCTTCAGGTTCTCCTTGCGGCACAGCTGCATTTGGATGTAAAGGTAGGCCTGCCGACAAAAGGATTTCATTTTGGATTGAGACAAAAGTGACGTTCAAATGACACCACCCCAAAACAAAAAAAAAAAAAAAAAAACAGAACAACAAGAACAAAATATCAATATAAAAAAAAAAACATAGCAAAAATGAAAAAAAAAAACAAACAAACCGAATGGATAAAAAAACGACTGCCCCCTCCCCCTCCTAAAAAAACAGAATTGATCAATAACAAGTCAAAACGACCCCCTATTAACAAAACAAAATTGCTAAAAAAACAAACAAAGGCAAACTTCCCCCCCGCCCCCCTGCAAAAAAAGACATGATTTAAAGGACAAGCGACACCTCCGGACAAGTTGCGTCCATCATTTGTCAAACGACATTTGACAAAGATTTCAGCGCATATTAAAGCTACATCTGACATTTTAAGACTGGCGCTGAATATTCACGAGGTCTTGTTTTCCAGTTGATGACGATGCCTGACGTGACGTCACGGAGGGAACGCCCCTGACCGACAAAGCCACCCGCAATGCATTTTGGGTACTTTGTTTTCGTCCGAAAACACCGAGTTGATGGCGAAATTAGAAGGAAAACGACATCAATAACTGAATCGTGAATCGTTGTGTGTGGCAGCCAATGGCGTTAGCACGCATAAAGAAGGTGTACGTTGACACCAATTCCCAGCATGCAAATCCGCCCATTTCCAACGGAGCGCGTGCGCCATCTTGTGCATTTTCTGGCCGCTACATACGCAAGGACTCCTTTCATGGATGGCAAACATGTATGCTTTCCTCTTCAGAACGATTTGAATCAGATTCACAACTGGATGAGTAACAAGAAAGCATCTTCTCCCAATCTGAAGCCATTGTTTGTTTAGATTCTCGAGCGCGGTCATTTTGATTGCCGTTTTGCATTTGAGTCAAAATATCAGCCCGCCTCTTTTGGCTATTTTCGATGCTATTAAATGTTTCTGATGTCAGTGAGGAAACAAAAACGTGCTGTCGGTTGTCCTCGAAATAAACATTTCCAAGTTGACGCAATTTTGCAAACCTTTGGCGACGGTTGGCCGGCCAGAGTGACGGCGGGCAGTGCCAGGGCCAGCGAGTTGGGCCGGGGAGGCGACGGAGAGAAGGGCCGGCCGTCCTCGGGCTGCGGGCCGCGCAGCCAAGACGAAGCCGTCTCGCCGAAGCCGGGCGGGTCACGACGGGTGGCGGACGCCTCGTCCTCCGCGTCCTCCTCGTCCTCGTCCTCCTTCTCCTCGTCCTCCGCCTCCGCTTCCACCCCGGCGTCGCGGTCGCATCCCGAGTCCTCAAAGACGATGTCGAAGGAGGACGAGGTGCAGTCGCCGGGCCGGTTCGGCAGGCACAGATCGAAGGAGTCGGGTGTGCCCGGGCGGTCCGGTTCGGAGTCGGGGCCGTCGCGCGGGGACGCCTCGCCGTCGTCCGGCGACGGTCGATGCCCGGCGTACCCGTCCGCCGTCAGAGCGCCCGTGCCCGAGCCCGAGTCGCTGCCCGCTGGCGAAAAACGGGACACGGGAACTTTGACGGACGGCGGCTCCGCGTGCTCCGCCAAGCTCAATGGCGACTCGGTGACACTACGAGACGCAAATATGTCCGCTCCGTCATTTTGGCTTCGGCGCACGAGTCGGATCCCGTCGGGGTCTCACCTGGCGTCTTGCAGCCACCTGCGGTCCATCTTCTCCTGCCAGCCCTCGGGAGGACTCTCCTGCCAGGCGTTGAAGTAGCGAATGATCCCGGGATGCTCCAGCTTGGCCAAGGCCTTCACCTCCCGCATGACCTTCTCGCGCGCCACCTCCCTGCGGGAACCGGAGACCGCTCTCAAAAACGGCGTGCGGGAAGCGCCCCCGGCGTCGGATCCGCGCCGCCGCCGCAACCTGTTGGGCAAACGGATCCTCTTGATGGCGTAGTTGCAGTCGTCCACTTTGTTGCGCGCCTCAAAGACCACGCCGAAGCCCCCGCGGCCGAGGCACTGAACCGGCTCAAAGTCCGTCAGGTACCTGAAGTTAGGTGCGTAGGGGCGCGTGACCATAACGTTGGACTTCCTTTCGTCGGACTTGCGCTAATGACTTACCTGGACACGTATGCGCCGCACCGCGTTTCTTCGCCATCGGGCTCTTTGGATTCCACAACCTCGAGGTCAGTCTTGTCGGTCTGGCACTGCGTCTCAGACTCTTTGCGTTGCTTCGAAAGACAAAAACAAAAATGAAGGACATAGGGATCAATGAAGTTGAACTTGAAGTCCATTCGCGGAAAACAACAAATGACCATCTTGGCTTCCTGGCAAGATGGGTTCTAGCCGAGGAAAAACGATTAGTGTTTAGTTTGTCCTCACACCGGCAACCAGTCCTAGGTGTACCCCATTCTTTTTACCTAAAGTCAACAAGAGGCTCTAGTTCACGGTATAAGCCGAGTTAGGGAGTATAGTCTACCGTCCACGGTCTGTATCGCTTCCCTGGCAAAAATTTAAATGGGATCGGCTCCAGTCCATGGTGCACACCTCTTTTCTCAATTCAAAATTAACTGGGACGGGCTCCAGTCCAGATGATACAGCACTTCGATGGCCTCGTGTCACTTAAGAGTCTAGGCTCCAGTGTCGGGTGAAGACCACGCCACTTCTCTCGCGAAACGTCCATCTTTTCATGACCAAAATCAGCTGGGACAGTACCCTGTCTTGTCGCGTTTAAAGCTCCAGTGCGGGGTGCACCCAAGACCCTGAAGTCCACCGGGAATGAGCCCGAGTCCAGAGTCCCCTGGGACTCCAACAAGTGTTACAGAAAACGAGGTCACGGCCTTTCCTCTGGTTTCTGATTGGGTTTGAGTTGAGGTCATTCTTACCCTGGCGCCAACGGATGCCGACGGGTGGAAGAACTTGCGTACGATGTAGGTGGTGGCGATGATGCAGAAGACGATGGTGCCCAGGATCTCCTTCCACCAGGGCAGTAGCAGGACGGGGTCTTTGTTCCTGCCGCCGTCGGGCCGCGCCCCGCTTCTTTTGATCACGCTGACCGCGCTGTCCCGCTTCTCCCGGTAGCGCTTGCTGTAGGGGAAGTGGTAGCCGTTGTCTACGGAAGGAAGGGAGGGAGGGAGGCGACGGGTCAGGTGACTCCTCAGAAAAAGCTTAAGAGTCCAGAGTCTCACCGTAAGGGTACTGCAGGATGGACAGCGCCCCGTTGCTGTACTCGTCATGGGAGAACTTGTCGTTGTTCAAGCATTTGTCGAACTCGTCGGAGCCGACCAGGGCGGGGGTCCGAGACGGGGAATCTGCGGGACAGCGGCGTCGTCAGGGATCGTCGCGTGTCGGCATCCCGGCGAAGCGCCAGACTCACGGATGAGAGGCTTCCATTTGACAATCGGCAACGCGACGATGTCCTTCTCGGACCCGATGGCTTTTGAAGGGAACTTTTCGGTGATCCTCACCGAGGATTGGAGGTAGAGTTGACCCTGGAACATGCCTTCCGTGGGGATGGGGGGAGGGACATGTGATGAAACCATGGAATTGAAGCGGTTCCTACAAATGAAGCCTCGGCTACGTGGCGGCGCAGGTGAACACACACCCAGGTAAACGCTGGACGCCGAAGCGTCTTTGGACGTGTCCGGATTGTCGCCGTCGTCGTCCTCCTCGTCCGTTTCCGACTGGTTGCTGTAGGCCGTGTCGTCAAACAGGCTGATGGGGGTGACTTGGCCTCCGGCCACAAGCCAGGCGGAGGCGATGGGAGTGCAGAACTGCCACACGACCAGTCATTTGGCACCGGGGTGACTCGGACCGCTAACCTCCTCGGTCTCAATTTCCGTCCCGCGACTCACCTGATGTTCCCAGACCAGCCCTCCGTCGGGCTCGCTGCTAAAGGCCATCACCTTCCAATCGGGGACGGACACTTTGATGACCAGGTCCAGGTTGTGGTGCTTCTTGTTGTCCGCCTGTTCTTCGGGCTCCTCCGTGATAATGGTCTGACGCGCCGTCCGCCACCAGGGGTCGCCGCCGGACATCTTTGCCGCCGGGAAGTCAATGGCCGACTGCGCCTCCGGTAGGAATTTCAGCTCAAAGTTCCCCACGCTAAAGTTCCACCTGAGGATGAAACATAAGCTACGCTTGATCGCCGGTATGACGATATGAGACAGCAGACACACTAGAGACTTCATTCATAGCCGCTTCCCTTGCTTGTATGTTCTCTACAAATTGTACAGATGGTTATTTGTGGAGACGGATTTTAACCTTGCAGTCTACACTCTGCCTATCAATAAAGTTGAAACGAGTCTAAATTTCACTGTGTTTTCAAGCCATTTTCTCACCATTTCACTTGTTGGGCTGCCATTTCAGGAGCTCCAAGAAGCGGCTCGTTGGCAAACGACACATCACTCATTGTGGCGCTCCATGTGTTTCCCGAAAAATAGTTGCTATGCCAAGATTATATTCTCGCCAATTTAACGTTCGTAAGGCGAAAAGTTGGTTCGCTAAAGCGCTCGCAAGCCGAGGTATCACTGTATCGGGTGATTAGCATCAGCGGGGTATCGAGGACCCGATCCCTTGAAACCGATAGCGAGAGACCGAGGACGCATTCATGACGACGCACTTTTCCAGTCCCGAACGGGGCCTGATGGCTCGGACCGTCTTCTGGGTCCTCTGAAGCAGGAGGACATCTTCGCCCTCCTCCGTTTCCTCGGGCCTCCAGCGGCTGCAGCCCGCGGCGGAGCAGATGTAGCGTAGCTAAAGAGGAGCAGGGTTCGACGCGCTGAATTGAAGCATTTCCTCATCGCAAAGTGAGTTCCCAGGCTAGTCCGCTTCCCCCGCATGGGATCTGACCTTTCCGCTGTAGGCTCCGAGGCCGTAGGTGGTGAGCGACTTGCCGCCGACCAGGACGGTGTCTTCTCCGATGCGGTAGGACGACTCCAGCAGGGACTCCACGCTGAAAGGCACCGCCTCCATGCTCTCGCGGTCGCGGTTCCACTGGAACAAGGCGCCGTCCAGGGACGGGATCACCATCTTGCTGCCAAACACCTGAAGTGGACACCGACCAACAACATTCTTTCATGTACGCGACACGTTGCAAAGGCCGCTTTGCAAAGCAGGTGTGTCGTCTGGCCTCAATTCTACCGGTCCCAAAAAAAACGGACCGTTTTTGCGTGGAGTGAACTGTTCAAATTTTGCTAGCATCCAAATTAGCATGATGGAAAACAAAAGAAGGCATTTTTTCCAGCCTCATTTGGATTTCCCACGCTCGGCGCTGAATGTTTGCACGCAAGTCTCCTTTTCTTTTGTTTCGTAACGTTCATAACGAGATATCAAAGATCACGCCACCAAACTCACCGGATGTCAATAATAAACAACAACATTCTAGTGGGGAAATTAGCCATTAAAAACACAGGATACTGTACAAAATTAGCATCACGCACGGTCGTAAAGTTGCATCGAGGGAATCTGTCTGGAAAATTCCGACATTGAAAACCACGACTTGATTTTCTTCCCGATCGTCACAACCTCTCAGCAAATAATCTCAGCCAAAATACAGGTAACATCCGAATTATGACCGCCACGAGTTACGACCACGCGTACTTACGACCGCCAGACCCTTTTTGTTTGTTTTTTATTTCTACGCCTGGCACCGCAACGCGCAAGTAGCTGGCAACGCGTGCTACCATTTTGGCCAGCCAGCATGTCACACATTTGCACAGCAATCTACTGCGTGACTACACTCGATACAGTAGTTATACAGTGCACATACCGTCTTGGCAACATTTCCTGTAGTACTGTACACTACTTTTTTTCTTTGGTGTCCGCCTGAGTTCGAGCGTGTGTCGGGCGAGTTTTGTATGCATTACACATACAGTTATACAGTAATACAAATCGATAATATGAAATGTAAAATGATAAAAATGACACCAAAAATTATAAATGAACTGTAAACACTTTGGTATAGCATAGTATTCAATAGAAAACATTGCTTAAAAACAACAGATTGACATCGTCTACTATCCTGTCGTGTAAACATCACGTCGGCCATTTTGAATGGATTTCAACTTACGACCGTTTTGTCGGAACGGAACGCGGTCATAACTCGGATGTTACCTGTATTAAATGGGAAGAAAATTGGAACGCACTAATAGGAATGCTAAAAATATCCAGGACTCCGCCTCCTCTGCTTTCCGCCATGTCGGAAGACAAATGACTTGGATCGGACGCTCGTCCATCACGGCGCCCTAATCTCTCACTCAGTGTGTGTGTGGGTGTGTGTTTTCTACTATGTGATGACATCATCTTTGGGTCCCAGCGTGACCTCAGTCTACGGCGCGGACGTGCGACCCCCCCCCACCGGCCACCCCCTCCCTTTATCCTCTTACACTTACCAGGATGACTCATTCCACTTTGATTGACAACCTTGTTCTGACCTTTCAACCCCCACACACGCAAACGCTTCGTTTTGTGCAGACAACGCTGTTTTGTGTTTGCCAATCTAAAAAAAAAGAGCAATAAAAAAAAGAAGAGGGGCAGATCCGTGCAGAATGGAGGTGGGGGGGGGGGGCAGCAGGTGACTGGCTGCCTCCTCCCACGGCGTGTCGGGGGGCCAGCCAATGGCGCGGCGGCAGAGCCCTCCCCAATGGAACCCTAATCACCGAGCAGATTGAGCGCCGGCGCTGCATTGACAAACCGAAGAGGAAAAATACATTCGCGCCAACGGCCCCGCCCCCAAAAAATTCAAACCAAAAAAATCACAACAGATGATGTCACGGACGAGTGGGCAAATTGGGAGTTTGGGGGGGGGGTGTCAAATGAGAACAGCAACTTTTGGCGGCATTGCTCAACTCAATTTGCAGCTGTGAGCAAATTTGAACAGCCAAAAACATCCACGGAGGGAATCGCCAGCCGACCTCAAGCCAACGCGGGCGGACCACCTCATTTTTGGGGGAAATGAGCAAAAAATTGAATTGGAATGTTGCCGAGATGATGTTCAAGCGCGATATATAAAGGTAACATCCGACTTACGACCGGCTCGGCTTACGGCCACCCATACTTACGACCCTATTTTTAAAATGGTAATTCTACTTGTGGCAGCGCAACGCGTACGACAACTTTGGCCAGCCGGCCGGCCGCCATCTCGCGCTGGCACGGCAATCGACTGGACGCATTTTTGCACATCATCCGCCAGTCAATGAAATAATCGCAAACTAAAGCTAAAATCGTCATAAACTCGCCGTTTGAGTCGCCACCCTCGTCTTCGACAACGGCGGGGTGTCGAATTCACGTGAAAGGCTTGGCGGCGACGGCTCCGAAGCCGCCGGCGCGCGTTGTGTCGACGCGGTGCGCGCGTGTAAACCTCAGCGGCTCAACAAAAGCGGATAATCTTCCAGGCAAAAGTAAACGCTCCTCCGAGTGGAGGGAAACAAGAGGAGAGGGGGGAGGGGTGCGCTGCGGTGGGGGTGGCGTCATCATGTTTACATGTTCCAAATGCAAGCAACGCCCGAACGCCTGCCTCCACCGTTCAAAGCGCAGCGAGTTCAGCGGCTTAAGAGTTCTTCAAGAAACGCATCCTTGACCTCCGAATGGGAGACGGCAGCCATTTGCTTTTTCCTTTTCTCCACTAGTGCCGTCAACGGAACGTATGAAACAAGCATCCATGTCGCAGTTTTTCCATGGCGTGGCGATCGGAATCAGAATGGGAAAGTCCTTCATAGTCCCACAATGGGGAGGGACATTTGCCATTGGAATTGTAGCGGAACACAAAAGTTGGCGCAACACAACCAGATTTATGTTCGAAAAAAACGTTTGGTGGCCCATGGAAGCCCAGATGCTACTTTTGGGTCAAACTTCGGGGCGGGGGTGGGAAGGTGTACCTCGGGTTTGCTGAGGCTGGACGACACCAGGCACTCGGAGCCGACGTCCAGGTCCCACTGCTTGCGCCCTTGATTGTGCGGATCCAGAGCGGAGATGCGGCCGTCCAGGGTGCTGATGATCACCAACGACCTGCGCAAAACAAGTTCACCATCAATCGAAACAGGCTAAGTCCACACTGAACGCCAGATTCGGGAGGTGCATTTGGGTACGGTCTTACGTCACATCAACGACTTTTTTCTTTCAAGCCATCAACTTTTGCTCAAATTTGTTTGAAAAAGTATCTGGCGGTTTTTGACGGGCCCAGAAATAAAAAATGGCGGCGGCATAGCTCCCCCCCCCCCCCCCCCCAAGCAGCCGCTACTTGTCGGGACTAATCTGTGATCGATGGCCTTTATTGAACGGTCCCCAAGCATCAAGTGTGCCGAGGGGGGGATGGGGGGGGGTCTGCCCACAGATGACTAAAACCAGGATTAAAGCCAATGGATGGAAGGAAGTTTCCAAAACTATTCGCAGTCAGGGGGGGCTTGGGGTGGGTGGTCTTGTTTTGTTTGTTGTTGTTTTTTTACATGTGACCAAGAGGCAGTCAGTCACTTTGGCACCGTTAAATTAAGCCGAGAATGAGAAAATGTAAATGCAAAACATGGTCCCCAAACCCTCAAACACAATCACAAAAATGAAATTAAATCAGTTAAAATGCTCCTGGCGTGATCACAAATGCTAAAATAACACACAAAAACAGAGTTTGTTCCCCCAATGAGGGGGAAAAAAGAGGAACAAAATCCATCCACCCTTCCGATTGGCTGTCGGGCCTTCAACCGTCTCAACCTGATTGGCTGTTGCTCAGCAGCGGCTCGAAGGCCCGCCTCTTTGCCTCAAGGAAGACAAACAAGAAGTCGAGAAAGACGGCGGCGGACTAGCGCCATGCTAATGAGGAAGGTGAGCGGCGAATAAAAGGCGGCCGAGAAAAAAGTGTTTTCTCAAAGCCAAGGGGGGCAATGGAGGGTGCTGGGGGGGGGGGGGGGGCGGATTATCGACAATGGTGGCCGTCAAAGGCGTCCGGGGGACCGTCAGCGCCATCTTGGCACTCACACACATACGCAAACCTTCAGCTTTTACTTCATCAAGAAACACAAGAGGGAGCCAACGTGCCCGTCAAGAAATAAACGCTGTTAGCTTAGCACTAAGCGCTTGGAACGTATCTTAGCATGAATCCCACATTGGCACACTAAGGACGCGTGGCGACGGAACGAGAGAAGTGGCGTCGCCATTTTGGACAACAAAAAGAGCGGGAATTGAATTGGATTGGATTGGATTGGCGGCACGGCAAGTTTCAAGGGGAAGCGGGAAAAAGCCTGCTGGCCAAGTCCGCACGTCGGGGGTGAACTCGGGCTGACGAAAAGCAGCTCCGTTCACATCTTTTGTTAGCGCCGAGCCAATTAGCCTCGCTCTCGCCGCTCCTGGCGGGGGAGGGGGAGGGGCGACGTCAGCGCTACGCAGCCTCCATTGAAAGAAACAAGCGGCGCCGTCTCCGAGGGGGAAACGCCGCGGCCAATCGGCAGCGCCAAAGGCTCCCGACGCCGGCCAATAGGGAGGGCGGGCGGGCGGCCCACCAATGGCAACGCGGCGCCGCCTGTCGCCATGCCACGGGGAGAGCGGCGACAAGCAACAACAATACGAGCGCGTGGGGAGCACGTGGCGCTCGGCGGCCAAAGGTAGGAATGCGGCGCGCCGCCGCCGCTTGCGGCAAAACGCTTGTTGGGGAACGCCGAAGCTCCTCCATTAGCGCCGGCGCGCATGAACGCACGTTGTGTTGTCATATCGCTTGTTAGTCACGTTTTCCTTGTTGTTGTTGTTGTTCTTTTGACTTCAAAATGGCGCCGCCAGAGTGGCTGCCTTTCCGGCAGCTCTCGCTCTTGGTTTTTCTACTTCTTTCTTTCCTTTCCTCACATTGCTGCTGTGAAATGTCCATTTCACCACTCCACACGGATGACAAAAAATTGACAACAACAACAACAAAAACACATGGAGTCAAAAACTACTTTCATCCCATTTCTTCTAATGTAATCTAATTTCAAAAGTGACCTTGACAGTTTTGAAAGGCTCATTCAATCCGATTTAACTCCTCCATTGCCAGGGTTTTTGTCACTGTCATTCAAATTCCAGGAGCCCCAAAATATTCAGTTTGAGGGCTACGTCAACATTCAGCAGAAGAATGTTGACCAATGAGTCCATCTTTCAATGAGCATCTCATGAAGGCTCGAGAGCCATTTTGGAGACAATCTGGAGTGAAAAGGTGGCATTCGGCGCAACGGCAGAGGCGAGGGTGTGGCTTTTTTCAGCCGCGGACTGGGAAGAAAAACAAGGCGGGCGAGCGAGCGAGCGGCGCCTTTTTGCTTTCACCGCTCCTCATCGGCTCGCACGCGCTGGAATCCAAAAGTGCGCCGGCCGTCGATTGGCCGCGCCGCGCCGACGGCTCGCCATTGGTTGTTGCCGAGCAGCCAAGGCGGCAAAAACAAGGCGGCCACCCGCTCCCGCCTTGGTTTTCTCTCTCTCGCTCTCTCTTTTTGTGTGCTTTGGCCACACCCCAAAGTGCCGCGCTGCTGCAAGACGCGTCCCGACTCGTCAAAGTCGGACGGGACGCGGGACGTCGCAAATGTCATCCGAGCAACTTTTTTCTCAAGAGGCAAGCAAGAAAAAAAACGCCCGCCGGTTGAAAAGTCCAGCTTCGTGATGGCAAAAAAAATTGCCGGAAACAAACGTTTGCGGCGATTTGACAACACCTGCGCTTGCGATTTTGGCTTTTCAAAATAAAAACCTCACCAGCAAAAACACGATGGCTCACACCGACTGTTTTTTTGTGGGTCCGCGACCGAATGCCAAACAAACCAAACGTCAAACCAAAAGGGCCCGCGGATGACCTGCAAATCTTTGGCCACGACTTCTGGAGACTTTTTGGTCAGGAAAACGGCAGATTTTTTGTCACTAGATTTTGATTCAGGAGCCTTTTTTTGGGTGTCGTGGATCCACATTTCCACTTGCTAAATGAACTTGCCTTTTAGCCCCTCCCCCCATTTTTTTTTAGCTATTCCAACCCAAAATGGCAGACTTCTTGAATCTGTTTGTGGGGTCTGCATCAAGAATTAGTTAGACTAGAAAATGGCATCTTTCTTGGTCCAACTGACCGACTCTGAGGTGGCCGCCATTCTTTGGGGTGGGCACTCTACTTCTTTTCCCCTCGGGGTGGCCACAGCCAATCAGTGTCCTCCATCTATCCCGGTTTTGTGCATCCTCTTCTCTCACACCAGCTACCTTCATGACCACATCCATAAAGCTCCTCTTGGGACTTCCTTTCGGTCTCCCGCCTGGCAGTTCAGGACTCAGCATCCTTCTCCCGATATAGACGGCAGAAGGATGCAGAGTCTCAGTCTGACTTTCTCTCCAACGCCTCGAATATGAGTTGTCCCTCTAATGTAGTCCTTCCCGATCCTTTCCAACCTGGTCACTCGCAAAGAAAAGCTCAACATCTTCAGCTCTGCTTCCTGTCTTTTCTTTTCTTTTCTTTTCTTTTCTTTTCTTTTCTTTTCTTCAGTGGCACCGTCTCCAGTCCAAACATCACGGCTGCTCTCCCCACCTTTCCTTTCATCCGAGCTGAAAGCCTTCTATGGTAAAATGGAGATGGCAATAACAAGCCACAAAGGGCAAACTTCCTTCTGGGTTTTTTGTGGCTTCAATCGTGCTACCCATCTTTTTTTCCACTCAAATTTAAATTTCTCCGTGGACTGAATTGAATCTGTTGAATTCGAGTGGAAGCTTTCCAAAAATATGGACAGCGTCAAAGCACTTGGAACAACCTTAGACTTTCTTCTTTCATGAGTAAAAAAAAAAAAAAAAAAAAAGAGTTAAGAGTTAATTCCCAAGTCATATGGATCTGGAGTTATATGAGCTCGAAATGATTGTGGCTCTACAAAATAAATTACAATCAATGTGCTCATTTGTGAATGAGGAATTGAAAATATGATGTCTTGGCTCACGTTTGGGTTTTTTCTTGCTTGGGGTGCTGATAAAGTGCTGGCCAGACCTCTGGTAATGTTTCCCTTCCACAAGGGGGCAGCATTTTTTCCAAGTTGGCGCTTTGTTCCAGCTTCCACTCTTGTTAAAGCGCTCTATCAAGCAATATTTATTGTATTTCGTACAGCTGCCCCCATTTCAAGCTCAGATAAGTCCAGACCCACATCACTTAGGAATGCACTCTCTTTTCTGATAAAAGAAGAACATCTAAGTTTTCTTGCGCTGCGTTGAATGCTGATGTCGTCCTAAAAGTCAATATTCCGTGGGACCCGGAATTGGATTGACGATGACAAAAACCCTGGCGCCGGAGTGGACCCATTTTGACGGCAAACTATTTGAAGCGCGTAAACTATCCAACAATAACGAGGGCGCGGTAGATGACATAAGATGACGCAATCATGGAATAGAAAACAAAATGGCGTCCCATTTGAAAACGTCAGTCGCAGCTTCGACTGGCCTGCCTGCGCCGCCATTTTTTTTGCGGGACGGCGTCTATTCATAAATTCTCCAGGGTTACCATCACGCAAGGACTCAAACTAAGTCAGCAGGACAACAACAAAAAAGTGGATGAAGACATCAACCCCCCCCCCCAAACTAACAGCTCAAATCGGGAGTCGCGGCGCATCTCCGCGACGCCATTGGCCGACGGGACGGCCGGCCCGGCGCATTGGCTGTTGCTAAGCGAGGAGGGGCTGCGGCGGCGGCGGAGCCCCGAGGGGGCAAGGGAGGCGGCGGAGGTGGCGAAGGGGGACGGAGGGCGGGGGGAGGCAAGGGCGGCGGTACAAAGGAAGGGGGGGGGGGCAGGCTCAAGCCGCTTCCGTTTAGCGGCGCCGTTCGCCATTCCTCCCAACTTTCGGGGGTCGGCGGCTAACGGCCATGGCGAGAAAAATGGACAAGTCGCCCTTGCGACCTTTCAAGGACTTTTTGGGCTGCACCTTTGGACCCTCAAAACGAAACGCGGCGCGCTACAACATTTTGGTTTGTGGCCAGTAGATGGCGCTACCAATACTGTAAAAAAATCAGCACAATAACTCATTTGAAGAGTGGATGACGCGGGGC
Source organism: Hippocampus bargibanti (assembly GCF_051943395.1). Taxonomy (NCBI): domain Eukaryota; kingdom Metazoa; phylum Chordata; class Actinopteri; order Syngnathiformes; family Syngnathidae; genus Hippocampus; species Hippocampus bargibanti. The sequence continues at coordinate 161,297 of NC_142742.1, read as the reverse complement.
AAAATACAGCCGCTTTGGCCAATGAAAGCCATGCCCGCTTTCTAGTGAATTCAATATGGCCGACTTCCTGTTGGCTTTGGAAAATGGCTCCAAGATACGTTTTTTTTTAATCTGGGTCTGTTGTTACATTGACCGGGAAATTTTTGGTGGTCTCGGTCACGGGTGTCCGAGTCGAGGCCCGGGGGCCAAATCTGGCCCGCCACCTCATTTTATTCGGCCCGACAAAGCAAATCAAAGGTGCGAAATTCCATGTTGCTAGCTAAAGTCCCAACCTAAATTTCAAATTGTCCCATGTCCAAAAAAAACACATAACAGTCATTGTTTTTGGACATTTGAAAAGATGTCGCCCCCATAGCCAGTAGGTGGCGCTCTGACAAAAACAAGTCGCCGGATGTCTTTTTTGAACCAAGTGACATTTGGACGTCCTCCTGACAGGTGGCACGGAAACCTCCGAGGACCCGACAGGAGCTAGCAACATGCGTCTCCCGTGAACAAGGGGAAGGCGGGGGGGTGGCTTTTTTCTTTTGACAGAGATTTTTTAGAGGGGGGGGGGGGGGTAAAAAATGCATTTTCAAAATTCAATTTCATGGACCGTCAATGAAAAGTGGACTTTTAGTGATCACCCTCTTTGTTGTTTCAAACGCACAAGCAAGCCTCATCAATAACAAGTTGGAATGGGAAAAATCAAACATTGAACGCAAGTTCCAGAGGGCCGTCCCAATTCAAAAGCTTTTCATCCATTTCTGCTTGCAAAAAAAAAAAGAAGAAGAAGACACGGGCGAGCGTGTTGAAAAAGACCACACAGAGAATAATTTAAGGCAGAGGGTGAATGAGTTCCGTCCGTCCGTCCGTCCGTCCGTCGTCGGTCGGTCGGTCTGTGGGGAGGCGGCGTGGAAAAAAAAAACAACCCAAAACAATGTGGCAGACGGCTTGAATCCTTCTTCACCTTTCCCAAATTGGAAATCTTCAGCTTCATGTCGCTCAGAATTGATTTTGGGGAATAAAAATCTAATCGTTAATTTAAGAGTTTTTGTTTTCAGGACAACTTTTCACGTTGTGGAAAACCATGCCAACGCCAGCCAATTTAGCTCGACACGCCCAAAATAAATCAGTCAAATACAAATATACAGAAATACAAGATATACAGGTAACATCCGACTCACGACCGCGGCCTTCATTTTTAAATTTGTAATTCTACTTGCGTTTTTTTCATCTCGCTGGTTAACCTCACACGCCAAGCAAGCGGCCAAACAATCGCTCGCTCGCACCTGCAAGCCACGATGTCAATCATAACCGCATTCCTGCGCACAACAACGCTCACTTTGCAAGGCGCTCCTCCTCGCAAAAAAGTAGCCATTTTTGGTCGCTGCTGCGGTTCGTGACCCCGAGTGGCCATTTTTACATTCTTTCGCCAAAGAGAGCTAAACAAGCTGCATTACAATGTCAAGTCCAAATCTAACAGCAAGAGTAGAAGGATCGTGATGCGATTTTTTGGACACGAGAAAAAAAAAAAGTTTGCATGTGGAGCGCGTTGCACCGTCGCCCGAGCGGAGCTGCCACATCACCCATCGACCCACAATCATGACCGCAAAGTGCACTAAAAGAAGCAAAGTGCACGTTTCAAATCGTTCCAAAAACTTTGGACGGAGACGTTTTTGTTGCGCCAAATTCAGGAAGGTGTCCATTTCCTGTTGTGATTTGTGTTCGGGGACACTTTTGACAGTCGCCCCGTTCAAACCGGAAGAATCACATTGACGCAACCAACAAACAAAAAAAAAAAAAAAACACTTTGAATTTTGGGAATTTCGGAACCGTTTAGTAAAACGGGGTGGTTTCTCACTGTTTGTTGCTTTGTATTTCGCTTTAAGTTGTTTCGCTCATCGAATCGGGCTATTTAGTCCAGTTAGCAAGAAGGAAAGCTTCGATGAAGTTTCTTGATGTAACCGCTCGGCGATCAACGCGATGATGTCGGGCAGCTCGTATCCGCCTCGCCTACCTTCTCGCGGGGACACTTTGTCGGCGTTGTTCCCCGCGGGGGTCGTCGGCGGCGGTCGGCCCGCCGTCCGCGTCCTCCACGGTCACATCGGCCCACCCGGGACGCGTCTTGACCGCTCGGCGTCCGTCGCCCGCGCCCCTCGAGGCCGGCCGGGGCTCCCCGCCGGCGACGCCCGAGCCCAAAGCGTGCGGGGTCGCGAACGCCGCGAACGCCGCGACCGCGCCGAGGAGCACGAGCGACCGACAAATGCTCACGCTGCCAAAGCGAAGCCCCCTTTCCATTTGGAAAGCTGGAACATTAGTGAGGCGGGAGATTGACGTGCCACTAGTCGGCCGTGGAAATCCTTACATGCTAAAAAATACAAACAAACTTTGGCGTCGTGAATGTCCAAAAGTAACCTCGCGATTTGCCCTCGAGTGCCCCTTTTTCTTGTCATTCGTGTAAACGCGGCCACCGCCGTGTTTTCCTCTTTATACTTGATGCAAGACTTGCCGTGGTTACGAGTCCGAGCCCGCCTTGTTTCTATACCGCCATTGGACGATGAAAAGCAGACGTTCGTTAAGACGACTTTTCATTGGTCGTCAATGTGTCGGTCGTTGGAACGGCATACTCAGCACTAGGTGATTGGACCGCCCGCCCGTCCGTCATTCACGGAACGGCCCGCGGAAACGGCTCGCTTCAACAACAGCGCATCTCGTTGGCCGAGTCCCCTGCCGCTCGCGGTGACGCCTACACAGGTTCACATGTTTGCGATTGGTTGGAGATATTGGTCGGCCTTCCAATCGGCGAGAAGATCGTGGTAAACGTCGATGCTATTGGCTTAACGCGTCGCCCTGTTTACCGGAAGCGAGAACTCAATTGGATAGGCGAAATCGTCAATCATCGTCGGTTGTTGAGTCGACCGACGCAAAAAGACCGACGTGGCTCTTCCGGGAGACAGTTGGTGCTCGTGATGGGAATTCAGGCTCTTTCGGCTCGGAAATGGATGCTCCGTTTTTTGGATTTGCTTCAATTAATAATGTAAAAAAATATACAATGTCATTTTAAAAACATATGGCTTTATATTCTTCGGAACGTAATGAACATGGCGTGCTAGAAAAAAAAATGAAGACCCACCTCGAAACTAGGTCAACAGAGATTTCCAATCACTGTGTATATTTAGAAGATTGAAAGTATTTACAGTACGCAAGCTTTCATTACCTCACAACAAATTATAAATAAAAAAAAATATAAAACAAGCAAAAAGCATCCAGGTGAAAAGATAGAGCTGGTCTTTAGCGAAGATTGACATTGATAGCGTCACGTCCGGTGCTTGTTATTTGGTTTAGTTTTACTTCCACATTCGACTCATTGAATGGACCCTTTTCCGGTTTCTGAGGAGCGTTTGATTTGTATGGCGGAATACAACCCACGTGATTTTTGACGTCGCAAAACAAGGGAAGTACGAGTCGCGAGGTTCTTTCCTGTTTCCGGCTTGTGTTTCACTTGACTTGAACTTTTTTATGTTATGTTTTGCCACTGTTTTGTTATGTTTAATGTTAAGAAGTAAAAATATTGATTCGACTTCTGCTTCTGAAAGTAAAAAATAAAAATACAGGAAACTGAAACGTACCTCAGACGGCACGAATCGATAATGTCATCCAAACATAAAAACAATTGACCGACACTTTACTTTGATATAAAACCAATCCTTACTACAAATAAACTTCTTTTAACAACACAAACGGCAACTCTTGAATGTATCGTTTAACGTGGAGATTGTATTTTGTTTAGGGGGCGTTCTGGAAAGCTTCATAACGCCACCATGTGGCACAGAGGCGAATGAAATTACATTCAGTGCACCTCAAACAAAACACAACAAACTCAAATGTTATATCATGATTAAGTTGATTGAAAAAAAACCTTGAAACAGGCAGATGCGTGATTTTAATCTTGTATTATAGAAGGTATGGAATAAAATAAACAGACAACAAATAGTTACATAGCAATGTTTTTTAAAGCGGGTGCAATGGCACTGGGAAAAAAAAATCACAGAGAAAAGAAAGGCAAGGAGGTAAAAACCTTTTTTGCGTGACAAGTGGAGGCACAGGAAGTGACACGTGAACATACATGATTTTCATATAATGACATTGCGGTGGTTTTTTTTATCTGACTTCCTTTTCAATCAAGCAGCAGCTATGATGTCAAGGGGGGCACATTGGGGGCATGCATATTCTCCTTCAATTGCACAGCCTGCCACTCTTCGGGCTAACATTCTAAAGCCAAACGCAACTGTGAAGTTTTCGGAACAGGGTGGATTTTAGACGATTTTACACTTTCATTTCATCCCACTTGAAAGACAAATTTGTTTGCGCAGTGGTCAAAATGTCCTTCCCGTAATCGTGATTGTGGTCACTTTTTCGGCAGCCCAAATAAGAAAGACAAATACAATTAAGAGGCTGGAACGATCAATCATCAAAATATTTTACTTGGTCAAATATTGGAATTTGGCTCCAGAAGAAACAAACAAAAAAAAAAAAATCATCGTTGGGCATTGCCCAGAGAAGGCACGTCATAAAACAGCTAACCGGAGAATATGGCGCATTTTCATATACTGCATCTGTGTTGAAAACATTGAAGAAAAAAAAGGACCCATCATGACGATTGCAAAAAAGTCTTTTCCGAATTTATGATGGACTCGGAATCCCCCAGAGTTAAAAACAAAATGCGTCCGTGGAGCACGTCAAAGCGTCAGCTTGTCAAATGGCGTCCGTCAGTGGGCGGAGGCCTCGCGCACCCGCACGCCGCCGTCCTCCGTGCCAAAGTAGGCGCGCTGCGCCATGCCCACAAACAGCCCCGTCTCCACCACCCCTGACGACCGCAAGCCAGCGGTGAAGGTCACGACCGAGTTGCAGAAACAAGTGCGCGCACCCTCTCCATCGCAAATCCGGGACGGACGGAGCTTACCTGGAATCATCTTGATGGTTTGGTTGACGTCCTTCCAGCGGTGAACGCGCTCAAACTTCCAGTCCAGGATGAAGTTGCTGTTGTCCGTCACCACGGGACCCTGACGTGACGCAAAGCAGACAAAAGCCATCCAACAGATTAATGGGTCGAGGCGGCCATCTTGGCATCTCGCAAAAATGTGTCCGGTCCGGTGCCAGGGTTTTTGTCATTGTCACTCCAACTGCACCACCCACACAATATTGACTTTTAGGGGCACATCGACATTCAATACAGCGTAAGAAACCCTAAACCCGCTTCTTTCATCAGACATTAAAAAAAAAAAAAAAAAAAAAAAAAAAAGTTCTTTCCAAAGTGATATGGGTCTGGACTTATCTGAGCTTGAAATGGGGCCGGCTGTACAACACAATACATACAGATTGATATACAGCGATACCTCGGTTTACAAACACTTTTTAGCTCACGAACATTACATTCGCGAGAATATAATCTTGGCATATGCATCAGCGGACGAACCCAACCACAGGTGGCTGGCAGACTAGTTTTTGGCGGATGAACACAAAATCATACGTCAAACTAGTTTTCCACACCCCCTTTGAGTGCAAATGTGGTTTGTTATCGAGTGGAGTACTTTTGCTATTATGCCGGTGAAAAAGACCCCAGCACAAAAGAAAATGACGGTCGAGCAGAAGAAGGAGATCATCGAAAAACACCAACGAGGTGTGCGTTTGTGTGACTTAGCATCCTAGTACGCTAAGTGGACCACTGCTACGTGTGGCCGAGGGTGTTTCTGTGTTCTCTCAGGCAATAGAAGAGGTTAGAAGACTTCTGTTGATTTGGATTAACAAAAAGCAGCTAGCAGGGGACAGTGTGAGTGAGGGTATTATCGCCGAGAAAGCACGTCAACTTCACTCGGATATCATCAAGAGGCAACTCCATCAACCACCATCACAAAGGTCAATAAAACCACTTGATTAGACAGTCCAGTTTACTTCTTTCACTACAATACGACAGCACATTTATTAGACATAAAATAAGGTCTATTTTGTGTACTTTTATAGGCTTATTTAGTAGAAAATGATGTTTTATGGGGACCTGGGAACAGATTATTCTCATTTTAATGGTTTCTTATGGGAAATAAATGTTTGGCAGACGAACTTTTTGCCTTACACACACTTTCTGGAAACCAATGAAGTTCGTAAGCTCGCGTATCACAGTATAACAACAGCTGAAGCTATAACAAAGCGTTTACATGGAAAAAAAAAACGTTAAATGCTGCCCCCTAGTGGAAGAGAAAAAACATTGCCAGAGGTCTGACCAGCGCTTTATCAGCACCCCCCGGCAATAAAATCCAAAACCCGAACAACTTGGGGAACGGCGGCCCACATCACGCGTTTCAATTTTGGGGAATGGCAGCGAACGAGTGAAATGCTTTACCGCTTTACTGACACCCATCCGCAAGTTGACCTCCCCCCCGAAAAGCTGGACGATCATCCTGGAGACGGGCACGTGGGCCATGGGGACCACCTCGATGGGAACGCCCTTCTTCCATTGCTCGCCCATCACTTTGGAGTCCTTCCTGATTGGGGGGGGGGGGGGGGGGGGGGTTGTCAATCAATTTGCTCTTTTTCTGGAAACGAAATCTGGGAATCCAAACCTGTAGTCGGCGACGACGACAAAATGGCGGGCGCAGCCGGCGACGATCTTCTCCTGAGTCAGGCAGCCGCTAAGCCGACAAAAAGCCTTTCAGGAAAAAGAGCGACGGGCCACGCGGGCCAAAACGCGCCTCACCCGCCGCCTTTGATCAGCGTCAGATCGCCGTCCACCTCGTCGGCGCCGTCGATGGCCACGTCCAGCTGAGCCAAATCCCGGCGGGCGCACACAAAACACTTTACAACCACAAATGCTTTTGGGGGGGAAATAATTATAATTATAATAATGGCATATAATCATAAAAATAATAAATAAAAGAATCAAAAATGTAATTGCTAATGCTAACATACGCTTTGTTAAAGTGTTAAACATTTCCGAAACGCTTGCATCCATTTTCTGGCTGTCAATCAGGCTTAAAAAAAAAAATATATGGAACTTGGCCACTTGGCCAAGTTCCAAAATGTCTGTTTAGTGTATTTGGAGTGGAGTTTGTGAGGAGGAAAGGTGTTCCGCAGTCAATAAAAATGTTGTTTTTAGGTTTTTTTTGACTTCAAGATGGCGCCGCCAGAGGGGCTGCCTTTTCAGCCGCTCCTGTAGTTTTTTTCTACTTCTTTCTTTCCTCTTGCTTTCATAACTTTGCTGCCGTAAAATGTCAACGTCTCCACTGCGAGACGAATAAAGCTACGTGCAATCCAATCCGACATAGTGGTTACGCTGACCTCGGGGTGCCTATCCAGATCCGACAGCATCAGTCCGCGCTTCAGAATCAGCTGACGGGCCTGAAGGAGCACAAACACTGACATTTTATTATTCCTTTACTTGGGCCAAAATGAAATGAATGTAAAAAAACTCTAGCGCGACGTGAGCACGTGGGAAAAAAAGCCAAAGGAACCTGGAAGGAGGTGGGCACACAGATGATGTTCAGCTGCTCTTGACGCACTCGCTCCGCTAGTCCCAAAAGAAATACGTACATCATAATCATGTTAATTCTGACCAAGGAGTCGGGAGTCTTGAAGGTGACTAAACATGCCCCCTAACACAATGGGGATGATAACAAGAGTCAATCCGTGGTGTACTTTTGGCACTAAATGAGAAAACGCAACGGAGAGGAGAGTTTTCAAAAGAAAAGACCGCTCGACATCTTTGGGGTTTTGGGACAACTGCCCAAACACACTACATCAGATAACGAGCATGTTCTCGTGTGACAAGGACCCAAGTCCAGAATTGATGATGGTCAAGTCGGCCATTTTGGAAGGCCTCCTGGGGGGGGGGGGGGGGGGGGGGGGATCGGCCCAACGGACGTTGTTATACTGTGAAACTTTTGGCATCAAATTGTCAATTTGAGAATCGAAAAACTGACGGAAAGTTAAAAATAAAACACAAAAAGCCCCCCCCCCCCCGACCCGGCACTAATGACATGACAACAGAAAATTGGGTTGACCGACCGAGTCTGTCCACTGCATAGACGATCGTCGAACCACTGCCGATTCCGACCACCTGATTGTTCTGTTGGACAGCAAAAAAAACACACAACATCGAAATAAATGGCATTGATTACACTAGTGCGGACCTGAGAACTTTTGTTGTTGTTTTTTTTAGCGATGAGCCAGCGTTGAGTTTGTGACAAAGCAAATTTTTTTTGTACGCTGCTCAGATGAATCGTGCGGCAGATTACATTGACACGGCAACATGGCCTTCTGAAATCCGATTGGACAAAATACGTGCGGTCTTTTCTCAGCTCACTTCGCACGGTCACCACGCGGCGCCAACAATTCGAATCAGAACGTCAACAAAGGTGCGATTGCTTTGACTTACCTGGACGTGGTTGTCTACCGCCGTGTAGGCGGCTTGTTTTTTCGCCTCCTCGGCCATGTTTACAACACGCGCGCTTATCTCGGGAGCGGCAGCGTGGACGAACGGACTCGGACGGGTCCCAGAAGACCGCGGGAGGCCTGAGGCGGGCGGCAGTCGAACAAAAGCGAGCCAACCCCGAAAGTTCATCCGCCCGAGCCACAAAGGAGAAGCGGCCCTCTAAAACGCGCTCGGCACTCGGCAAGCCACGTTTCCGCCTTTTGGGTCAGGTGACGTAATACTTCCGCTCTCGCTGACTATCGCGAGGTGAGCAACAGGTCTGCTTGCCAACTCCAATTTGGCTTGCGTGCTAGTTTCCGGATTGTTCGCTTCCTTGAAGGCATTTTTTAACATCGATTATTTTACAACTGAAGAAAAATGGTAAGATTGTTCGAAGTCACTTTTCATACCATAGGTATCAAACTTTTCTGTCGGCTTCGAACCGGGACGTGACTCGTGATGCTTAGCTTAATGCGCATGCGCGGATGCTCTCTACCTCAAGTCGACTCACCTGTTCGTTTGTCTGTTGCCAAAAAACGCAAACGGTGACTATTTTGTTTTTCCAGTGTAGTCATGAGACACAATTTACACTTGGATATTTCTCAAACGTTTGGTTTTCAAGCCATTGAGGGGAAGGTCGTGGCCTGAGTCCAAGCGTTGCTTTGCTTCAGCGGCGTCCAGGCGTGTTCCTGTTCCTGTTCCTGCAGCCACTCTGGACTTCCCTCCTGGACGCTTCAGTTGGAGCGCCGCCTCCCGGGACGCGGCCCAGGCCTTTTTTTCTTCAAGTGGGTGGAAATTGATCGCGATGCGGGGATGCGGATTGATTTAGTCGCAGCGTGACGTTTTCGGAGGGGGTGCAACGCTTTGAGGCCAGCCGTTGATTTGTTCCAGAACGTGTGGATTCTTTCATCAAAGGTGACCGAAGAAGACAATATTTAATTTATTCACTGCCATGACAGAAGTTTTTCGGCAAAATATGACATAGAATGTGTTTGGCTTTTCTTTTTGTTTGGGTGCTGATAAAGCGCTGGCCATGGCCTCTGGCAATGTTTTTCCCTTCCGCAAGGAGGCGGCTTTTCCCTTTTTTTCCCCACGTTAGCGCTTTGTTCCAGCTTCAGGTGTTGTTTAAGCGCTATATAAATCAATATGGAGTGCATTGCAAATTTCCCAATTGTGGGACGAACAAAGGTTTTCTGATTCTGATTTATTTTGTACATCTGCCCCCATTTCAAGTTCCGATAACTCCAGACCCATATTACTTAGCAATTAACTCTTTTTTTTCAGATGAAAGAAGAGTGTCTAAGGTTTCTTGTGCTGCATTGAATGTTGATGTAGTCCTGAAACTCACTATTGTGTGGGTCCTGCAATTGGAGTGACAATGACAAAAACCCTGGCACCGCAGTGGACACATTTTGGCACGTGGTCTGCTAATGTTAAAGTGGGCCATCTTTTTTCTGTCTCCATGCATACCAATTAAGTGCGGTATGACACACCTTTAATGAAAGCAGAAGTTACTACAGTAAAGTCTCGTTATCTCGATATTCTCGGGAGTCGGAAAAAAGATCGATATAACCGCACTCTCGATATATCCCATCCTGCGGCATGTAAAGTTTCTCCTTGCTTTCATAGAAATAGTATCGGAATAAGCAGTACTATCGATATCACGAGACTTTACTGTATTTAGGGTGAGGTATTTATTGATAGATGGCCATTCATCGGAGCACAAAGAGAACGATGGCCCAGTCGCAGACGAGGTAAGGCCTTCGTCGGCGGCTTAGCGCCGCGTTTAGCCATTAGCAAAACAAACAAAGAAAAATATGCCCCCTCCCAACATGACTACTTTTTATTTGGCAAACAGCTTGAGATAGTCTCTTTTTTCAGTGTAAGTATATATATATATATTTATATACTATGTAATAAAACAACACAATCTCTTCAGATATTTGTACACAATATTCCAACTTACAAATATAGCTCCCATTTCCCATATTTCCCAACAAAAATACTTAATGATAGCTGAAAAAAAATTATATATATATATATATATATATATATATATATATATTACATTCATTATTTAAAAAAGTAGATTACTGTATATGTAAAAAAAAGGCTTCAAGAATGTCAGGAAAAAAAATTTGAGGGCACAGAAAAACAAACAAGAAAAGACGTTTGATTGGAAGTGGAGAATGCAAAAGACTTTTTGGGATGATGAAAAGTTTGTACGAGCACGTGACTCGTGGTTTTCCTCTTTCAGAGCTTTCAGAGGATGGCGCAAATGTCTCGCCGCCGTCGGTTTACGTCTTCGCCCCCAGTGCACAAGGGGAGATTTTTTTTCTTCTTTGTCTTCAAAAATAGAGCTCGCTGAGCTTTTTTTAATGTTTTTTTTTTTATACACAGTATTGCTGAATTGTCACGTGTTGCATTCAAGGACCGAGAATTTTGTCGAAGGTTGTAGGAAAAATGAAAGTGCATCTACAAATCTGCTACTAAATCTAGCAAATAACATGTCTAATCCGAAATTGGAGCTATCACGTGAGGTGAACGCTTTGGAATGTCACTTTCCAAAAAGTTGAAAGTGAACTCGAGTCGGCGCCTAAATTTTCCTCCATGTAAAGGTATGAAACCAAAAGCGGCGGACAAACACTGCCAACAACAAGAAATGAAAAAGTCACGCAAAGCGCGCAAATGTCGGCCGGCAGTTCTTAGAAAGGAATTTGAAGAGAAATAAATACGCAAGAAGATCTTGACCGCGGTCGTTTCGGTTTGTGCCGCCATTTTAAATCATCTGACAATGACTTAATATTACCATCTGGACTTGTTTTGCTTTCCATTCGCCAGGATGGAGTTTGGTTCAGGGACGGCGAGGAGTACAATTGGGGTTGTCAATACGAGGTATGGATGAGCTGAGATTTTGGTGAGTGGGGGCAACAGAACCAGGAGGGGGCGGTTAGCCTGGCGGTTCAGGATCGGAGAAGTTAGGGTGGTAAAATCCAGGCCTCAACGGCCACGTTCCTGCAAACTCTAGGCGCGAGGGCCAAACCTGGCCCCCCGCCTGGAATTATTCGCTCCGCAAAAGCCAATCAAAGGCGTCAACTTCCACGACGCTTTTTAAAATCGGTCCAATCCTGAAATGTGGTCAATAACAAGAGCTATTGGAAGCACTTTTTGGTGAACAAAGCCCTCATGACATCAACTTACATAGCTTGGACCTCACGTGCGACCTGGAGACTAGACGGGAGGGCTCGGGATTGCGGTTAAAGGGGGGCCAGGGAGACATTTTCTACCATTTCAATCTAGAAAGCTATCCAGCGACCTACACTGTACCGAGGTAGCTATTTATTTGCTATCTATCTATTAATTATGTCCTTGAGTGTTTTGAAAGGTGCGTATAAATACTATGTATTATTATTATTAGCTAGCTAGCTAGCTTTCTATCTATTTGAGTTACTTCCGGGCGGAGTGAACGCTGGCGCCTGTGGCTGCCGCTGCTCACCCACAGAAAAACTTATCCCGTGATTGTAAACTTGAGAGTTTTGAAAGGCGCTTATTAATGAAATATATTTTTAGTCAACGAAATAAATTTGTTCCAGGATGGCTAAAATAAGGCCCATCACTCGCAGACGCGTGAGCCGCCCGAGGATGAAGCGGTTGACAAAATGGATGGTAAAAACATATGCTAAGTTTTCATGTCACGAGCAGTGTTAACCGTTTTTACCTGCAGCTTTTGAGGACGGCGGGACCGTCTTTGTACTATTCGGGACTATTCGAAGTATGGGCGGGGCTAAGACAAGCCCCGCCTCCTCCGTGCATGGGAAGGCCTGAAAGAGGAAAAAAAGAAAACCGCCACGCTCGTCTTCAACTACTCATCAACACAGTGTAAGTTACACGCCACGTGGACCAAACGCCACCGGCGCGGTGGAAAAAAACACGCAGGTGAAAAAGGGGGGGTGCGCCGTTGACCCCCTTACGCGGCATCAGTGAGTAGTTCGAGTACCGAAGGAAAACACAAAGACGACAGCGGCGCCAAGTTGTGGAATTGCTCCTCGGGCGGTGACTTTGCCGCCCTGTTGGAACGTCCCTTGCCACTTTGGCAACGGTCGCCGTCGCACAGATTGGACTTTCAAAATAAAACAAAAGCACAAAAAAAAAGAGAATCAAGGATTTGGGTTGCATCTGGCGCCGTTTTTCCGCCCTCCGCAGCTACATATGTTGAGCATCCATAATGTCCAAGTATTTGGCCTCAATGATGTGAGGAAGCACCTTGTTCCTGTACACGCACACACAAAGAAAGAAGGAAGGATGTGACGCAAGCCATACCAAAAGATAACAGGGCTACATACATTGCCATGAGGTACGCCAAGAAAAATGGTTGCTCAATTTTTTACCATTGTTGTTTTGACTCATTTTAATGAAGCGCGAAAATTCCTCATGAAATGTCGGATTTGGACTTTGTTTTTTGTAACTGTTAAAAAAGGTGTTTTTATTTAGTTTGAAATTATTGTATTGTATTTTTTTAATGACGTATTTCTACTTTGAAAGTACGTATTTTGTTTAGTTGCAAGTTTTTGGTACTAAAAAAATTTTTTATTGCTATTTGCAAAGTATTTTTTTGTAATTGTTCAAACTTTGAAGTGCAAAAATGTTCCTGCCTAATTGAAAGGCAGGCCACCGGAGAGAGAGAAGCTCTTCTTGTGCGCACGGCGAGCCAGCGAACGTACGTATGGATGATCATATATAATGCACAGCAAACATCTGCTCGCCTTTCATGTGGTGAGGAGGAGCCGCAACAAAATGGCCTCCGACCGACTTTGCCAGAAACTCCACAAGCAAACTTTTCCTTTTGTCACTTTTCAGGTGCCAAAATGGACATTCAATAAAGTCTCGTTATATCTGATATCGATATAACGAGACTTTACTGTATCTTTGGAAAAGGTGGCGTGAAGTTTCTTTTGAAAACATTACCCAAAAAATACAAGTTTTGGTCTGTGTTGATTCTTTTGCTTGGTGAAGCGCTTTGTTCCAGTTGCGGCTGTTGTGAAAGCGCAATATCAATTAGGATGTATTTATGATTACTTGTCAGTCATGTCTGTGGCCGTTTTTAACTCCTTCACTGCCAGACAATGTGCCAAAATGTGTCCACCCCAGTGCCAGGGTTTTTTGTCATTCTCACTCAAATTGCAGGACCCACACAATCTGGACTTTCATCAACGTTCTATGCAGTGTGCCAAACCTTAGACTCTCTTCTTTCACCCGGAAAAAAAGAGTTAATTCCTAAATGATATGGGTCTGGAGTTATATGAGCTTGAAATGGGGGCGGATGTCCAAAATTCAATACAATATTCATTTACATATATAGCGCTTTAACAACAGCTGAAGCTGCAACAAAGCGCTAACATGGACAAAAGGAAAATGGAAGGGGGAAAAGATTGCCAGAGGTCTGTCAAGCGCTTTATCGGCGCCCAAACAAGAAAAAACAAAACCCAAACAAATTCGGGGCAGGGGTCCCGTTTTATGTCACATCAAATGCTTATTTCTTTAAAAACATTTTTTTCCGCTAACATGCAACAAATTAGTTTCTAAAATTAGCTGCACCTCCTTTGCACAATTTGTAAGCAATTTGAAGAGTTAATTCCTAAATTATACGGATCTGGAGTTATATGAGCTTGAAATGGGGGCGGATTTACAAAATACAATCTAATACATCTTGATTGATATAGTTAACATGGACAAAAGGCAAACGTTGCCGCCTCGTGGAAGGGAAAAATGCCGCCAGAGGTCTGACCGGCGCTTTATTGGCACCCAAGCATTAAAAAAAAATCCGTGAACAAATTCAGGAATGGCGCTGCGCGTCCAATTTCCAATTCCTGAATACATTTGAGAATGAATGATTTTTCTTTGTCAACGCGTACTTGTTTTGCAAATGTTGTCTTTACCTGATGGGGATGAGCAGGATCATGACCATGGGGAAGATCATCTTCATGTAGGGGACCGGGTACATGCCAAACGTGCACAGCACCAGCAGCTGCATCATCTGCAGGAAGGTGAAGTAGTGGATCTTCCTCTGGGGCACTTTGCGGATGTAGTGGGTGGGCGGGTAAGATGTCTGCGGTAAAAAGGGGTCGGGGGGGGGAGAAAAAAAGAAAAACAAGAGCGTCAGGAACCAACCGGAAAAGTCAATTCCCCGCGCTTGTCTTCCTCCAGCTGTCGCAAAAGTCCAGGAAACAAAGTTTAGGACGCCGACTTTTGACACGCCGCCATTAATTTTCTCGCTGTTCGCAAAAGCGACCGCGGAAGGCAGCACGCAAATCTCGTGGCTTCGGCCATGCGGAAGGAAGGCAGCAGCGTCAAGCCCATACATGTCAGGTGTCAGATGTCAGATGTCAAGTGTCAGATGTCAGTCAAGTCCTCTTTCCTACTGGCCATCCAAAGCTCTTCTACAAAAGTCGGCAAACGGTGTGAAAGGGTCCGACAGAAGAGGGCGGTAAAAGGCAACCTGCTTGAAAGTCTCAAGGAGCTTCATCAGAGGGGAGAGACGAATGCCTACCCCCCCAAAAAAACATGGAGGGAAAAAAGGTCCCTTTCACGCAGCTAAATAATTGTGCAATGTTGGCGGACTGCGTGAAAAGGTCCGACGCCGATTGCGGAGGGTAAAGGCAACCTGTAAATGCTCTTGTTTGAGAGGCTCAACGGCAGCTTTGCGAGAAAGAATAGCGCGCGCCCGTAAAAGTCGCCGCGCGGCGTCTGACAAATGTTCTTGACTGGGAGGCTGGACGAATGGCGGCGGCGGAAAGCGGAAAGAAGGCGCGATACCGCCTTGAGCGGGGCGGCGGGGCGCTCACCTGCTCCTTGAGCAGCAGCGCCACGCGGTCGCACATCTGGTTGCCGTCGACGGAGGTGAGCGCCATGTAGAGGAAGAGGCCGTAAAGGACCGGCTTGGGGATCCACTGCAGCGGCAGCGGCAGCAGGAAGAGCGACGCCCCGATCAAAACGTTGGCGGCCAGCGACGTCACGCGCGTCTCCTTCACCTGCACGATCCTGAACGCAAACAAACGCCGTTTACGCCGCCGTTTACGCTTGCTTGGCTTTTTGGGGACGCCTTTCAACCAATAAATAAATACATCAGCATCAAAAGATTAAGGAAGCACTATCGTCAATGACGGCGCAGTTTTTTTCCTCTTCATTAATTCACATCAATGACTCCATATTTTAAAGTAACATTGGTAAAATTATCATTAAAAATAGCAGCTTTTAATGAAACACCACATTGGATTATTGAAAAAACATTTTTTGAGTCTTAATCAATTCAGAAAAAAATACTAAATATGGAAAAATTATCATAAAAAAAGAAACAATTACAACACTACCTTGAATTACAGCGCAGTTTTTTTGTCTTTGTTAATTCAGATCAATTACTCAATATTTTTTTTATAAAAAAAAATATATACTGAAAAAACTAACACAAATAGCATAGATGAATGAAACATCACCTAGAATAATTGCGCTTTTTTGTTTTTGTCAATTCAGATCAAATACTTCATATTTAAAAAAAATATAATAAAAAAGAAAAAGTATAGCATACATTCTAAAACACAACCTTGAAATATTGCACATTTTTTTCAGTCAATTCAGGTCAAATACTCCATATTTTTAAAAATATGGGGGAAAAAAATCCTAAAAAAGAAAAAGATTGCATACATTAACAAAACACAACATCGAATTGGAGATAAGAAAGAAAGAAATGGCGGTACACTGATCATAATTTCATAAGCAAACAAATAAATAAATGACGGAATAATAATGAAATAAATGGTGGCATAATGATAAATAAGTAAATAAACAAACAATGGCGTCACGTTGACCTTGAAAAGAGAAAGAGTGGCATTTGCGACTTTGATGGGATGGCCGAGCGCCGTTGCACTCACGTCTCGTAGAGGTGCCCCCCCTCCACGCGCTGCTCCACGAAGGCCAGCTGGCGCACGTGCAGCGTGGAATGCGGGAAGGCGGCGTGCATCCAGGGCAGCCCCAGAAGCGACATGAGGATGTTGATCAGGCCTGACAGCATCAGGTCCCAGTGGTACGCCGTGCCCTTCAGCAGCCTTCAACAACAACAACAACAACAAAGGCGCTCGCTCACTCGCTCGCTCGCATGCCGTGCGCGGGAAAAGACAACTTTTTGCTTTGCTAGCCGCGATGCTAAAAATCCAGTGCGTTGAGCGGCGTGGCCTGAAAAGCTCGTGGGAATCACAATCAGAAAAGCTTTCTTCCTGACCAAAAGCGCAGCGGCCCATCCATCCGTCCGTCCGTCCGTTCTTTCTGACCTGACCTGAGCTGAGCTGACCTGAGCTGCCGGACCCTTTTGCCCTTTTGCGACCCCGGGACGGCCGGCAGGAAGCTAAGAAGCAGGCGCCTCTCACCTGTTCTCGGGCGCGTTGGTGAGCGACACCACAATGTTCTGGTCGATGAAGATGAGGAGAGCCAGCAGGAAGCCCGGGCCCATGGCGCTCAGCACGTTCAAGGCCGTCAGGCGCTCCAACGGCGCCACGCTGAACGCCGGCTTGTCGTGGACTTTAAACACCGGAACTGTTCACACCCACAACAACAACAACAACAACAACAACTCATTAAACATGAAATCAAGCACATTTTTGGACATTTCAAAAATCTTTACAACATGTTAAAAAATAGAGACAAATATCATCATCATATTTTGGGAGTTTTGTTTGAAGCATCAATTCTCCATTTGTCTTCCCATTGAGGTAGGTTTTGCCCATCCAAATCACAGTCATTGTCCCGCAAAATTGTTAACTTCTTCATTAAAATACATTATACACTTAGGATTTCAAAATATTTTTGGGGGTATTTTATTTAAAAAAGATTTTTATGTATTTTTTTTATGCCCTCAAAGAAACATAGTTTAAATTTTTGGGTAAAAAAAAAAAATCAATGTTTTTTTTCATTTACATGGTAACATTTTTTTTACATTCGTGGTAATTATGTTTATGACGGTTTTAATTATTTAGTTCATTATTTTGGGTTGAAATGGTGTTTACTTCAGGGGAATAAAAGCTGCAATTGTCCAATCATGACATTTTATTTGATACGCGGCGCCAAAAAGACTTTTATCGTTTTTAACAAAAGACCTCGAGGTGGGCCAATTAAAATATATAGATATATTTCTATTTCTATTTTTTTTTCCCAACGTATATGCACGTGTTATTTTTCTTCCCCAAAGTGGAGTGTAAGTGTGCGTTTGTAGGACAGCGAGGCCTTGAGGTGTTTCCCGAGGGACGCGCGGCGGCAGACGCTCGCGCTCGGCGTCCATGAAATAAACATGAGAAAAACAAAGATAAATAATAAGGCGCGGCGCGGATATCGACGTCAAAGTCGCACTTGGCGCGCCGCCTGCACTTTTGTTTGCCGCTAAACGTTTGTCGTGCGCAGCTGAATGTGTGAAAGCGGCCAATCAATGGCTCGCTCGTCTGCGTGTGTGTGTGCGCAATAAAAATTTTGTTTTTCTACTTTCATTCCTTTAAAGCATCACTTTGCTGCTGTGAAATGTAAATTTCTCCACTGTGAGACTAATAAAGGCAAATCCAACCAATAAGCAACAGTGAACTTTTACCTCGCAAAAATAAGCAGCGCATTTTCTACAGACATTCTTTAAGAAAGAATAAATTGTCATCAAAATAAACATTCTCCTGGAATGTCATTCTTTAAACAAATGTGTTTTTTTTCCACCAATATTTCGTTTCCAGGATTAAAAATCTAATTGTGTCACAATCGTAATAAAAAAGAGAAAATGTCATTTCTTCATGAATTGAATCATTTCACAAGATTTCACAAAATTGAAATGAAACATTTGAACTCGGCCAAATGTCGTTACGTTATTATTTCTTTGTACAAAAAAGCTAATCTGAAAATCAATATATATGTATTATTATGATTTTTTTTAATAATAATAAAAATGTGTCAGCTGAAAGGCCAAATGGTCATTTTTGAACTTTTCTTTGGAGAAAAACTAACATCTATCTAAGAGTAGATGTCATGACTGAAAAAAAACAAGCTAGCAATGGTCTCCCCGAGTAATACTTCCTGGTTCGCAAAAAGTGTGACTGACGTTGGATGTCGCTGAACAGGTACGATCCGATGAAGGAGAAGAGAAGAACCGAGATGGGCAGCGCGCAGTCGGACAGCACCTCCCTCACTTTGGCGTGCAGGAACGGACTGGCGCGGCGACACACACGGAGGCGCACGCACGTGAAGAAAGGGCTGCGGCGGCGGGGTCGGGGGGCGCCCGGCGTACCTCCTCTTGAACTGGTAGAGCGTGTAGCCCATCCACAGCGTTCCCATCATGAGCAGCAGGCAGAGGACGGGCCGCTCGCGCGTGCACTCCGTCAGCGAGTCGGGCAGGGCCTGCAGCACCGAGGCCACGCCCACCTGGCTCCCGTTGAGGCCCGGCGCGGCGGGGCGGGGCCACACTTGGCCCGCGCTGGCGTTGCCCGGCGCCGGCGGCCGGTAGTACCTTTGAAAGACTGGAAGGACGGCGGGACGGAGGCTTCAGCGTCGGCGGGCTCTCTCGCATTGCAAAAAAACGGATGGCGCTACGTCGGGACAAAATGTGACAAACGGCATCGGCGGCGTGGGACGCTCATTCGAGGCTAACGGGACTAGCGAGCGAGCGAGCGAGCCGTTTCAGGAATTCAAAATGGCCGCGGTTCGATATCAGGCGCTGTGACGGGTAGCGGAACATTTTCCTTGCCAGTCCACCAATTGAATTGAAGAGAAGTGCGTCAGGCCTTTCCAGTCACCCAAAAGCGCTGCGGGGTTCAATTCCAAGCCTGCAATTTATTGGCCGTTTCGCTTTTCACTCACTTTTCACTGTTCCTTTGACGGCGTCCACCGCAAAGGCAATGGAGATGAACAGAGCGATCACTTCTTCTGTCGACCTGACAAAACAACAAACGACAGCCATCCATCCAATCATCATCATAACAAGAACAACAACAATAATAATAATAATACATTGTTGAGAGAAATGACAAAACAAGGTAAATGGAACAAAAGAAAGTTGCGGCAGAAAATGGTCAAAGCAACGCATCCCTGCACGGATTTTGTTTTTGCGCCCACCTTTTGAAGAGTTTCATGAGCAGGCTGAGATTGAAGACGCCCCCCAGGATGAGGAAGAGGCAGTTCCACAAGCCGATGCAGGCGTAGAAGGCCGGGAAGTCCAGCTGGTAGTCATCACAGATACCGCGGATTACTGCCGACAAGTACATTGCCATCCTTCCGGTTATCAGGCCCGACTAGGCAGGCGGCGCTTTGGGAAAGACTCCATTCATTGAATCGCGCGGACAGTTGGCGCCGCAAGCACACGCGTCGGCTCGCGGCCGCGCGGGACGCTAACTCAAATAGCACTTTCCCCGTGGGGGGTTTACTGTAGTCGGCTGTCGCCAAGATGCTTTCAATTGAAGGGAAAGTCTCCGCCGCCGGTGGCCATCTTGGCGGCCATTTTGGCAGCCCCAGCAAGCAACTGTGTCACATAAATGGACTTGGCCAATCATCATCATCATCATCAAAGTACAACGGCGTTCATGTTTGTGGTTGGGAAATTTAAAAAATGGAGAAATGAAGGGCAGTGATAGCTCGCTCAGCTTACAAACTTCATCGCTTTCCAGAAAGTGTGCGTCTGCCAAACATTTATTTCCCGTAAGAAACCATTAAAAATGAGAATAATCAATAATCAATTCCAGGTCCCCATAAAACAAATTTCTACTAAATAAGCCTTCAAACTACACAAAATAGACCTTATCGTATGTCTAATAAATGTGCTATTGTATTCTAATGAAATAAATAAACTGTACTATATCATCAAGTGGATTTATTGACCTTTGTGATGGTCATTGATGTAGTTGCCTCTTGATGATGTCCGAGTGCTTTCTGGGCGCTAATACCCTCACTCACACTGTCCCCTGCTAGCTGATTTTTGTTCATCCAAATCAAGACGTTTTTCCACCTCTTCTATTGCCTGAGACCGTTGCTTAGACAACACAGAAACACCCTTAACCACACGTAGCAATGGTCGACTTAGCGTACTGGGATGCTAAGTCACACAAACGCACACCTCGTTGGTGTTTTTCAATGATCTCCTTCTTCTCCTCGACCGTCATTCTCGTTTGAGTCCTCTTCGGCTTAACACTGGCCCGTGGCGGGGTCTTTTTCGCTCCCATGATAGCAAAAGTACTCCACTTGATAACAAACCACATCTGCCCGCCAGCCACAGCGGTGCTGCTCGACCGTGTGGTTTGGTGTTCATCCGCCGAAAACTAGTCCGCCAGCCACCGTGGCGCGGCGCGGTTTGGTTCGTCCGTGGAAAACTAGTCGGTATACCAAGATGATATTCTGGCAAATTTAATGTTCGTAAGGGGAAAAGTTGGTGAGCTAAAGCGGTTCGTAAGCTGAGGTATGATATTTGAGTTGCTCTGGCCGGACACGCGTCCGTCCGTCCGTCCGTCCGTACGTACCACTTATAAAGATGGCGAGGGGGGCGGTGGTCAGCGGGATGACCAGAGGCGAACCGGCAAACAGCGAGTAGATGACGCCGCCGATGGACTGCCCGATGATGGTCTTCCTCACGTCTGCAAAACGCGCCGAGGTCACAGATGGAATTTTACAAGGTGGCAAAATATGTAATGACGCTAGGTAAGAAATGGCGGGTACCGATCTCGCCGCGCGTGCTCTCGTCGTTGAGCGAGCCCAGCGCAATGGCGGGCAGCAAGATGGCGATGTACAGGAAGATGGCCGTGGTCACGTACTTCAACAGGGTCTTGTTGTTACCCACGATGCCTGGAGGGAGGCGCGCAAAAATCACATGCTAATGTGGCTAACGGGCTAATTACGTTTGGATCAAATTTCCCGCAGTCACAATTGTTGAAAAACACGTTTGAAGATTTTAGCTCGTTAGCTAGCTTGATTCATCTGTAGCGATGGCGACGGATGATCCAAGGAGGATACATTGATCTAGCTAACGGCGTAAGAAACAGGATAGCCACGCGGGTCAGCATCGCATCCGGGCGGATGATTTGGCGAACTATTGCTGCTGGCGAGCAGGAGGTAGGCTAGCCATTTGAGCGAGAGTCAATTTCGGATACGTGATTTGCGGCTAACAAATAGCGACAAAGGCGGCGGGCTTCCCTCTCGTCGACCGCGCTCCAGGCGGTACCGTCGCCTTGACTATTAGCATCAGGCTAACACGTCGCCAGTCGAGCACACGCGAAACAGGCGGCGGTGGCGGGCGATCGTACCATCTGTGAAGTCGGAGGCGTAGAGAGGAAGGCGGCGACAAAGGTCCTCGTAAATCCCACGGCCGGCGAGGAAGAAGTCCGTGCACTACCAACACAGGAAGGGGAGGGGGGCGGGGCTTGTTGCAAACAAAGTCATTTTCGACCCGAGCGGCGCGGCGCCGTCGACACGGCGACTCGCAAGCGAGGCACGGATGCCGGTTGAGGATTTGTATGGATTTCTTTTTGGTCGCGCGAAGGTCGCATCCTGCGCACCTTCAAAACTTTGCCAAATGTCACGGGTGAAAAGGGCCGCGCCGACCGACCGTGCCAGGCAGAGGTGCGGTCGTGACGTTGGGGCCGAGGGGTGCAAACGGACGCGAAGAAGACAATGAGGCGGGCTGACCTTGAGGGGCTTGTGCCTGCGGGGGTCGCTCTCCTCCTTGCCCGCGGCGCCGGGCCGCCGGTCGGCCGCCGTCAGCCGGTGGCGCTGGAACACAAGAGCCTCCTTGAACTCCTCCTGCGTTTTGGTCTCCAGGAGCTTCTGGCGGAAGGAGATGTCCGAGAAGAGCGTGGCGAACGTCCTGCCCAATTCCATGGCCGTCTTGGTGCTTTTCTGCCGGGAAGAGCGCCGGCCGTGAACGGGCGGCAAGGACGCCCGAACGCACCCCGTCCAAATAATACTTTTCGGTACGGTGATACCTCGGCTTAGGAAGGCTTTAGCCAACAAACCTTTTGCCTTACCGAACGTTAAATTGGCCGCGATAGAATCTTGGCACACCAACTCGTTTTCGGCAAACACGCCAAGCGCCGCAATGGCCGGCGGACCAAAACACCAAACAGCGCCACCGTGGCTTGCGGACTACTTTTCCGCACCCTTCTCTGAGTGCGGATGTGGGTTGTTATGGAGTGTGGGACTTTTGCTTTTTTGAGACCGAAAAACACCCCATCGCAGGCTAGTGTTATGCCGAAGAGGACACCAAAGAAAATGAGCAGAAGGAGATCATCGAGAAACACAAACGAGGTGTGCATTTATGTGACTTAGCGGCCCACAACCAGTACGCTCAGTAAAGTCAACCATTGCCACGTGTGGCTGAGGGCGTTTCCGTGTTGTCTAAGCAACGGTAAGCAGCGGGCAATAGAAGAGGTTCGAAAACTTCTGTTGATTTGGATTAACAAAAAACAGCCAGCAGGGGACAGTGTGAGTGAGGGTATTAGCGCCCAAAAAGCACTGCAACTTCACTCGGATATCATCAAGAGGCAACTACATCAATGACCATCACAAAGGTCAATAAAACAACTTTATTATATAGTACAGTTGATTTCTTTCATTACAATACAATAGCACATTTATTATATATAAAATGAGGTCTATTTTGTGTAGTTGGAAGGCTCATTTAGGAGAAAATGATGTTTTATGGGCACCTGTGAATGGATTATTCTCATTTTAATGGTTTCCTACGGGAAATGAATATTTGGAAGACACACTTTTCACCTTACACATACTTTCTGGGAACCAATTAAGTTTGTATCACTGTATTTTTTCCACTTTTACTCGAGTCAATGACTCAAGAATAGTGAAGTTTTTTGTTTTTTTTTGTACAATCACTCAAGTTCATTCCTTCTATGCTCATTCCTCAAGGGAGTAAAAAAATGTCGTTTTGGTGGCAAAAGATGAGAAAAGAGGCAAACAAGAAGAAGAAAAAAAATGTCAGAATCCAGCTGAGACAAAGAGGAAAAAACAGAATCAGCCACCTGAGGGCAAGGCACTGATTATCCCCAAAATGGAAGTGTATAGTGCCACTGAGCAGTTTTTTTGACGACGATACTAGTGCAGCTTGTTCTACCGGAAACAAATTCCTTGTGTGTTCTACATACTTGGCAATAAAGATGATTCTGATTCTGATTTGCAGTCTACGTCTGTGTGTGTCTAAAAAACTACATTAAATTCCACATTCTTGTACATTTTTCTTTTTAATAGTGGTATGATTGACACCTATCATGAGTGTTTGGATTTACTTCAGCTATTTAGGATAGATTTCTGATGCATTTCCATCAGTTGCGTTTTGATTCAAAGTCAACAATATGAGATGAGAACTCAGCAGCAAGGTGAAAGGTGAAAGGTGAAAGGTGAAAGGTGAAAGGTGAAATCTGATGTCAAGTTGGCGCTTGCTTACCATCTTGAGCGGCGCCAGGATCAGGATGACGTAACGGACCTCGCAGCAGTTCTCCCCCCAGTTCTGAGGCCTCTCCAGCCGCGAGATGCACACGTGGCGGCGCTGGAGGTTCTTCAGGTTGCACCTGCGCACGCGTCCAGAACAAGGTCACAATTTGCATCGAGGGTCAAGCGTGGGGGGGGGGTGTGTTTTTGGCGTTGGCGTTGGGCGCTTGCCGACTCACAGAATGCAGAGCCACGACTGCTGGTAATGAACTCCCGTGTCGGTGGCCGTCACGCCCTGGATGGTCTCGGACAGAAGGTGAACTACCGGGGGAAAGAAAAGGTCACAAACAGGCAAGCGCACGCAAAAGGAAGCCAAGGTCAACGTCAAGGTCAGACGCACGCGCCACACTTTCAAACAAACGCCCGCCTCAGATTGCAACTCCAATTTGGAACCTTCTCTTCCTTTTCAAACTCATATCCACGTTGAGAAGCTCCATTTTGAATGGCGGCCCTCGTGTCCATCCCTTCATTCGGCTGCAAAACTGATCAGCAATGATCCCAAAACCCTCATTTTAAACCCTTTCATCTCATCTCATCGAATTTTATCGGCTTTCTTATTATATAATGGCGGTGAATGAGTTAATCAAATTTTAACTCATTTAATTTCATCTATTTTAATCTAATCTAATGTGATCAAATGCCTAATTATATAATGGCAGTGAATGAGCTAATCAGATTTAAACCAATGTCATCTAATGTAATCTCATTTTCTCTATTTAATCTAATGGAATCTAATTTTCGTGAATTTCTAATGACCTAAGAAAAACCAAAACCTCCAAAAAATTTGGGAATGGCGCTCCGCGTCCTATTTTCAATTCCTGGATACATTCGGGGAGGCTGATAAATTCCTTATATGGAGCTTGGTCGCCCTCTTCTGGCTCTTTTTGGTGAAACGTGACATTTTCAGACCAAACAAGCGCAGCCAAATGCATTCAGGTGATGGAAGGACTGCTACAATGTGTCCTTTTTTTCGGTCAGGGGCGTTCCTTCAGTGACGTCACGTACGGACTCGTCACCAACTCAAAAACAAGACTTCCGGAATATTTGGCGCGAGTCTTTAAACGTAAAATAGAGATATATGCGGTGGAATCTTATTAAAATACGCCCAGTAGAAGTCTTTTGAAGCCATTTGACAAATTATGGACACAACTTGTCCGGAGACGTCGGTTGTCCTTTAACGCTGTTTTGAGAGCGCCATTTGAATGAAACTCATGTGGAGAAGAAAAGACACATTCCCCGGGTGAGAATGTCCCAAAGGGGCCTTCTAATAACCAAAAGGCGCCCGCCTTCTAATATGCTTGCTATTGTCTGGAGGTGCGAGAGGGCATCTTTGGAGGTGACCTCAATAATACCCCACAATCTTATGCACCCCTCAGAGATTAACTGTCTGTCCCTCTTTTTCAACACACACACACACACACACACACACACACACACACACACACACACACACACACACACACACACACACACACACGCACACACACACACGCTCGCACACAAGAATAATTGGGTTTCCCTCACGGACGGCTCGGTGAAGGAGGTGATTAAACGGGAGACGAGGTGGCAGATGAAACACTTATCCTATATGGAGGCATAGATCACGAGCCAATCAGCACGCAGCATGCCGATGATGTCACGCCACGCCGATGAGAATGTGTGTATATGTGGAGTGTGTGGTGTGTGGGGTGGGGGGGGTCGATGAGAATAAGGCACATCCTCCGGTAAGGCGACGGTAGGATGGCGGCGAGGTCGAGTGGCGCTGATGCGCTACGTTAAATTGCAGTTATATAACCTCGGCGCGCACATGCTAACTGACAATAACGACGCCTTTGTCTGCGATTTATGATCTTCCCCAAAAACAGGAAGTGGAAGCGGCATGCGAAACCAAGCAAAGAAACAAACATCCGACTTATTTTCGCCTCCACAAATGTTTTCTGTTCAACAACCTAAGAAGCTTTTTGGCTAACGGCTACATTAGCCGCTAACCGGGCAGGGGTCGAGGAGCGACGGGGGGTGGAATGGTGGCGCCAATGGATGGAGACGGCGATGCGGACAAGGAAATGAAGCCGCCGACATTTTGCGGCCGTCTTTGCTACCGCGTTAGCTTACCGTCATCAAAGAAAACAAAACCGTGAGACATGTCTGCGTGCCAAGCAAAGGAGGAAGGAAGATAGACACAAGTCAAATAAAACAAAACAAACATTTGCTCTTTTGTGGTTACAATAATAATCATCATCATCATCCATTTCATTTATAAGCCCCTTTCAAAACTCTCAAGGTCATTTTACAGTCACAGGATACTTTTTTTTTTGCGGGTGAGCAGCGGCAGCCACACGCGCCAGCGTTCACTCAACCTAGAATAACTCAAATAGAGAAAAAGCTAGCTAGCTAGCTAGCTTGCTAACAGATAGCTAATAAATAGATAGCTAATAAATAGATAATAATAATAATAATACATGTCGTTTATAAGCGCCTTTCAAAACCCTCAAGGTCACTGTACAGTCACAGCCGGCCAGCCAGATAGCTAGTTAGATAGCTAGTTAGCCAGATAGCTAATAGTACAAACGCTGACCGAAAAGCTTTCATGGAACAAAGATTCTTCTCATTTGTTTTTATTTTTCTGTGGGGTTGGTCATTCAACGACCAACTAGGGTGGCACACACGTGATTGTCAAAGTCAAAGTCAGCTTTATTGTCAAATATGCTAATATGCATGACATACAGCACAGATGAAATTGTGCCCCAGTATTTCTGTTTAGCGACCATAAAATAAAAATGACCAACTCTCATTACTTTTTTGGACAAATATGAACAATTATTCACACTGCAAATATTTTTCCTAGCAACAAGTGGCCTAAAATAATTGTCCATAATAATTGTCCATATTCAATTTGAATTCTGCTTTCCAAAATGTGGCAAAGTGAAAAAGTGGCAAAAACAGATCCAAAAATGGTGTCCAGATGAGGTGAGCAAGTCAAAATATGTACTTTCATCATGTTGTGCTTTTGACTACATTTCGGACACCAAAATCCAAGCGCCCCCTCCGCAATTCCAATGCTAATTGGCCGTATTAAACAAACACCCCCCCCCCCCCCAAAAACAAAAACAAAAACAAAAAAGCCGGAAGGTGGCTGAATGCAAACGTGTGGCACGTTTGCTTGCATAAGCGTGACATCACATCTGCGGCGCCGCGGCTGCTGATTAGCTCCCGGCTGGCTTGCGTCGGCCACGATTGTTGTTGTTGCCGTTGTTTTTGGGCCAAATTAAAAAGTATCCCCTCGCCAACTTGTAGCTAATGAGAAGGTTATTCCAATGCGTCGCCTCCCCAATTCTAAAGTCGGGCAAAGAAAAAATAGCCACCCACCCTCCAGCAGATGGCGCTTTGTGTAAAAAAAAAATATATATATATATATATTTTTTTCCATTTTATAGCGTTGATTTAGCTTGCAGTAGACGTGCACTTTGCACCGTGACGTCCCTGATCCACTGCTGAAAAGGACGCTTTGATCCTCTCCTCTTTCATCTAGAACTGCTCCATGTCACAAAGAACGTACAGCAAGTTCTGAAGAATGAATGACTGCGTCTTTGTGTCTCAAAAAACCCCATCAGAACTCAAATGTGTTCTTATCACGAGTTGATGTCAACATCCTTTTTCTTTTTCTGTGGCAGGAAAAGTCTGCAATTTTTGTGCGCGTGAAGACGAAGGAGCGGCAGAGCGGCCGCCGTGTTTGAGTGGCTTTCGCCGGGGATGGATGACACCGTTCAATTATCGGCAACGATCAAATCTGCCACTTGTCAACCAGGCGGCGTTTGAGATGCGAGCGAGGCCCCGTTAAAAAGAAGGTGAAAAGGCAAAGATCCCCGCGGGACGCTCATCGGATGGCCTCGCATGGTTTGGGGCGACGGCAGCGGCGAGAGCGTACTCACCGTTGACTTCCTGCGCGCCGGCGTCGGTGAAGAGCAAACTCATGATCTCCTCAAAGTTGCACCCCGGCTCCGGGACGTTGTCGTCCTGTCCGACGTGTCTCAGCATTCTCTTGAGGACGTCGTCCAGCGACGCCGCCGTCTCATCCAATAGGATGCTGGCCCGAGCCAGGAAGCCGTCCAGGTCTCGGTGGGCTCGGATTTCCTCCTCAAAGTTCATCAGCTTCACGTACTGCGCCGCGCACGGAGGGGGAGGTTTTTTTTCAACAACTGCTAGCATGTTAGCGATCACTGATCACGTGAGCGTTGTTAGCTACACAGTCTCATTTTAGACACACACTAGTTGATATACAGTAAAGTCTCGTTATATCGATATTCTCGGGAGTGGGAAAAAATATCGATATAACCGGACTATCGATATATCCGATCCTGCGGCATGTACATTTTCTCCTTGCGTTCATAGAAATAGTATCGGAATAAGCAGTACTATCCATATAACGAGACTTTACTGTATATATATATATGTGTATACTGTATGTGTATAGATAGATAGATAGACAGTATACACACACCCATAGAAATATCACTTCTAAGGTTTTCTTTTCATGCCACCCCTTTACCGAGTAATTTGCCAGGCAAAAGTGAAAAGACGGCCTGAGATTCTTACAAGAGACGCTGGAGTGGACAGCCAGATGATTAGTGTTGACTAAAGAGCATGGACATTGAAGCAGGCAGGCCTCCCGCCAAAGCCCAGCTCGCCCAGCTCGCCCAGCTCGCCCCAATCATCGCTCCTCGTCCCGGAGTATTGATGGAGAAATGGAGCAAAATCTCCCCCCCCCCCCCCCCCCACAGCCGCTCTTTGCAAAACATGAAAGGACGTCTTGATGGAAGACGACGCGACACACGGCGGCATTGCCGCGCGACTATTTTGGGCTGTCGTCAAGTGCGCGTGTTTTCTTTCCACTCCTTTTGTTGAAATAACGTGTTTGGATCAAAAGCGGAGCGAGTGCGTAAGACAAGGAGCCGCTGCGGTCAGGATATGCAGACAAATCACGAATGCTCATTTGACCTCAATGGCAGAATTCCCAGAAAACGGACGCGACGCGACGCGACGTGACGTGACGTGACGTCCCTTACTTATTAGCATGAGAATGAATGACAATGCTGTATCGTGCTGGAGGGAAATCAAGCGAAAGCTCACAGCGAGTCCTCGCACACGCGCGTGTGTAAAAATACGACAATAAATAAACAAATAAAATACTCACAACGCTACGCTAATGATGCGCCGAGTTAACCTAACGAGATGGACGACACAAGAGCATCAGAGATGGCAGGCTCACTCAAATTAATTGACTTTTTTTGATTTTATTATTGTTTTTTATTTTATTTCTGTATTTTTTTTTTATTTTTTTTTTCAAAAAACAGTTGTTGGTGTCATTCCTGACTTGACTCGTTTTTTATTTTCAATATTTTTTTACAAAAATAGATGTTGCCATTCCTGACTTGACTCATTTTATTTCATTATTATTATTTTTTTACAAAAATGGATGTAAATGCCATTCCTAACTTTCTTGATTTTCAATATCCTTATTATTATTATTATTTTTTTTACAAAAACAGATGATGCCATTCCTGCCTTGACTCATTTATATTTGACGATTATTTATTTTCGGTGTGTTTTTTTGTTTTAAACGAAAATGGCTGTTGACGGCGTTCGTAGCGACCCGCCCGTTTCCGTCTGGAGCGGCACGTCGCTAAGCCCTTTGCTAGCCGGTGAATGGTAAAAGCTCCCTCCCGCGTGATTTGAGACTCACCCTCCTGGACGTGTTGAGCAGCACGCAGCCGGAGTCGTCGCTCTCTGCACGCAAGCAAAACAAACAAAAAACACCATTTGAGAGGAGGGAGGCCAATCAGAAGAATTGATTGCTCGCCGCATCAGAAGAAAAAGTCCAGAGGATTTAGGCCCATTCACATCTCGGAGAAAATGTATGTGAACAACACAAAGACTTTTGGAAATATTTGTCAAAGCTTTTTTAAGACTAATAATACATTTTAAAAGTAGTTTGGATTCTTTTCCTGGAGGGGCCAACCAAAATTCATTGATACGATCAGGACCAATGATCATTGAGAAACTAAAATGGAGAGTCTGTGCAGATTTCTACTTGTCAAATATGGTTTTCACGGAGAGATTTGTAAAACTATCGGGAATGCTAAATGGAACATTTGAGAATCGAGATGTTTTTGCCGATTTGTAAAACCGACTACAGTGATACCTCAGCTTACCAACGCTCGAGCTCACCAACATTAAATTCGCCAACCTTTAATCTTGGCTGACTAACTAGTTTTCAGCGGACAAACCAAACCATTTTCGGCAGATGAACACCGAACCACATGGTCAAACGGCACCACGGTGGCTGGCGGACTACTTTTTGTCACCCCCTTCCTTTGAGTACAGACGTGGTTTGTTATCGAGTGGAATACTTTTGCTATGACTGGACCCAAAAGGACCCCACCGCAGGCTAGTGTGAAGCCAAAGAGGTCACAAAAGAAAATGACGGTCGAGCAGAAAAAGGACATGATGGAAAAACACCAACCAGGTGTGCGTTTGTTTGTGTGACTTAGCGTCCCAGTACCAGTGGGGGACAGTGTGAGTGAGGGTATTATTGCCCAGAAAGCACGCCGACTTCACTCGGATATCATCAAGAGGCAACTACATCAACGACCATTGCAAAGGTCAATAAAAGGACTTGATTAGACAGTACAGTTGATTTCTTTCATTACAATACAATAGCACATTTATTATACCTAAAATAAGGTCAATTTTGTGTAGTTTTAAAGCTTATTTAATCAAAAATGATGTTTTATAGGGACCTGGGAACTGATTATTCTCATTTTTAATAGCTTCCTATGGGAAATAAATGTTTGGCAGACGAACTTTTGGCCTCACACACACTTTCTGGGAAGCGATTAAGTTTGTAGGCTGAGGTATCACTGTATACAAAAATGAAGATTTGTTTTTTCGTTGAAAAAAATCAAATACTTCAAAACCATATTTTTAGACTCGACAAAAATATTGAGGAAATGTCTAGAAATCTTCAAACATTTTTTTTCTCACTTAACGATGCCAATTCAAGCAATTGAGGTGGGCTTGGGAAAGCCAAGTCAAGGAGGAGATCACCCCCCCAAATAAAAATCAAAGACGAACGAACAATAAGAAGGAAGACGAGGAGTGATCGTTAAGACGCGAGTCTGCTTCTGCGATCACGCTGTTAATCTGCGTACGATTCCGTGGTGGGAGAAGAACACCCCCCCCCCCCCTCCCCCAATAAAAAAACTGCGGCTAAAGCTTTTATGGCGGCCGGTGTTATGTAACGCGAGGGGACAATGTGATTAGCTTCTGCGCGGGCTTTCCTCCATTGCCTGTCGGGGGAATCAATGGGGGCTTAAGGAAGACATCTTCTCCGCTGACGAAGGGGGGGGGGCTGCACGTGGCCTCGCTGGCCGACGGCACGCTTTAATTGCTGTCGGGAAGGCGCGCTAACAAGATCCGAGTTACGACCACCCGTACTTACCACCGTGACCGCCAGACCCTTTTTTTATTGTACGCCTGGCACCGCAAGGCGCAGGCAGCCGGCAGGTCACACACTCGCACAGCAATCCGTTGCGTGACTACACTCAATGCAGATCTAACTGGTCTGGGCAACATCTCCTGTAGTACCGTACACTGCTTTTTTCCTTCGGCGTCCGCCTGAGTCCGAGCGTGTGTGTCGGGCGGGCGACCTCTTCTGGCCGTTAGCAGGGAGAGACAGTTTTTTGTACTTTTTATACGTGCTTAAATTTGTATTTGTACCTACAGTATATGTTGTCTTAATACTATAATAATGCTGTATTCTTGACGTATAAATGTTTTCTTTCACCTGCGACGTCAACTCTAAATATAAAATCAATCAATCAATCGATCGATAATGCACATACGCATGTTTAGTTTCCAACTTTCTATTGACGTGGTCTTGTGTGATTTTCAGTGGCTGCCGCTGCCGAACGTTGCTTAAAAACAATAGATTGACATCGTATACCACCTTGTGGTGCAAACGTCACGTCGGCCATTTGGAATGGATTTCGACATACGACCGTTTTGTCGGAACGGAATCCGTTCGTAAATCGGATGTTACCTGTATATGGTCCAAAAAAATGCATTTTTTTCAATGTATCATTGGATATAACCTGAAATCTAACTATTGATGAATATTTGAAGCAACTAGTCCCAGAATTAGCTAAAACTCCTCACGTGGCACAAACTCTACACACACAAATGCACTAAGGCGCCTGATTTGGAGACGAAAAGCATTCACGTCATATCCCGGCGGACATTTTGAATGACGAACGGGAATACACAAGTCGACTTTGTCCCACGAGCGAAGAAAAGCGCGCGATTTATTCCCGCGTCGACCTTTTTGGGTAAACAATAAATCTGCGCTCCACGACGCAGCACAAAGTGACGGACGGCTCACTCTTATCGGACAAAAAAAAAAAAAAGGATGAGTCAATAAGATTTGACGGTGATGAGGTTGAACTTCCTCACGTCGACATCAATCTTGGACGTGTGACGTAGCGTAGCGTTAGCTCGCCTGCATTTAAGCATCCGGCAGATACAAAACGTGCAACGGTGCCGAAATGGTCGACAATAAATAGATTAAAAATGTAAAAAAATACATTAAAATTAAAATATAAATAATGGGTGTGGGGGGGGGACTGCAGCGCAAAGCTAGAAAAAAATCAGCAGGTCACAGTACTCATCACAAAACATGTTTTCCAATGAAAATGAATGAAAATGCCATTAATCCGTTCCAGTCCGCCATCCAACGATCCAACTTTGTAGGTCAACCTTTGATCACCCAAAAATGTGCCGATCACGAATTCAGACAGGATTGGCCTTACACAAAAAAATCGGCTCACGGGTTTGATTCGGATTAGCTTTTCGGCATCTATCGGCGTTCGCTGCCATTCCCCCCTAATTTTATCTGACGGCGTATCGTCACTTTTGAAGCTCGTGGGCATCTGTCGCTATCACGGTGCACCTGCCACTGTTGTCGTGGTGACGGTTGACCCAGGAGGACGGGAGGTGGTGGGGAAGGGTTATTTATTTATTATTATTATTATTATTTTGGGGGGGTGGGGGCTTCCCAGGTCCAAATGGTGTGCAGCCTAGGAGACATCAACACCTGCCATCTTGTAACACCATAGGATGTCGAAAGATGATTTTTGGGGGGGTTATGAGGATGACACTAAGCTATTGACATTGCGTCTGTTCACGCTCGTGTCCGGTTTGAATTTCGTGACGTGAATTTCGTTGCGGCCAATTTGCGAACAAACACACACTTTATTTAGATGCTGACCCGTGTACACACAGCGGACACACGCATCATTGTTCGGTAACGCAACGCGTTTAAAAATAGTCACGCTAATTTTACAAGCATGAATCAGAAGACGACACCAAGGAGTCGGAACAACTTAAAAGCTTTTCGCCTTGGCCAAACGCTCCCAATTTGGCTCCAACGCGTCAGGATTAGACAACAAAAGCGTCTCCCTGGATCACGCTAAGTACGTTTGCAACTCAGAGGGTGTTCGCATCGCTAATGGGGTTACGATTGCCAGGCGCGTTAGCCTTCTAAAAGATGCTCCCTGTTTCTAGATGACTTTGTCGTACCTTAGCACTGAAGCATCACTCTCGAAATTGGAGTTTTCGTGCGGGTTAGCGTCTATGTATTAGCCTTGTTGTTTGCGTTCGCATATTAGCATGTGCGCCAGTCAGACCGGGTGTACAACCTCTCATGCCCTGTGGAGGAACCTTACAATATGGCGTATGTTCGTCAAATTAAGCATACTCCGTCTAGTATTTACAGTTCTAGCATAGTTCTTTTGTTAGCATCTTTAAAAGGGCAAACCGACCTGATCCAGGGGTGACTTGGTTGTCGTAAAGATGGACGTCATCCGCAGAGGCGACGGGCGAGTCCTGGATCTCTTCTGGGCCCTCCTGCTCTCCATCCGGTTCCCCCTCCCTCTGCTCTGAGGACACCAAGAAGTACCGTTAGCATTTTTAGCACCGGCGGGAAACACGGTTACATTCGCTTCTGTTGTGTTTTGAGACGTTCTGGTCCAAACTCACCCATTTCCTGAAAGAAGTATCCATTCTTGGACATGCCGCAGGGAGGCACCTCTGCCAGAAGAAAGAACAACAGTCATGTGACCGGCAGGGTGCTACGGGCAACGATATTAGCGGACAGCAATTGGGCCCTAATGGCGCTAATATCAAAATTAAATGGCCATTAGCTTAGCTGGCGAAAGGACAGTCGCTAGGATTCAGGTAAAGGTGTTTTACACATAGTTGACATCATCTAATGGCTATTCTTAGCAAGGCTGACAAAAGACGACCAATGATCTGAAGTTGGACCGGTTGTGCTAGCAAAACAACCGGTTGTGCATTTTCACTCAAGCTAAACGACCCGATCTGAATGTCCACAACAGCAGCAGGCAACCTCGTGACAGAGTCGACGGGAAATGATTCAACGTCAAACAACCAGATGCTCATTTTCAAGCAATGAAAAAACCTCAAACAGGAACACCAAAACCTTTGAGGAACAGAAAAGCGGATGCAACCCCAAATTGCCGACTGCGGCAAACGTGAAAAAAAAAACAACAACAACACCGGGAGTGAGGTGAAACACTCGTCGGATTTTTAATGGTCAGCCTCTGCCGGCTTTTCATCATCTCCCACTCTGAGCTCTCTCTTTCTGGCGTCTTGATGTTTGACTGGCGGCGTAAAATTACAACACCCGCCCGGCGCACAAATAAATCTTTGAGCGAGATGGCCGTGTACAAGTTAGCCGCGAGGAGTTGACATGGAGTCAGGTGGAGCCTAAACAAGACGTCTGTCAAAGTCAAAGTGGTTTTGAGCGCAAGGATTTAGCGCCGTCCCTGCGAGTGGATGAAACCGTTGGGGGGGGACCAACTTTCGGGGAACCAATTAAATTTGTAAGCTGAGGTATCAATGTGTGGTTTGAGCGTGAGCGCGTATGCAAAAAATGGAAGAAAAAAAAAGCCGGTTGCCAAGGCAGCGACCGGGAGACCTTGCTCACCAGTTTCGCTGCATGCGGATGATTTTTGAGATCTGCACGTGGCGGTGGCGGCGGGTGTGGCGGGGTGGGGGGGAATCCCTCCTGTTGTCCTGACGAGCTTAGCACGGCGACCGACTGTTTTTTTTTTTTGCTTGCCGACGAGAGCAAAGATTTTAGCAGCGGGTGAACGGCGCATTCTTTCATCCACGTTTCCATCCCAACGACCTCGGAGTGCCTGACGAGCGGGGGTCTTTTTGTGATTGAATGATGGACCCTCGCAGCGAAAAAAGTGTTTTGGAATGATTGGAGCAGCTAGAAAACATCTAGAAAAAAGACGGGCCCTGCATGCAAGAGCAACAAGGGGGTTTGGACGGCTGGACACAGTGGCCAGTCAGGAAGGGCAGTGAGACCTCAGCTATTTACTGCTTTCTAAACTCTCAAGGTTACTTTACAGTCACGGAACAAGTTTTTCTGCGGGTGAGCAGCGGCAGCCACACGCGCCAGCGTTCACTCATCCCAAAAGTAACTCAAATAGATAGAAAGCTAGCTATCTATCTAATACGCAGTAATAGAGAGCTAGCCAGACAGCTAATAGATAGGCAGATAGCAAATAGATAGCTAGCGCTTTAACAACAGCGTATTTAACTGCACCCGGAAAAAATGACGTGATCTCGACCGACAACCAATCGGAGGAGGTTCAGGTTATTCAGGTTTAACTCCCTTTTATTCAAACGTTCAAAGGAAAAAGATTCCGCACAAAACCTGCTGGGTAGGATTTTTTTGGAATGGCGGCATGCAAACAAAGGTCACCGGCACATTTGGTTGTTTTTTTGTGAAGCGTACGTCCAAATCGGCGCTCGACCGCCGCCGTCAGGCAAGGCCAAATTTCTAAAGGGCTCGTTCAGCACTTCCACGTCATGCAAGCTGGCTGCGCTTTGTTTTTTTTGGTTTTTCTTGCAAAGTTACATCCTGTACGCTACGCACGTGCGGTCCACATGACAACATGCACCATATTTTTTTTCCCTCCCGGAGTGGAAGGCGGGCGGCGCGGCAAGCGAGGTAGAGCGGGGGGGGGGGCAAGACGACACTGTTGACGCCTGGAATGAATTGAAGCCAGCCAGGCAAGAAAAGAATGTGTCGGCAATTAGCAGGAATTCCCTCGCTCGTAGCGCCTCCCCTCCACTTCCTTATACACTGTATAATATACAGTGATACCTCAGCTTACGACCGCTTTGGCTTACAAACTTTTCACCTTACGAACATTAAATTCACAAAGGTCAGTAAAACCACTTGATTAGACAGTACAGTTTATTTCTTTCATGACAATCCAATAGCACATTTTCAGGCTTTTTAGTAGAAAATGATATTTTATGGGGACCTGGGAACGGATTATTCTCATTTTTAATGATTTCTGATGGAAAATAAATGTTTGGCAGACAAACCTTTGGCCTTCCACACACTTTCTGGGAAACGATTAAGTTTGTAAGCTGAGGTATCACAATATTTGCAATATTTTTCAGCGAACTAAAAGTGTAAAAATGAACCTTGTTGGGAGTCAAATGGAATAACAACAAGGCAGCGAGTCTTGACGCCGATAACAAAGGGCAATGTTTCCGTGGTCGATCCTGGTCGTTGGCCGCTAACGTGACATCTGTGTTTGCTACTCCAATTTAGCCCATTGAAACAACAACAACAACAACAACAACAAATTCCTCATTGTCTGACAATTTTCAAAGTGAAACCATTTTTGGGCCCATCAACAACAGGCTGAAGCCGCTAGCTGTTGCGCAACCGTTAGCATGATTTTGGCACAAATTCAAAGCCGTCGTTTTGTTTTTTTTCCCGCAAAAACGTATGTGACGGTGACAAAAACAAAAAAGGATGCTGACAATACACCCCCGAGCCCCTCCGCCCGCACTTGATGATGCAATTTCAAACACACGTGTGAGCGCGTGTAGGATTCTTCGACCGCCGTCCGCGCGCGGGTGTGCACGCGCCGCTCTCCTCTGTCTCTCGATAGTTTCAGCGTCCTTTTGCATGCGTGTGCTGGATCATAATTTCAAAGTGCGGGTGCGCGGGTGAGCGCCCGCGCAGATGGCTGCTCGCAGGCTGCCGCGCGTGCGTGAAATGTGATGCCAGCGGTGAATACTGATCAGAGATCAGTGTCACGTTGACACACGCGCACGCACACCCGCATTATTATAGCCGGCGCGCGTACCCGCACACACACGCACGTAAATATGAAAGCACGTCAGACTGGCGACAGGTGACAACACAGTGTGACGAGCGGCCGGCAGGGGGCGCCGTCACATTCGTCTTGTCATAGGCAACGAGTCATCTTTTGATACAAGCGACTCTGAATGAATGCGCGTCGTGCCTTGCTAGCGGTGACCTTGAGCAAACGATGACGATATTGAA
This sequence comes from Hippocampus bargibanti, assembly GCF_051943395.1. Classification (NCBI taxonomy): domain Eukaryota; kingdom Metazoa; phylum Chordata; class Actinopteri; order Syngnathiformes; family Syngnathidae; genus Hippocampus; species Hippocampus bargibanti. The sequence continues at coordinate 123,894 of NC_142742.1, read as the reverse complement.
AGGGGGGAGAGCAACGGGGAAAAGGATGTCTGCTTGACTTGGAGAAGGCGGGGGGGGGGGGTCCTCAGCTGTTGTTAAAGCGCTATATACAGTCAATCAATATGTATTGTATTGTATTGTATTGTATTGTGTAGCAACGGGACTTGGTAAAGTGAACCCGTGAAAGGCCACATTTTTGGGGGATGTCAGATTAGCATGATAAATACAGGTGCGGGGGGATGGGGGGCTGTGGGGGGAGGGGCTTCTTTCAATCTTCATATCTGCGATCCTTGAGAATCTGTAGAAGAGCCAGGCCTGGTGAGTGACATGGGTGCCGTGCTATGAACGCCCGCCCGCATGTGTTGCGCAACTCGGTGTTGTAATGACAGCATTTAAAATGAAGCAAAAGCTCGTTTTCACCTTTAACTCCTTCACTGCCAGACGTGCAAAAACGTGTCCACTGCGGTGCCAGGGTTGTTATCATTGTCACTTGAATTCCAGGACCCGCACAATATTGACTTTTAGGGTGACATAGGGTCAACATTCAATACAGCATTAGAAACCGTAGACTCTCTTCCTTCGTCAGAAAAAAGGAGTAAATTGATAAAGTAAAAAGTAGTAAAGTAAACGATATGGGTCTGGAGTTATCTGAGCTTGAAATGGGAGCAGATGTACAAAATACAAGACATATGGATGAATATCGCGCTTTAACAACAGCTGAAGCTGAAACAAAAAAGCAAAGCAAAGCAAAGCCGAACAAATGTTGCGCTCTGTGTCTTCTCTTCTCTTCAATTCCCCAATAAACGCGTGAATGGCAGCGGCTGAGTGAGACGGAACCGCAATCGTCGCCGCTTTCCTGCCATTGCGAGGTCGAGTCTAATGACGCGTCCGGCAAACGGCGGGCGCCCTCAAGGGGGACCACCTGCGGTGCGGACCCCCGCTAGCTGGCTAGCTAGTGCTCGACGCTAGCTAACGAGACCGTCGGCCTTCGTCATCCCGCAACTGATATGCAGATGAGCCGACAACGCGCACTCACATTATCTTGCAGGGGACACGCTGTTGCGCAAGCATCACCCCTCACACCACCCTCTCATTCACACACACACACACACACACATTTTTACATGCACACACATATTTAAACACACACACATTTACACACACAAGCACAAGCACACTTATACACACACACACTTACACATTTTTACAAACACACAAGCACACGCAAGCTTACACACACACACACACATTTTTACGCACATTTACACGCACACGCGCACACACACACACACACACGAGTACAATCTCTTGTCGGAAGTAGGAAGGCACGAGCATCGCAACTCAAAATTCACCCTAGGAGAACACACACACACACACGCGCACACACGCACACACACGCACACACACGCACACACACGCACACGCGCGCACACGCGCGCACGCGCACCTTCTTGTTGGCTTTTCTGCGCATTCCAGCTGGTCCAGCCGGCCAGGTACGACGACGTTTGTCAGCCTCTTGACATTAACAAGAAGGAAAGGGGAGGATGGTGGGGGCGTGGGGGGTTCTATGTGTACGCGCGTGTGTATGTGTGTGTGTGTGTGTGTGGGGGGGGGGGGGTCTTCCTAGTGGGCCTTTTTCAAGCAGAAAAAGTCAAACATGAGTCAGTTACAAACGGAGAAAACGACAAACATTTGGTGGGGAAGTGTCCTAAAAAGGCTTTTGGTGGCGGCGTCTAAGATTAAAGCACGGAAGCGGGAGGGGGGGGGGGCTTCGAAGGGAACCCCAAAAATGTTTTCCCCAACGAAGGAGGCGGCGCGGCGTTCACTTACCCAACGGCACGAAATGCAGAACTTTGTTGGTCTCCATGTCTGAGCGCGTGGCGGCGGCGGCGGCCGTGGCGTGGAACACACCCGCGCACACGCGCGCGTGTGCTAAAACTCAGACACTTCCTCTTTTCGACGGAGCGTCCGACCGCCTCCCTCCCTGCGTCCGTCCGTCCGTCCGTCCGTCCGTCCCCCAGGCCCACAGTCAACCCATCATGGTGGCGTTCCCCTCCGCGCTCGACATCACCTTCCCGCTCGCTCGGTTCCGACTGATGCGCGCGTGAGGGGCGCGCGCACGCAGTGACTCAGCCCAAGACGCACGCCGCCGCCGCCGCCGCTGCGGCGCGAGCCCGGTCCTAGCGCCGACCTCCCGCATTTTCCCGCTCCCGCTTCAGATCGTTCGGAGGATACCAAGTCCAAAATCGGGGGGGTGTCATTTCGTATTTTTTTCTTCATCGATTCATTTTCTAATTCATTCAGACGGATTCGACGAAAAATATTTCTTTTATTTCCATCGATTACAATTCGGTCACTGATTTGCTCCCTCAGAAACTGTCGTCAATCAAAAGAGTCTCTGAATCAAATCGTTTGTTTTTTTGGGGGTTTCTTTCCAATGGCAGTTTGACGACAGAAAATTTTACGAACGACACTTTCGTCATTTACAAGCGTCAGATTTTTTGGGAGTAAAATAATAATAATAATAATAATAATAATAATAATAATAATAATAATAATAATAATAATAATAAAACTGCGTTTACAGTCAATCTAGTTCTTATTTTCATCTTTCAATGAGGATTTTTTATTTTGAAAATAAAAATGTTGAAACATTTTTAGCGTCTTCATATTGATGTTGCAACATTTGCCTGTTTGACTGTCTTTTATTCCGGCGGAGGAAAAAACAAATCAGCCTATTTTAAAAGAACTAATACCGGCTGATTAAAACGTCCTGATGATTAATCGGCCGTGCCATAAAATTTATCGGAGAATTTCGTCATGACCGCAGAGCAGTGTCACAATAATAATAATAATAATAATACATTTCATTTATAAGCGCCTTTCAAAACTCTCAAGGTCACTTGACAGTTACGGGGTCGGTACAATGACACATGCTTTGCTCCCAGGTGGTCTCCCCGCCATCTTCCCAAGCAACCACGTGTCCACGTGTCCAAATCCCGCCGCACGCGGCTGAAAAGCGACGGCATCCAAGTGAGTGTCGGTCGGTCGGTCGGTCGGTCGGTTCCCTTCCGCGTGGGGCTGCTTGCTTGCCAAAAGGTCGCTCATTTGCATACGTCTGCATATCCAAAACGTCCGCCGGCCCTGTTTTGCATTTTGGACCCGTTTGGCGCCAACGGGGCCTCGGCGCGTTCCGGCTAGCCGCCTGCGTGTCGGAAAGCGACGGCTGCGTGCGCTACATCATTTCATTCAAAAAATATAGCTTATTTTCTGTATAATAAATGTGCTGTTGGATTATAAATCTGTGTAAACTCTCAGTCGTACAGGAGTGGTCCATCCATCGATGAGAAGGTTTCTTCAGCCGTCATCTGTACACAATTTGAAGGTTTCGGACGTTTGGCCTCCTATCCAAGAGGCTTCGTCAGCGAACTAAAGTCTGACTGGTCGTATCGGCCCTATTTATTATTTATTATTTACTTGGATTATAATGAAAGAAATAAACTGTACGATACAATTACGTGGTTTTATTGACCTTTGTGATGGTGGTTGACGTAGTTGCCTCTTGATGATATCCGAGTGAAAGTTGACTTGCTTTCTGGGCGATACTACCCTCACTCACACTGTCCCCTGCGAGCTGCTTTTGGTTAATCCAAATCAGCAGAAATTTTTCAACCTCTTCTATCGCCTTAGACAGCACAGAAACACCCTTAGCCACACGTAGCAATGGTGTCATCATGCGCGCGTCAGACATCGACATCACGTGACGCCTTCATGCGCCGCACAAGTCGAAGCCTTCAAATCCACTTTTCTCACGCCCATAACGCCTCGGTCGGGAGACCGCTGGCCGGCGGAGGACGGCGGCAGCAAGTGCGAAAGCAAGAAGGTGCGCGGCGAGACCTTTTGGATACGCGCCGACGGAGGTGCCGTGTGACCCCGATTAGAACCGCAACAAACAGGAGCGCGCGCACGGACGCACACGAGCACACAGGGAGCAAAACAAAGCTTTTTGACCATAATCCGTTCCAGAAAAAGGTTCAAAAACAGATTTGGTGGAAAAATGTCACATTTTCCATTCTAATCAATGTCCGTTTTTCTTAATCGATATCGATCAATACAAACACGTCGATGACTCATATTGGCGCACTACACCGGGCACGATGAGACGCGACACCAGGAAGTGACATGGAAGGAAGCGGAATCCAGTGGTGCATTCAAGTGCGCTCGGTTTACTCGAGAAGCGAATTTTGGTTGTCAACCGAGGAATCAAAAAAAGGAACATTTTGGTTGAAAACCAAATTGTTCCAAAACTGACATTTGATTGTGCGGATGCGTAAAAAAAAAGAAGAAACATTTTTTGGATGCTTTTGTTGCAATACTTTGGCTTCGGATATCACGTTGATGTTCAATCAAAAAAATAAAAACGATTTTGGGCGCTGCTGGAATCGATTTGTAATGTCGAAACCATTTCAAAATGGCGGTGAAGATACACTTGATCTTTTGAAAAAGGCAATTCAAGGGGGCGCCCTTGCACCACTCGGAATCCATCGGCGATCCAGACGTCCTTTTTCTCCAGACGTCCTTGCGCCACATGGGGGTGGCGCACCTCCCTTTTAGGGATGCCCGGAAAGACAACGGAGTCATCAATCAGAGCGGCAAAAGAAGAAGAAAAAAGGGGGAAGGAATCCTGGGAAGCGCCTTCATTAGCAGAGAGGCTGCACAAGCGCGGGTTCGCTTATGGCGGCCATAAGCGCCAACATCAGGAGGAGGACAGCCATGAAGACGAAGAGGACGATGAGGGGACCAGCTGCCTACCGGCTGTGACTCAATTCACCATCAATCACAACATCAGAAAATAGGGATGAAAAACGTCCTCGTGTTGCCAAGTCACGCCAAACGCCAAATGGCAAAAGTTGCACAAAACAAATCCATTCAAAAGGATGCAATCATTCAAGATTGCGTGAAAAATTGCTGGAATGAAGAATTCAGGCTCCCTTTCAGCAACAAAAATTGAAATGAAGAATAGCAAGCAAGCAATCAATCAATCAATCAATCAATCAATCAATCAATCAATCAATCAATCAATCAATCAATCAATCAATCAATCAATCAATCAATCAATCAATCAATCAATCGATCGATCGATCAATCGATCAATCAGGAAAGAAACTCCAGAGGAAGGCCCACAGATACACACCGCCCCCTGCTGGAGACCACAGCCACTACCACAGCCACAGTGGTTTATCATATAGGTGCTTCTAAATCAAATATATTATCATAATAATAATAATACATTTGATATATATATATATATATATAAAGTAACGCGCCGATCATCCTAGCGTGCGCTAACGCGCTAGCATTCCCGCAGCGGCCTGCGCAGCAGCAGAGATGGAAGCTTTTTGAACTCCCGCCGGAAGCAAACAACACATTTGCCGTTTGGCCGACGCGGATGGACGTGTCGGCCAAACGGCAAAGGGGAAGAAAAACAACAACAGCGGGACTGAAAGCGCGCGGGAAGGTGCGCTCAAGGACAAAGCCAAGGTCAAAGGCCAGAAAAATGGCCTCACGACATCCGGTGATCCCAAATATCAGAAAGAGCTCTCCCACAGAATAAGTCGCAGGAGGTGACCCATATCAGATGTGAACCGGGGAAGGAAGGTGTCCCTCAAGGCTCAACCCTTCGACCCCTTTGGTTGTTTGTTAACTTTGAAGAGCCGGATGAAGCCAAATTTCCTTCCATTTCTTTCCATTCCATTTCCACGGCCGGAAGCCAAATTTCCTTCAGCCCAACCGAAACGGCAAGATCGCGGGTGTCAAAGTCATTTTTTGCCCGGGGCCACATTGGAGTTCCGGATTCCTCTCTGGGGCCGTGCTGAATTTGGAGAAGCCGTTCAAAGGTTTCAACACCTCCACATTTTACATGTAGAGCGCGCGACAAATGCGACAAAAAATGACGCATTTGAAGCAATAAACAATGACTGTCATTGTGTGTGTTTCTCGGTACTATTGCGAGCATGGTGAAAGGTCACGTTAGATTCGCTTTGGCGGGCCGATTAAAATGGTGCGGCGGGCCGGATTTGGCCCCCGGGCCTTGACTCGGACACCCGTGTTCAAGATGAACCCTTGGAAAGTCCAAAAGTAAACACGAAAGCACACTTTCGACATGGAAGCCATTTCATGAGACAGAAAACTTTTTGGTGGGGGTTTGGCTGTCAAATTAGAGGATTAAAATTGTTGTTTTTTTTTCTCGGTTTTTGTGATTTTGTTTCAAAGCCGAATCCATTTCATGAGTCATGGCACCTTTTTCAAGCACAAAGGCAAAAAAAAACAAGCTCTCCTGTTTTTGTTTTTTTTTTTTTGATGGCATCAAAAGTGAACGTTAGCGGTGAGTCCCGATTGAACTACGAAGCAGACATCTTTCATTTCATTGCATTCAAAGTTGAAGCCAAACAGGACACGCGCGCGAGGGCGCGCGTGACCAGACACTCAATCCACTCACTCATGACGACGTGGACTGAAAAGGAAGCAAGTTCCGACCTGTTTGCGTTTGTGTCTGGCCGCCATCATCCATCGCCTCCGGCTTCGACAGGAACGCAGCCCAAAAAGTTGACGCGCACGCGCACACTCACGGGACCAAATCTTCAACAACAACCCAAAAAGACGGGAGGGGGGCGGCACCCCGTGGAGCACGCGGCGGCGTGACGTCACCACGCCAACGATCGGAAGAGTGACGCTGTCGTTTGTTGACTTTTGGAGATCAAGACCAACTTTGAGAAGTTGGCTGCCTCGTGACGTCACGCGCTCTATATTTGTATATTTTACAATTGAAATCAAACGAGAAAAAATGCTGATAATTTGCGTTTTGTGTGTGTTGTGATATCGTGAGTGACGTCACGATCGACAAGTTTCATTGCAATCAAATCGCTTGTTTTAAAAAAAGGCCGTTGGAATTGAACTGATTTGGGCAGAAAATTTACAATTAATCAATTGTTAAATATACAACATTTTATATATATATATATATATATATATATATATATATATATATATATAGATATATATACGTACACACACACACACACACACACACACACACACACACACACACACACACACACACACACACACACACACACACACATATATATATATATATACAGTAAAGTCTCGTTATATCGATATTCAAGGGAGTCCGAAAAAATATCGATATAACCGGGACTATCGATATATCCGATATCGATATAACGAGACTTTACTGTATATATATATATATATATATATATACAGTGGGACCTTGGCTTACGAACTTAATTGGTGTGTAAGGCGAAAAGCGTGTATCCCAAAAATTAATTTCCCGTAGGAAACCATTAAAATGAGAATAATCCGTTCCCAGGTTCCCATAAAACATAATTTTCTACTTAAAACATAATTTTCTAAGCCTTAAAACGACACAAAATAGACCTTATTTTATGTATAATAAATGTGCCATAGTATTATGATTAAAGAAATAAACTGTACTGTATAATAAAGTCATTTTATTGACCTTTATGATGGTCGTTAATGGCTTGATGGAATGGAGAGGCCGCTTTCCTCAGCATGAAACACTTGATGAGGAACGAACGTAACCTTCTTCTTTCACCATCTTGAGGAATGATCCCTTGGAAGTGCTTTCTCTGCCATCATTTTACTTAGTTCTTCATCAATTGTGATCCGTTTAGCTAAGTTAAAGTATAACCGGAAACTATTTTGACAAAGGAGTCAGTTGACGACAAATGCCGGAACCGATCTGGCCGGTCACATGATTAGCAGGGCGGCATGTGACGCCACGCTTCATTTTCAGTGTCTTTTTTGTTTTGTTTTGCCCGTCGCCACGACAACCGAGAGACAAAAGCTTCCGATGTCAAGGCCCGGTTGGTTCTTTTCCTTTTCTTCTTTTCATCAGAATCAGAATCAGAATCAGAATCATCTTTATTGCCAAGTATGTAGGACACACAAGGAATTTGTTTCCGGTAGAACACGCTGCACTAGTATCGTTGTCAAAAAAACTGCTAAGTGGCACTATACACTTCCATTTTGGCTACAGTTGAAAGAGTTCAAAGAGTTAATGGCTTGGGGGAAGAAGCTGTTTAAATGTCTGCTGTCTAAATAAAATCAAAAACTATGCTCGCCATTTCAAGATGGCGTCCGCTGGTTTCCAGGTTCCTGATTTTATGGCAGCAGATGCTGACATTTATTCATTCGTGAATTTATATAGTTAGTTATTTATTCATTCATTTGTATATTTATGTATTTGTTTATTTATTTATGTATACAAGTGATTTATTGTATTTTCTATTTGTAGTGAAAGCGAGGCAAGCCTTCGCATTTGGAGCTTCACCGTTTGATTTCAACTTCTACGTGGAGACCACGTCACAGAACTCCACTGCCCCCCCCCCCTCCCCCCCTCCGACCATTAAAAAAATGCAATTAATTAACTCGACACAAATTCTTGCCTTTTTAATCCATTTCCAACCAAGGTTAAAGTGACTTGAACATGGATTCAAATGTTGTCTCCATTCCCGTATGAACAAGTGCGCCGTTTGTGTTCTCCACCATGAGGCGGAGAACCTTTCTCCACCTCTTTGTGATCTGGCTCCGAGCATACGGGCCGGCTAGCGTTGCCGGTTAGCCGACAAACACTGTTAGCGCGCCGTATGAGGACTGACGTGGCTTAAGAAGTGGCCGCCGAGCAGGCTAAAGGGCTAGCAAGCAGCCGAGCGGCTGGCTTCTCTAGAATGACACGCCGGATGCCAGAAAGAGCAAGTGTGTGAAATGTGGACACCTCTGGCGGGCGTCTCATGCTCAAAAGGGGAGCCGCTTTTTTTGGTAGCCACTTCGCTAACGGCGACTAAGCCCCCCGACACGTCGCCGGCTCGTCTGTTGGCGTTTTGAATCTTGAAAGCTTCAGGTTTCATTTTTGAGAGTCGCTGATGTGTTTAGCAACATTAGCGGGTGACCGCCAACATCCATCCCCACCACACCCTGCACTCAAAATGTGCATTGTGGGGTCTGGACTGTGATTGGCTGCTCTTGCTTGTATTTTTAGGCCCGTTATTCTGGGGCCTGGTCCCGGCCCGACGGCCTATAAAAGCCGGCCGCAGAGCACGCTTGCCACTCCACTTGGAAACAACTTGATGCTACATCGGCGGCAGGAATTTTGATTCGCCTCAGGGTGAGTACACGCCGCATTTATGCTACAGATGCTAACAAGAGCGGGCGGATGGACCGGCGATTAGCGCGTCGACCTCGCAGCGCAGTGGCCGTTGGGTGCGATTCCGGCTCAGGCCTCCCTGTTGTCGCTGGGCCAGCTTATGAACTTTATTGTTTCCCGGAAAGTGTGTGTAAGGCGAACCGTGTCTTCCAAACATTAATTTCCCATAGGAAACCATGAAAAATGAGAATAATCCGTTCCCAGGTCCCCATAAAACATCATTTTCTACTAAATGAGCCTTAAAACAATACGCAATAGACCTTATTTTATGTATAATAAATGTGTTATTGTATGGTAATTCGAGAAATAAACTTACTGTCAAATGAAGTGGTTTTATTGACCTTTTTGAAGGTCGTTGATGTAGTTGCCTCAATGATATCCGAATGAAGTTATCGTGCTTTGTCGGGCGTTAATACTCTCACTCACACTGTGCCCTGCTAGCTGCTTTTCATTAATCCAAATCAACAGAAGTTTTTCAACCTCTTCTATTGCCTGAGATCGTTGCTTAAACAACACAGAAACACTCTTAGCCACACGTAGCAATGGTCGACTTAGCATACTGGTACTGGGACGCTAAGTCACACAAACGCACACCTCGTTTGTGTTTCTCGATGATCTCCTTCTTCTGCTCGACTCTAATTTTCTGTTGTGTCCTCTTCGGCTGAACACTCACCTGTGGTGGGGACTTTTTTTGGTCCCATAATCGCAAGTATCCTTGATAACAAACCACATCTGCCCTCAAAGAGTGTGGAAAACTTGTCCACCAGCCACCGTGGCGCTGTTCGGTCGGTCGTGTGGTTTGGTGTTCTTACACCAAAAAGTAGTCCGCCAGCCATTGTGGCGCTCCGTGTGTTTCCCGAAGACTAGTTGGTATGCCAAGATTGTATTCTGCCGAATTTAATGTTTGCAAGGTGAAAAGTTCATTAGCTAAAGCGATGGTAAGCCGAGGTATCGCTGTACTCCGGTTTCCTCCCACATTCTAAAAATATGCGCGGGAGTGTGTTTGAACACTACGAATTGTTCCGCGGATGTCCTCCGAATGAATGGTTGTTTGTCTTTGTGTGCCATGTGATTGGGTGGTAACTGGTTCAGGGTGTCCCTGTGGACTCCCCGAAAGACTATTTGGAGAGGCTCCGGCACACCCAGCTTTTTTTGTCCTCATTTCAATGCCTGACAAGTCCAGTGGGGAAAGTTATAACGTGGAACTAATCTGCCCGAAGATCGGACAAAGACTAATGATCGGTCGCGAATAGAAAGAATTGTATTGGCAATTGATCGTTGTCATCCGGAGATCACGTTGTTCGGGGTTCACACAAACGACGTCCAACCAGGACATCATTGCCCTGTTTATTTTTGGGAGGCTCAACAGTTCCGCTTTCTCCCCTCCAGGCCGTTATGATTTGCGCATAATGTCGACGGAAGTCGGAATCCAGAAGTTCTCCTTCCCCTTCTCCTGCTCCAGCCAACAGGATGAGGCCAACCGGCCGGGATGCATCCAGGTGAAGGCCCCGGAGCGCAGCAGGCCGCTGGAAAATCCAGTTGCAAGGCCCCCGAGCTCGGTTTCCTTGGTAGGAATTGTAGCGGATGACGACCAAGCCGGGCGGAGCGCCGTGCTTTCCCGCCGCAGCGTCTTTGAGAAGCTGGCGGCCGAGGCCGAGGACCAGCGACCGACAGCCAAGAGGCAGCTGTCAAGCGAGAGCACCTCCAGGAGCATCGCGGTGGTGAAGAAGAGCGCAGTGAGGGCGGACCAACCGCAGAGGAACCTCAAAGCCAAGACCGGGGCGGCGCCGGCGAAGGCGGGAAGGCGGAAAGATCTCTTTGTCGATTCCGACATCTTCCACCGGCTGGATTGGCATGTCATCAGGGCCGGGGCAGAGGTGACGACGCTTGCATGTCGCTAGCTCATTTCGGGAAGATTCCAAAAAGTGGGAGTGAGAATTATTTGCTCGAAGGTTGGGGTCTTCCATGCGGTTCTTCAATGTCTTCCGCGGCTCTCTGCCGCTAGCGTCATTTCGTGAAATGATCGGATAATGGGCAGAGTCTGCAGAAGTAGCTAGCGATCAACAGCATTTGAATAAGGTCTGTTGCAGCGGCCAATACAATCAGAAACAGTTACAAAGATTCCCGTTCTAAGGGAACACACAGACCTACAAAAGAAAACTAAACAAACTGTCTGGGATGTGTTGAAATCCCAGCGACAATCCCCGTTTGTGGGTATTTGCGTTACAGCTGAAGGAAAAGCGCATTCACAACGTGGCAGCCATCGTCCAGAACATCGCAGGCACAGCCAAGAGCGAACTGGAGAAAATCCGGGCCATCTGGGTTTGGCTCTGTCACAACATTGGTGAGGGGGAAGCCCAACTCCGCCGAGCTTGATGCCAGATCTCATTTTGACCACCGTCCATTATTCGCAGAGTACGACATCGCCGGCTACCTGGGACAATCGGAGAAGCTATGCGCGCCGGAGGACGTGATCGCCACCGGACGCGGCGTTTGCTCCGGCTACTCGGGTCTGTGCATGGAAATGTGCAGGTAACGACTTTCACGCGGACAGGGACCACCACGTACGACCCCAGTCAGATTGAAGTCCGCAATTCAAGGACGAGAACTCAAAGACAGACTCGATGGGAACCGGTTGACTTGACAAGTCCATGAGCCTTTGAAAAATCGATTCCAAAATGCTCCGCTAGCCTGAAAGCTGCGCTTGTTTTGACAGGCTGCTGGGCATCGAGTGCCAAGAGGTGGCGGGTCACAGTAAGGGCATCGGCTACCGCCAGGGCCAGAGTCTCAGGAAGGTGAAATCGGATCACCTGTGGAACGCTGTGCTCTTAGGGGGACACTGGTTCCTAATGGACGCCTCCTGGGGAGCCGGAAGAGTGGACATGGAACGCCAGAGCTTCGTCAAAAGGTCTCCGATGGGAACCCAAGAGCCATTTTGCGGCTTTGCTCACTTGAGCAGTCGAGAACTTCGAGAGTTTGAATCAGAATGTCTTTGTCCGTCGCCCCCGTCTCCAGGTTCGACGACTTCTACTTCATGACGGACCCGGAGGAGTTTATCGATTCGCACTACCCAGATGAGGAGCGATGGCAACTTTTGGAGGCGCCCATCACCCTGGAGGAGTTTGAGAGGCGAGTCTTCAAGACCTCGGCTTTCTTCGGCATGGGTCTCAGGCTCATCCAGCCTGATCACTGCTACCTGCTCACCGGTCAGTCTGACACACTTACAAAAAACAACCCGTGGCTCGGCGACGGCTACTTGTATCATTGTGCTGAAAAGAAGCGGTTGTCGGGTCTGAAGGGAAGTGTTTAACGAGGCCTCAAGAAGAGATTTGGGTTCTCGATTGTTCGTTTTTCAACAACACGACCGCAGTAGACCGTGGCGGTTCCCTCAACAATGTTGAGTAGTCTGCGGTCAATCCCAGCTTCATTGGGGACGACCGTTGGGAAAGGGAAAATGGGTCGGGAAAGCCGTTGATCACACCGGCGTGAGACGGAATAGCGAGAATCACGGACACACTGGAATTGTTCATCGCAAGGGTGGTCTCCTTGACTTTGGTTTCTCCTCAGATGAAGGCGAGGCCAACATTTCCGTGGGCTTCTCGCGGCCCGTCACCTTCACCTACGAGATCACGCCGCACCAGGACCTGCTGCACTCCGGCGCGGCGGAACACAAGGAGGGCAGCCACTCCTCCTTCGGCCTCCTGACGGTATCCCGGCACAGCATGAACCTGCAGCTGCTGCCGCCCGCCAGCGGCGCCTACGACCTGAGGCTGTACGCCAGGCCGGAGAAGGCCACCGCCCCATTGAGTTGGGTGTGCTCCTTCACGGTGGAGTGCCTGGAACCCAGGGCCACCGAGGAGATCCCGGAGAATCCTTACCTGTCATGGGGGTTGCAGCCGTCGGCGGGTTCCTTGGGGGTGGTGGGGAGCGATCAGGGCAGCCAGATGGCAGAAGTGGAAGGGGGCGGCTTCGAGCTGTCCCTGAAGACGTCGCGCTCGCTGATGATGCTCTGCGAGCTGGTCCATCCGGGCCTGGAGGCCTCCGTGACCAAGCGCTGCTTAGCGTCCCAGATCCAACCCGAGCTTCTGACTTGCCACGTGGTCTGCCCGTCGCGCGGCTTCTACCGCCTCTCCGTCTTTGTACGGGACTATGAGAAAAGCCAGGCCAACTTCCAGAACGCCGCCAACTTCCTGCTGCACTGCAAGGGGAAGGTGGCCGGTCAGGACCAGCTGTTCCCGCCCAACCTGAGCTCGGCGTGCGGGCCGGGCACCCGCACCGCGCGGGCGGGGCTGTCCAAATTCAGCCACACGGCGGCGCTGGTCGGCACGCCCGGCGGCAAGTGCAACATCACTTTCCAGAACCGGCGGGACCTGGAGCTGTACGCCACGCTGAGCCGGGCGGACCAGAGCAAAGCTTCCGCCTTCCCGCTGGCGCGACACCTTTTCTGCACGCACGCCGACAGCAAGGTGACGGTGAGCGTGGGCCTGCCTGACGCCGGCGTGTACCGGCTGGGGATCTACGCCCGGAACGGCCCCGGCGGGGAGTTCCACCCCACGTGCGACTTTGTGCTGAGGAACAGCTGCCGCCAAGCGGGACTTCCCTTCCCGCGCGTCTACGCCGCCTGGGGGAAAGGCTGCGTTCTCTTTGAGCCCCGCTCGGGCCTGCTGGATGCCGACTCCTGGGTCCGCTTCCGGGTCAGGATCCCGGGGGCTCTCCGAGTGTGCGTGGTGGCTCAAGGGCGGACCGACCTGAAACCGAACAAGAGCCGCGTCTGGGAAGGCCAGGTTTTCAGCGGGGAGGGGGTCGCCGTCCTCAAACTGTCCGCCAGCTCCCAAGAGTCCGGAGACATGGCGGTCATGATGACCTTTGACGTCCAAAAGCTGTCGTAGAGGTGCTTGGAGTTTTTAACTCACTATCCTCCAGATTCCAGGTCCACGTCCAAATAGGGCTTCACCCCGGACTACGCGAAGAGTGTCATTCACGACGAGAAGGGGTTGGGGGGGGTCCTCCGTCTCTAGCAAAAAAAAAAAAGAAATAATGGAAGTCAAACTACTTTTGTCCATCATGTGCCTGCCTGGTGGTTGTTCTGAAACCGATGCTAAATATGAGCCGGTTCAACAGCTGGGTACCAGTCACCCCCCCGGCCCAGCCTTCTCCATTTCTGGACCTGGAAGCAGGCCACACGGTACAGCCGATGGACCACAATGATACTGTCCCACATTTTCATTTCACTGCATTCTCGCGGCGCATTAGCGTAGCTTCTCAGAATTTGGTAAACGGGCGAATGCAGGCGCTCGCTCGCCTTCCCTCTGCGTCGCGTCAAATGCTTCGCTGACAAAGTTCGGTGGCCTTTTTGTTGAGCATTTATCCGACCCGGGCGCTTCTCCCAAAACAACTATCGAGCGACAAAAACGGCAAACTGATAAACGCTCCGAAAAAGAAAAAAAAAAAACATCTTGAACATGGACCTCGGGATGGATTTTAAGACTTTTTCTACCGACTTTTGTAAATTGTGAGGTTTTGTCATGACGTTGGAAAAGCGCCCACTTTAGCGTAGGTTCAAATTTGTTGGATTGGTGGCGCCAAAAAGTTTTGGTTAGCAGATTTCAAGGCCGATTGAACATTTTGACTGTCATGACTGCATTTGTGCGTATTTGTTTCGTGTGTCCGTAAGAAAATAATTTGTCATCAGAACCAGAATCATCTTTATCGCCAAGTATGTAGAACACACAAGGAATTTGTCGCCGCTAGAACACGCTGCACTAGTATCATAAGAAGAAAAATGGAGGCACAGCCTACACACTTCTATTCGGGGTACTGTTTAGAGACTTAATGGCTTGGGGGAAAGAAGCTGTTCAAATGTCCGCTGGATTTGGTGCGCATGGATCCTGACGGGAGTCGCTGGAAAAGGTGGTGGGCAGGGTGCGGAGGGTCCAGTAGGATTGTCATGAAATACTATTTTCAGGTGTACAATTGTTGTTTTTTTGCATCTAATTTTCAATAAATATTGACAAAAACTTGATTGTGTTTGTGCTGTCATCTTTCCGTCCACCTTATTCAACTTTGAGTGAAAATATGTGAAAAAAATGATACGGGTGGCTAAAAAAAGGGTGGGTGAGGCTTGGGGGTCATGTGGACTTTTTCTATCCTGCATCACGTCTGCCAAAGTCACAATCAAACGTGGCCCGCGAGGCCCGCGACCATTTCCACTCAAGCCGGTGAGAGTGACGAGTGTTTACATGACGCTGTCACGGCGGGCCGCAAATAAACCCGGTGCAATGGAAGGGGGGGGGGGGGGACGATGCCGGTGGATATATGAAGTGAGGCTGACCCCGGCGTACGTGTTTATGGGTGTATGCTGTGTGTGATGATGTGCGTCCGCCTTGCCTTTAAGTGTGTGTGGAAGGGGGGGGGGGCGCATGATGGGGTGTGAACAGGCGGCTCGTCGGTGGCAACAGGAAAGCCTGATGTCAGGGGTTAGCCATGTGGACCACTCCATCTGCCTAGCAACAATACGGACACACACGTACACTCAATTTCCTTGGCTCGCTCACACACACGCACGCACACGCGGACACACAAGCATATAGCCGGCATGTGGAAACGGGAGCGGTAAAAAGCACAGCATGTGGGGCCACGTCGGTGGAATTGTAAGCTCGTTTTCGCTCTTTAGCACTTCGACGTGGGGTGAAAAAAAAGAGCGTCAGGAAAACAGACAAAATTTATATCCTGACTTGTCATATCCAAAAATGGATCTTAACGGCAAAATGTGTCTTAATAATCAGCATCTCAGATGAAGGTGCAGTTGAGGAATTTTGGAGATATTTTATATATATATATATATATATATATATATATATATATATATATATATATATATATATATATATATATATATATATATATAGAGAGAGAGAGAGAGAGAGAGAGAGAGAGAGAGAGAGAGAGAGAGAGAGAGAGAGAGAGAGAGAGAGAGAGAGAGAGAGTTTTCTTTTTTCCAAATGAGCAAGATTAAAAAAAAGCCATGACAGTGAGTATTGGGTTGTAAAAACTCAACAAAAATATGATCTTAAAAAAAACATCATCAGTCATCTACAAATCAAATACATCGTGCGTCAGAATCTTCGCATTGTAGCGCTGACGCTAACGTCTTTACTTTCCATCCCTTGGTTGGTGAACCCGCTTCCACTTTGATTTTGTTTGTTTTCAATCCACATTTGATGCGTTCCAACACGTGAAGAAGACTGGACGGTCAAGAAAAAGGCATCAAGTCACCCAGAGGAGAAAAAAAGAAAGAAGTGGCAGCAAATGTTGTTACAAACTAGCATGGGACAGGCCCCTCGGGACGGAAATGTTTGGCATCTTCCCGTAGCGAGAGAGAAGAAATGAGCCCTTTGTTTTCTTTTCTTATCCCCGTCATCTAATTCTGTCGGCGTGACAGGAACAATCCGTCTGGACTCCGTCGGAGACGCCATTCGTCCGTACGCAAAGAAATATTTGCCGCCGTCCGTCGTCCAACCGCACCCCCACGCCCCCCCATGGCTAGACACCGAGCCGTCATTTGGACATGCTATGAGCACGGGTGTCAAAGTCAAGGACCGGGGGCCAAATCGGCTCCACCACCTCATTTTATCCGGCCCGTAAAAGCAATTCAAGCATGTCAAGTGCCATGCTGATATACTGAGATAGCTAGCTAGCTAGCTAGCTTTCTATTCAGCTAGCTGGCTTATCCCTGACATCTCAGGTGTCCAAGTCGAGGTCGTAGAGGCCAAATCCGGTCCGCCACATCATATTATTCGGCCCGCAAAAGCAAATCCAGCTTGTGAAATGTCAAGATGCTTGCTAAAATCCAAGCCAAAATTTCACATTTTCATATGTCATTCATTATTTTTGACTTCAAATTTGAAAACTAGTTATTGATTAATATGTTGAGCACTTTGTATATAATATGAAACATTGTAATGGCTTCCCCAAATTCAGAAGGGCGCTCGACAAAAACAAAAAGGGAACTTCAATGTGGCAAAAAATCCGTTTGACACCCCTGCCTTAGAGTGTTGACTCAATTAAAGGGGAACTTTTTTTTTTTTTTTGTTTTCCTCGCGTGGGACTCACTTCCGGGGGAAAAAGTTTGGAAAGCCCCGCATCAACCTTAAAAAGATTAAGGAAGTAAAAAAAAGAAATGGGCAAGACTCACTCATCATCAGCCATCTTGGATCTATCTCCGTCTTTCTTCCTAGTAACCAAGAGTGGAAAAAAATGGCGGGGGGGGGAGAGGATTGTGGCAGACACGTGAGACGGTCCTCAGCTGTTCTGCAGTCGTGGGGAGGGGGGGGGGCGCTTAATTGCACTTTGATTAGCTTCGCGCGGCAAGGGAGCCTTAAAATAACGCCGCGCTATTGTCGTTGGCCTTAACGTTTGTTGCTTACATCGGACAGGTGCTGGGACGGATCGGGTGAGCGCAAATTCTCCAGAAAGCCTGGCCGGGGGGGGGGGTCGTAGCCCAGGCGCGGTTTCACAGCGCAAACGGAGGAATTCCATCACCAAGTGGCAGAATCCCCAAAAGGGGGCGGGACGCAATTTCCTTTGGGGTTGGCGGCCTGGCGGGTTGGCGGGTTGGCGGGTTGGACTCCGCCCCCTCCCGAAGAACTTCCCCCAGCGAGCTCACCTTCAACTGGAAACTTGAAAAGTCGCTGGCTGATCCCACTTGAGGGCCGGCGCCTCCGCTTGGCGCTCCGTCATCTCTTTGCCCGGTTGGTCGCCAACAAGCGGAGGCACGTCTGCGGGTGAAGGACAACATGTGAGAGCGTTGATGTGCTTTTTGACTTTTTTCCACAGGGTGACGCCCGCCACCCAACAAAATAAAACATTTTCCCTTCAAGTCCCACAAACCCAATTGCAACTCTGCACCAACAAAATCATTCAAGATTCAATGTGTGTTTTTTTTGAACCATTCCGATGTTAAGTACAATTTAGTTGTCTTGAACTTGAAGCGCGACGCATTTTTGGGTCATTTTGAATTGATTTCGACATACGAACATTTTGACTTACGACCGTTTAGTCGGAACGGAACTCGGTCGTAAGCTGGAGGTTGCCCGTATTCTGTTTTTCGACTTCTTTCGTTCCTTTCGTCTTCCTTTCATAATTTTGCTGCTGTGTTACTTCCGAGTAGAGTGAACGCGGGCGCGAATGGCTGCCGCTGCTCACCCGCACAAAAAAAGTTATTGTCCCATGACTGTAAAGTCTCCTTGAGAGTTTTGAAAGGAGCTTAGAAATCAAAGAAAGCAGGTGAAGGTATTATCGCAGAGAAAGCGCGGCAACTTCACTCGGATATCATCAAGAGGCAACGACATCAACGACTTGATCTTTATTATACCGTACAGTTTATTCCTTTCACTACAATACAATAGCACATTTATTAGACATAAAATAAGGTATACTTTGTGTAGTTTTAAGGCTTATTTAGAAGAAAATGATGTTTTATGGAGACCTGGAAACAGATTATTCAAATGTTTAATGGTTTCCTATGGGAAATTAATGTTTGGAAGACACACACACACTTTCTGGGTTGATAAGCTGAGGTATCACTGTAAATGATGATTTATTCTTCACGCAATCTGTATCCTTTCCTCACCTAGGTCGGGGCTATGCGTCGTTCACAAATAAATAAATACATTGAAAACAATCTGGTTGAAAATGAAAACGGTCATGGCGAAGTTCAGGAAGATGTCACTTGGCGGCGCTGCAGGTCATTTGGTTTTTTTTTTGGGCCGCTTCCTACCACGTGACTTGCCCGAGAGCTTCCTGGTCCCGTGTTCCCGACTTGGTGACTCTGGGAAGGAAAGTCGAAGAAGTAGCGAGCTGCAGCATGTACCTCAGCTTACGAACTTCATTGGTTCCCACAAAGTGTGTGCAAGGCCAAAAATTCGTCTGCCAAACATTTATTTCCCATAAGAAACCATTAAAATGAGAATAATCTGTTCCCAGGTCCCCATAAAACATAATTTTCTACTGAATAAGCCTTAAAACTACACAGAATATAGCTTCTTTTCTGTCTAATAAATGTGCTATTGGATTGTCACGAAAGAAATAAACCATACTGTCTAATCAAGTGGTTTTATTGACCTTTGTGATGGTGGTTGATGGAGTTGCCGTGCTTTCTGGGCGCTAATACCCTCACTCACACTGTCCCCTGCCAGCTGATTTTTGTTCATCCAAATCAGCAGAAGTTTTTCAACCTCTTCTATTGCCTGAGACCGTTGCTTAGACAACACAGAAACACCCAGGAAAGCCGTTGTTGTGGACGTAGCGGTCCCGAGTGATGGAAACATCACAAAGAAGGACCATGAGAAAATGGAGAAATAGCAAGGGCTCAGAGAGGAGCTGGAAAGAGCCTGGAAGGTCAAGGTGACAGTCGTGCCTGTGGTGGTCGGAGCACTCGGGGCAGTGAGCCCCAAACTCCACGAGTGGTTGCAACAGATCCCGGGAACCACATCGGACACCCAAACGTGACACGTGCGGTTTCTCCCGTTCACTTGAAGGAAAAACATATGGAAACACACCTTTGTGTTTTAAAATGGCCATTCCTCTTTTATTGTTAAAATGTCGGTCTGAGCGATTCGTCTGCTGGCTTATTTTTGGTTTTGTTTTTGGTCTGCTTGCGTTGCCGATGACATCGTCACGTCTCGCATGTGCATCCTCAAGCATCGGCTTGAATGGCCATGACGCCGTCGATCCACTCGCTGTAGTGCGAGATCACGGTGTAGATGCCCGGTTTCTTCATTTGGCCGCACTTTTTGCCTCCGTTAGACGTGATGCCCACCACCACGCCGTTGTAGAGAAGAGGACCACCGGAATCCCCCTAAAAACAATGACAAATCAAATCCAAAATAAGGACGGTTGACTTCATTTTGCGTGCGTGCGGACGTTAACTTTGAGTTTCACATTCCTCTGCCTAATTAGCCAATTACTATTGTCCTATTTTGGCACATTCTCATTTTGTTTGCAGTTCATGTTGATGAAAAGCCATCTCGGAATTAAGATTACTTCCCAGCAGAAATGTGTGTGTGTGTGTGTGTGTGTGTGTGTGTGTGTGTGTGTGTGTGTGTGTGCGTGTGTGTGTGTGCGTGCGTGCGCGTGCACGCGTGTGTGATATCGCCATATCTCCGGTATCAATACTAGTACAGCGATACCTCAGTTTACGAACTTAATTGGTTCCCAGAAAGTGTGTGTAAGGTGAAAAGTGTGTCTTCCAAACATTAATTTCCCATAGAAAACCATTAAAATGAGAATAATCCGTTCCCAGGTCCCCATAAAACAGAATTTTCTATGAAATAAGCCTTAAAACGACACAAAATAGACCTTATTTTATGTATAATAAATGTGCTATTTTATTGTAATGAAATAAATCCACTGTACTGTATAATAAAGTCATTTTATTTCCCTTTGTGATGATGTTTGATGTAGTTGTCTCTTGATGATATCCGAGTGAAGTTGCCGTGCTTTCTCGCCAATAATACCCTCACTCACACCGTCCCCTGCTAGCTGCTTTCCATTAATTCAATTCAACAAAAGTTTTTCAACCTCTTCTATTGCCTGAGACCTTTGCTTAGATGACGCACCCTTGGCCACACGTAGCGAAGCGTACTGGGACGCTAAGTCACACAAACGCGCAGCTCATCGGTGGTTTTTGATCATCTCCTTCTTCTCCTCGACCGTCATTTTCTTTTGTGTCCTGTTCGGCTTAACACTAGCCTGTGGTGGGGTCTTTTTTGGTCCCTTCATAGCAAAATACTAACAAACCACGTCTGCACTCAAAGAAAACGAGTCCGCCAACCAATCGTGGCGCTGTGTGGTTTGGTTCGTCGGCCAAAAACTAGTTGGTGTGCCAAAATGATATTCACGCAAATTTAATGTTCGTAAGGCAAAAAGTCGAGGTATCACTGTATCACAATACGGGGACGAATTCCCCCCCCCCACCAATATCACTATTATCACGATGCACTAGTTGACCAATAATGACATATCTTGGGATCAAAATCTCGTGCATTTCTATTGTAGGAAAACGACTGGAAATAATTGTGTAAAGCCAAGTATACGGCGTGACGTTCTCAATCCAGTTTGTCCACTCACATCACAGGAGTCGTCCATCTTGTGCGGTTGGTCACAAGGATCCGAGCACAGCTTGTGCGCGCAGATCATGTTGGCGGTGAACTTCCTTCCAAAGTAGTCGCTTCGTCGGCATCGGTGCGAGCTCACCACCCGGATAAACGCCTCCTTCAGAGTATCGGGTCTGGAGCCCAGGTTGTCCAGGGAACCCCAACCGGCCGTCTCCACCTCCGCGTCCGCCTCGGGGTCGACGCCGCCGGCTCGCAGGAAGGCCACGGCTTTGACCGCGTGGGTGGCGTTGAACGGGCGGTCCAGCTACGGTCGCAAAAAACCCGGCGGAAGGTCGTGGAAGGAGATGTTTAGGACCGCGCGCTTACTTTAATGAGAGCGATGTCGTTGTCGTAGTTGCCGGGGTTAAATTGAGGGTGATTGTGCAGCTCCACGATGTCAAATATCTGCTTGGTATCTTCGGCTCCACTCAGCGAATGAACGCCAAGGACAACCTTCCTGCCATTTGCCCTGAAAAATCACATTGGATGAGATCAGCCTCGACTTGTTTCACAGTGGAGAAATGTACATTTCACAGCAGCAAAAGATTGGATCAGATGGAGAACGTTACCCAGAAATCCGAGAAATAGATACCAATCTGAAAGTGATATCAACAGTATTGCGATACGTTACATTTATTTACAGCCCAAAAAAGTTACAGCATTGTGATACTGATAATACTTCAGTTTATTGAGACATGCAACATACAGAGACATGCAATCATTGAAATGGTTGCATTAGTTTTCCAAATATCGCGATACAGAAATTTGAGCCATTATCAACAATATAGAAGAAGGCCTCGTGTGATATTCTCAGACTATTTTCCCAATGACTGCTGTGGTTATTAGACATTCACTTTTCCAATTATAGTTGCCGTGCTTTCTCGGCGATAATACCCTCACTCACACTGCCCTCTGCCAGCTGCTTTTCGTTCATCCAAATCAACAAAAGTTTTTCAACCTCTCCTATTGCCTGAGACCGTCGCTTAGACACACAGAAACACCCTTAGCCACACGTAGCAATGGTCCACTTAGCGTACCGGTAGTGGGACGCTAAGTCGCACAAACGCACACCTCGTTTGTGTTTCTCGATGATCTCCTTCTTCTGCTCAATCGTCCTTCACTTTTGTGTCCTCTTTGGCTGAACACTAGCCTGTGGCGGGGTCTTTTTCGCTCCCAAAAAAGCAAAAGTAGCCACTCGATAACAAACCGCATCTGCACTGAGTGCACAGAAAGAAAGTGGGTGTGGAAAACTAGTCCGCCAGCCATTGTGGCTCTCCGTGTATTTCCCGAAAACGACTTTGTCTGTCAAGATGATATTCTCACGAATCGAATGTTCGTCAGGCGAAAAGTTTGTTAAGCTAAAGCGTTCGTAAACGGAGTTATCGACCGTATCACTCGTATGGCGACGCGTGACGCCCTAATTGTCCATCATGTTGATGACGAGGCATGACATGAAAAATCCAATCTTGCATCCATCCATATCATTCCAATGTTTTGCTCGTCACTCTTTTCCTAGCTAGGACGGACGGACGGACGGACGGAAAGTTGTCTCACCCCGCGGGCAGACAGTGCACGGCCGTCATCACCCAGCGCTCGGCGACCGCAAAGCCTCCGCACTCGTGCTTCATGCCGTCACCCTCGGCCACCTGGATGGACGCCATGTAGGGCCGGGAGTGGGCCGCCGCCTCCCGGCCCCCGATGATGCCCTCCCCTGAAGGCAGTCAGCCCCTCAGCATCAATGTTCAAGGAAGGCCTCGTCCGTCCGGCCATCCGTCCGTCCGTCCGCGGGCGATTTGGCCAAACTCACCGAGCGAGAGGATCCCTGCAAAAACAAGGCCCGCGGCCACAAGCGTCTTGTCGCACGGCATGTTGGAGCGTCCACTTCAACGTAGCCGCGCACGGCTGCGTTGCTTTAAAGCCCTTCGGGGAGGAAGCGGCCGTCCGTCCGTCCGTCCGTCCGTCCGTCCTCCCCCTCTTCGCCCTTTCTGGCCAGAAAAACAGGAAAGCGCAAGCTACAACTCAACTCGAGAAGCACAAAAACAAAAGACGCCCCCAAAAAGTTGTGACAGTGAGACGTTGATGCTCGGCAGGAGGTCACGCAACGCCGCAAAATGCGTCCGGGATGTCGGGAAGGAGCAAAATGGCGGACTGGCAAGCACACAGCCATTGTCTGACGCTTGACAAATTGCAAGCTGATCTTGCGACAATATCGTGAGACATGAAAATCCCACAACAATAAAATTGCAACACAATGATTGCGCTAGCGTCAGGAAAACCGAAGACGGATATTTTGCAATGTTGGCGGAATATTCGCATGTATTTTTTCCTCTCTTCACTTTTTTTTAATTTATCTAGCTGTCCGGCTAGCCGTCTATCTAGCTGGCTACCTAGCTAGCTAGCTATTTGCTATCTATTGGCTATATGGGTGGCTAGCTAGCTATTTAGCTGGTTATCTATTAGCTATACAGCTGTCTGGAAGGCTGGCTATCCAGCTCGATAGCTAGCTATTAGCTCTATATTAGCTAGCTATTTGCTATCTATTAGCTATGTATCTATCTAGCTAGCTATCTTTTAGCTAGATAGCTTTCTATCTGTTTGAGTTACTTCCAGGTTGAGTGAAGGCTGGCGCGTGTGGCTGTCACTGCTCACTCACAGAAAAACTTATCCTGTGACTGTAAAGTGACCTGGAGAGTTTTGAAAGGTGCTTGTACATGGAATGTATTATTATTATTATTATTATTATTATTATTATCATCATCATCTTTCCGGCAATATCAGCGATATCAGGACAATGACTATTGCACCATAGTGGACAAGTCCATATATCATCACGCTATCAAAGGGAAAGTGTGTAATAATTGCGGATATCCAATTACAGTAAAGTCTCGTTATATCGATATTCAAGGGAGTCTGAAAAAATATCGATATAACCGGGACTATCGATATATCCGACCCTGTTTGCATGTAATTTTCTCCGTGCGTGCATAGAAATAGTATCGATATAACCGGGACTATCGATATATCCGATATCGATATAACCAGACTTTACTGTATATGACTGATATCACAATAACATAAAAATACTATCAAGCGGGCTATCGTCACAATTGCTTTACCAGAGGAGAACATTGCAAGAAACAGAACATTTCGCAAAATGGATCTCATAACAATAATACCCACACAAGGTCTATTATGACAACTGTCTGCCTGTCTGACTGTCTGACTGTCTGACTGTCTGACTGTCTGACTGTCTTATTCGTCGCGCCTCGAGACACATTCCAAGACATTTTGGAAGCGCTTC
Organism: Hippocampus bargibanti; assembly: GCF_051943395.1. Lineage (NCBI taxonomy): Eukaryota > Metazoa > Chordata > Actinopteri > Syngnathiformes > Syngnathidae > Hippocampus > Hippocampus bargibanti. Next base: position 99,209 of record NC_142742.1, on the reverse strand, counting down.
AAGCTTACGGGACACGAGACTGCCCTCTACAGGCTGGAACAAGAATAGCACGTCGGCAGGCGGCAACCAAAAGCAGCATTCCTGAGCCTTGAGCAACGCTCGCGTTTCCTGTGCCTTTCCCGTGCGCGCGTGCGCGCGTGCGTTCCACGTGTGTGGTCTGACATCAAATAGATATTAGAAGTCTTTCTTTCTTTCTTTCTTTCTTACCTTCTCTGTCATGTTCAGACGAGCCCGTCAGCCCGTTCCGACAGCCGATCTCTCGGCTGTCTCAAATCAAAACACGTGTGTTTTGCCCATGACGTCTACGTGCCTGTAGAGAAAGAAATTAATTTCTGAGCACATTAATATCGAGAGTCACACGTATCAAACTTCACGTGGACGTACACAATACATCATCGTCAAAAAATAAGTACAAATAAAAAACAAACAGACGTTTAAACGGAAACACCGAGCGTGTAAACTCTGTGACGTAACTCGCTGTGAGCTGTGATTGGTCTTGGGCTGTCGATGGAGGTTCACGTGACCGGAAGAGCAGGCGCCGCCAGCTTGGGCGTGTTGACAACCTAGACGACACGTTGAGGTCACGCGCGGATCGTCTGCCCCTCGACATCAAACGCAATCGACGACGGATTCACTGCAAAATGCGCTCAAGCGACAGAACGGCCTGTCTCGCGCGCACGCACGCACGCACGCACACACACGTAAGTGTCGACAGAGAAACGAGGGGGCATTTTTCCCCATCTCACTCGTTGACAAATGTCGGATGTCTTTGATTGCTCTGTCTGGAAGTGACTTCACTGCAATGTTCACCCCCCCCCCCTCCTCATCGAAGCATTTTTAACACTAATAGCTTCTTTTTCTTATTAAAATTGTGAAGGATCTTTTGGAAAAATGGTTGGGAATGTTACTATTATTATTACTATATATTATTATTATTATTATTATTATTATTATTAGTAGTAGTAGTATGTTGGAGTGGATTTGCGTTTATTAGTCTCACAGCGGAGAAATTTCACAGCAGCAAAGTGATGAAAGGAATGAAAGTAGAAAAACAAAATGTAACGGAGTTGCGCACTAAGATTTTTAAATTATGACGGAAGTGACGCAACGGCGCACGGTGTGGCACAAAGTCCCGCCCATAGTTTTCAGAACTACTGTACTTGGACAAGACTTATGGTGAGTGGCATTTCTCTGATGGTCTGGATTAACTCGCATTTTCATGACAATATCTTATTTTGTTTCCCCTTTTGTACTGTCTAGTCACTAGTGTATCTAATTAGTTCCCCGATTCCTTTCGAGTTCAGATTACTTTTTGTGTCATTATTGAATTCAAGTATTGTCGAGTGGAAGTCCTTTTCTGTTGCGTAGTTATTTACAAGACGAAACCCATCCATTCTGCCATACTGTGTTGCAGGTAATGATTGTTTCATTTCGTTTTTATTGTTCAGTATTTGTGTCGTGTTTCATTTGGCCGCGAGTGTTAGTGGCGTGTCGAACTGTGCCGCCGTTATCCAGCGCACCTCGCAAACCGTCTCTCGCATGTCATGGGTTCAGGGACATCATGTAAATAACAGTGAACTTGTGTTGTGAACTAGTGTTATATATATATATATATATATATAAAACATTGTCTTGTATTGTATTTATATTCCTATACATACAAAGGAAAACAGACCCCCCAAAAATGTGGTAGTAAATCAAAAAACTATTGAACTAATGATTAGCTACAAATAATGTTTTTATTTGTATATGCATTATCTCTTCTTCTTCTTCTTATGATTTACACAGTTAACATCCGACTTATGACCGAGTCCCCTTCCGACCAAACGGTCGTAAGTCGAAATCCATTCCAAATGTTGAATAGAGACTCTGAGGCGAAATGACTGGCAAACTCCCCCCTGTGGTGCCATCACACGGCCGATTGCTGTGCGAGACTGACATGCTGGCTGGCTGGCCCAAATTGTCCTACGCGTAGCGGTCCCAGGCGTAGAATTAAAAAAAAAAAAAAAAGAGGGTCTGGAGGTCCTGGTCGTAAGTCGAGATGGTCGTAAGTCAGCTGTTACCTGTATTATCATTTTTATGCTCCTCGCTTTTATGGCGGCGACAGAGCAACTTCAACATATCAACATTGTTTTTTTTCCTCCAGCACGGGAGGGAAAAGAAATTGCGCTAAGTGCACTTGGAGCCTCTTTGAAGCGGCAGTAAATGAGACGTTGAGGAGTATTTAAGCTTCATTACACACGTCCATGAATCACAAGTGGTAAAAAGGGGCGTGCCAGCCAGTGGGGAGGAGAAGAAAAGTGGATGCGTTCCTCTTCCAGAAGAAGAAGCAGAACGAGCGGCGGCGGCAGCAGCAGCCTGGAGGAATCAAATCCAGTCGCCAGTCGACGAGGCGTTAAGGGCCTCTGATTAAACGGAGGAATTAGTAGCGTCGCCGCCCCTTTGGTCTTTTTCTTCTGGTTCCAACGCCGACGGGCTCGATCTTGCCCGACCGACTTTTAAAGCGTCATTGACACTTTGACTGTAATTTCATGCTTTCACTCCACCTGCCTTTTGATGTCTGCTCGGTGTGCGGTGTGTGCCGCCACGCCACAACCTCCACGCAAGACGTCTCGTCGCTGCGAGGCCGACTTGTTCTCAGAGGGGGCGAGGAGGTGCATGATGGGAACTTTTCCCTTCCTGGATTCTGTGACCTACGGCGCTGCAAAGGCAGATACTTTTGCGGCTGAATTGATTAAGTCCTTCGCTGGCAGACAACGTGCCAAAATGTGCCGCTCCGGTGCCAGGGTTTTTGTCATTGTCACTCAAATTGGAGGACCCACGCAATATTGTCTTTTAGGACCACATCTACATTCAATGCAGCGTGAGAAATCCTAGACTCTCTTCTTTCATCCGAAAAAACGAGTTCATTCCTAAATGATATGGGTCTGGAGTTATATGAGCTTGAAATGGGGGCAGATGTACAAAATACAATTGATTGATATAGCACTTTAACAACAACTGAAGCTGCAACAAAGCGCTAACATGGACAAAAGGAAAATGTTGCCCATTGCCAGCGCTTTATCGGCACCCACAAAAGAAAAAAATTAAACCCGAACAAATTCAGGAATGGCGCTTGACGTCATATTTTCAATTCCAACGTTGATGTTAAAATTTGTGAAAATGAAAACAAAATATTATTTTACATAATAATAATACGTTTCATTTCCAAGCGCCTTTCAGAACACCCAAGGACACTTTACAATTAAAAGAAGAATACACAGAAACATAAATAAATGATAAATAATAAAATAGCTGATTTAAACTAAACCGTGAATGCAATTTTAAACGGATGGCTTTTGAGGTATGACTTGCTCTATTATTACATGTGTATACCGTTTATCCTATAAAATCATTTAAAGGTGCTTAAAAAAAGTTGTTTTCTAGACTCGGAACGGATTAAAAATATTTACATTGATTATATTGGGAAGTGATGTTTCGGTTTTCGAACAAATCAGTTTTTGAACAGGTTTCTGCCACGGGTTATGGTTGAAACCCAAGGGTTGTCCGTACATCCTGTTGAAACGCAGAAAAAGATTTTAAAAAACCTCAAAATGAGCAACTTGTTGATTTTGGGCTGCATGCGTTCGAAACACGAGGTGACGCACCAAAGCTAAAATTGTGGAAGCCCCAAACCTGCTGTTTCAAGTGTCAACAATGTGCCGAAAGGCAAATGACACTCCACTGCAGCATGAATCACCGCAAAGAAGACACCCGAAGAACGCCCACCCTCGTAATTAGCCGTCGCTTTATTACAGGTTCCTTTAGTAGCTGCCGTATCGCGCGCGGCGCAGCTTAGCTCACACGCTAGCACGCTTTTTAAAGGTGCTTGGGGGGGGGGGGGGGGGGGGCTCTTTTTACTTAATTTTTCCTGGGGAGTTCATGCAGGGGCGCGAGAACTCTGTCAAGATGTTGAAACATTTTGATGGTGTGAACGCGGGCCAGGAGGGGGCGCCACCTGGTCAGGAGATCGGGGGAAATTGGTGGCTAAAAACTTTCTGTCGGAACCTTGACGGCCGATCAAGAAGCGTCCGGACACATTCAGAAAAGCAGATGAGTGGGCAGCAGTAGAGGCTGTCGGGGGGTGCGAGGCCCAATGGGGATTGGTCATCTGGAGTTCAGGGCCGCCCCCCCCCCCCCCGCTGCTCGAAGCGACCTCGGCCTGCTTCGCTGCCCTTGGCACGCTTCCAGTTTTCTGTCCAAACGGGCGGCAGAGGAAGCGCACCCCCTCCCCAAATCAAACACCCCCGCCTCCGTTGCTGGCCTGCCGCGAAGCTGACGGAGCGTCGCGCTTGGCCTGAGATTGCACCTGCGCCACTGACGGCCTTCCGCAGGCCTTCCGGAGGCCTTCCGCAGGGTTGCCGTTTTCCAGCTTGGGTCGTCCCGGGCTTCTTGCTAACAAGTCAAGCATGTTAGCAACGTGTTGCTAATCATGTAGCGCAGGGGTGTCAAAGTTGTTTTTTGCCGGATTAGTAGATACGGTTTCCTCTCGGGGGCGGCCGTTATGAATTTGGGGAAGCTACTAGAATGTTTCATCCCCTCCACATATGACAAAAAAATGACTGAATGACTACTTTTCAAATCTGAAGTCAAAAATAATGACAGTTATTGTGGTTTACATATGGCGATTTGAAATTTGGATTCAGACTTTAGCGAGCATCAAGTTTAATTTGCTTTGGCGGGCCAAATAAAATTATGTGGCAGGCCAGGTTTGGCCCCCGGGCTTCCACTTGGACACCTGTGATGGAGCAGAAAGGTTTTTGTCAATTTCAACTACGGAGGCTTGTTTGGACCAAAATAGATTCACGCAAAGAGAGGAAGCCCGATACTATACATATAAATACAAACATTATTTGTAGCTGATTATTATTTAGCTATTTTTCTGACTAATAACACATTTACATATTTGGGTCTCCATTTTCCTTTGTATGTATTGATATATATGTATATAATAATAATAATACATTTCATTTCTAAGTGCCTTTCAAAACTCTCAAGGTCACTTTACCGTCACATGACCAGTTTTTCTGTGGGAGAGCAGCGGCAGGCACACGCGCCAGCGTTCACTCAACCCAGAAGTAATTCAAATATATAGAAAGCTGGCTAGCTAGCTAATAGCCAGATTGCCAAAAGCTATCCAGCTAACATTCAGCCGGCTACTTTTGACAATATTTTTTTGTCCTCTTGATATTTTTACAGTTCGTCACCATCCTCCTAGCATGTCGCTACGAGCGTGCGTTATCGCGGCGGCTCCAGACGGGTCCTCCTGCAAGGTCAGAGGCGACGTTTACTTCATAACAAGCAAGTAGCACGATGGTGACGGCCCACCATTGTGCCGCTGCGTACACAAACAAACACACACACACACACACACACAATGTGCAAGAGGGGAAGGGGTTACGCTAGGTTTGAGAAACGGATCTAAATTGGGGAGGACGGGGTGTCCGCTTTGTGCAAGTGGTCGGACACGCTGTCCTGAGCTGCCTTTTGACACGGCAAAAAAAAAAAGGTCCGCAAGCCGTCTTTGTTCGAGACTGCGTGAAAGGTACTGAGGGGCAATGGCAGGGACAAAGGTGAGCCCACCAAAGACATGTTTGTCCCGTCGTCTCTCGTCTCATTGGCCCTTGTGACGGAGGCTTTTAAAAAGGAATGTGATGATTAGTCCCCTTTCACGCAGCCTGTAAAAAGTCCACTTTTTCCCGCCAGTGTTGTCATCCTGTGCAAAAGGGGTCAACGCGGACTGGAAGAAATACACATCGTCTGTCTGGAAAGATGGCAAAATCAGCAATCGGGTTGGGTTTAGGCATTTTCCACTCCCCATTCAAGAAATCTTTTCAAAGGGGCCGAAAAGGGGGGAAAAGGGGGACGGTGACAACTGGCAACTTTCCTTACTTGAGAGGACAAAAGAACAGCTGAGCAAAAGGACGCAGCGGAGTTCCCTTTAACGCCAAAGCTGTCATGTTTTTCCAATGTGGCCTGACGGCGTGAAAGGGGCCGAGATGGAATTTCCCGCCGGCTGCGTAGAAGATAACAGTTGAAAGCTAGATTAGGGGTACAGAGTGCCCTTGAAAGCGACCCGTCATTTTTCACTATCCTTCATCTTGCTCGATTGTGTGAAAGGGGCCGGCGGGGGGTTTTTTTTTGGGGGGGGGGCATACCTGCCGCTGTGTGAAAGGTTCCAGGAGGTTGGAGAAACATACAAAGTGGACCTTCCGTCTTTTGTCCTTTCTTATCCTGGTACGAAACCCAAAATGGGTCATACTCCCCAAAACGCCCGCCCCCAACCAGTGACCCCGGAACGTCGCCCGACGGGTAACCCCCCCGTAACCCCGCCAATCAGCCAGTTCCTACTTTTCCACGGAGGCTGCTCTCGTCCTCTGGATGAACTTTTCACTGAGACCCCCCCCCGAGCTCAGAGGGGGCTGGATTAGAGGACGGAGGGAGAAAGTCTACGTCTGTCCTTCCATGTGTGTGTGTTAGCAATTATTTCCATAGTGACACACTTTTTGCCAGACTTTTTGGTCCCCACAGCGTCATTTGTAGGTTACGTTGGAGACTTCCACCTGAAAAGCCATACAAACGCCCTTTTTAGCTTTTGTCTCAAAACATTCAATTCGGGGGAATAAAATCCAACCTAAAAGTGAGTTTTGGGAGACAATTCTATGATAAGTACAGGCAAAAAGTTTCAACCCCCCCAAAAAAAACCCACGGTGCTCATCTGCTGCTTTGAAGCAATCAATCCAGTGTCAGCAATTATTTGTAAAAAAAATTCAGGCCGGAAAGCCACTTTGCAATTTGCGGCACTTTTTACGATGATAGTCCACCAAAAAATCACAAGTCAAATGGCTCAAGGACAACATTTAACGGAATACAACAAAATCAACCCCAATAGCGAGTTTCACTTGGCATCATGACATTTGGTCTTCTGAAACAAACAGCCTGAAGCAGACACGCCCGCAAAGCCGCAGGAAACCCCAACGCTCGTTTCGAACAAGCTTCAGTCGTACGGTTTCCCCCTCTGACCCATAATGCATTGCAGGGGGGGGGGGTCACTCGGTGTTGCGCGAGGCGCAAAGTCATATTTTTGTCAAAGCGAGATGAGCGCACTGAGGGTGTTACAGTTTGTTTTCTTGTTTTCTGGGGGAGCAACAAGAACCGGTTTGCCTCAACTTGACCCCCGATCAGCCCCCCGACCCCCAATTTCTGGGCGCACCCCCGTTGCCCAATGTTGAGGCCAGGGGGGGCCGGTGGCGGGTTAGCCGGACCAACAACAGTCCTGTCGCGCACAATGTCGATTAATGTAGTGGGGGGGGGGGGGCTAATAGCTTAATACGCCGTGTCAAGTGATCCGCAACACGCAATTAAAAGTCTGTCTGTGTTTGGATATGGGATGTCTGTTTATATGTGTGTGTGTGTGTGTGTGTGTGCCATGGATGCACATTCCACTGGACGGGTTCCCCGCTGACAATGGGGGGCACTCCCACCTGACAATATTTGAGTGTCCGCCCACCTGCCCTGCCGGGATCAAACCCCAACACGCCTCGCTGGGCCCCCCGCGGCGCCTCTTTACTTGTTGGCGCCGCCCGTGTTGAGCTCTTTGACATTTTGTTTGCGAACGTTGGTGGGACGTCCCAGAAGCTCAAACCATCGAGAAACGTTTCCAAGTGGAAGCGGATGGGGCGGGCCAATCGGGGAAGCGCCTCAATCAAGCGCTAAGCGCTAAGCGGCTGCCGCTGCGGTGCGGAGCCGGCCAATTGGAGCCGGCCGGGTCATCTGCGGGTGAAGGTGCGAGTCATTATTTTTCCGCCTGTCGGATCTCATGAGCAAAAGGGCTCAAAGCTTCTCCGCCGGGTGGGGGGGATTATGATCAACAAAGCGTGTCTCGCACCTGCGGCCGCACGCGTCACGGAGAGAAGCGGCGAGAAGAAGGCTGGATTGCCGGAGGCGCTTCCTCCGCCGCCAAACTCGGGCGGTGGAGGAAGCTGTCAAGCGGACGCATTGTCACACAACGCAAAAAAGACTTCAATATCATTTGGAGATAGATATTCTTGTCAGGAAATATTCATGAGAAGAAGACAAAAGCTCAGCTTACGGATGCTCTCGCTCACCAACTTTTCGCCCATCGAACATGAAATTGGCCAGCAGATCATCTTGGCTAACCAACTAGTTTTCAGCAGATGAACCAAACCACGCAACGCCACGGCGGCCGGCAGACTAGTTTTGCTCACCCCCTTTCTTTGAGCGCAGACATGCTTTGTTATCCAGTGGAGTCATTTTGCCATTATAACACACAAAAGAAAATGCAGGAGAAGGAGATCATCCAAAAACACCAACCAGGTGTGCGTTTGTGTGATTTAGCGTTGAACAACTTCTGTTGACTTGGATGAACAAAAAGCAGCTAACAGGGCACAGTGTGAGTGAGGGTGTTATCGCCGAGAAAGCACGGCAACTTCTCTCGAATGTCATCAACCACCACCACCACAAAGGTCAATCAAACCACTTGATTAGACAGTACAGTTTATTTCCTTAATTACAATGCCATGGCACATTTATTAGACATAAAATAAGGTCTATTTTGTGTCGTTTTCAGGCTTATTTCATAGAAAATTATGTTTTATGGGGACCTGGGAACGGATTATTCTCAATTTAATGGTTTCCTGTGGGAAATTAATGTTTGGAATACACACTTTTCACCTTACACACACTTTCTGGGAACCAATGAGGTTGGTAAGCCAAGGTCTCACCGTATTTGTCAAAAGCAATGTCGACCACCAAGAAAACAAATCCATGCCAAAAGTCGCCAGAATGAAAACATTCATCAAAAAAGCCACAATGTGCTCGTCGACAACAAAGAAAGATGTTGTATTCATGATCAATAGCTCGATAGCTAGACATATCGCTAGCTACATAGATAGCTAGATAGATACAGTAGATAAATAGCTGTTTACATGTGAAATTGTGTTCGTAAAAATAGATATTAAAATGTTTCTGGAACGAATGACTTTCGACACTTCTAAGCAATTTTTTAGTCTTGTGTAGGATGACCAAAATGGCCGCTGATGATCCTTCATGTTCTGACATTGGCTATTTATTTTGAAGCCCCTTTCCCCCATGAACAAGGTGACAGCTCAGGCGGGGTCTTTCGAGGACGTCGACCTACGAAACTTCACCCCGGGCCCGATTTGCACCCGCTTCCCAAGCGCCTTGACAATGGCGCCCGCCGCCAAATGAGGAAGGTAGACAACGGGGGGGGGATTGCGAGGGGCCTCACCAGTGACCAATGAAAGCTGGTCAAACAGACCCCGGGTCAGTCGATCTTCTCTAATTGCCAAGTTGGCAGACGATTGGGTCAAAGCGTTGCCAGGCTGGGAACATTCTTGACAATTTACGGGACATCAAGCAGATTTTTAGGACGTGACTCCCGACAAGAATATCAAAGTATCTGGCTCATACCTCCCTGATTGATAACAATCAACAAAACGTTGATTCCTTATCTAAGAGCTATTAATCTCGGCCAAAAGGGGGCATTGTATGGATTGTACAGATAACCATTTTGGTTAATGCTAACCATCAAAAGCTAACAATATGGGTGAAGCCAAGCCCCTAATTGACGAGAGGACAAACGGACGGAAAGACGAAAGACATGGGACAAACGACAAGAGCACTTTTGCCGTCCTCCCACTGTTAAAAAAAACAAAACAATTGATCGATTGATAGATAGATCGTTAGATTTCTAGATCGATAGATTGCTGGATAGCTTGGTTGATAGATTGCTAGATTGCAAGATAGCTCGATCACTAGATAGTTTGATCACTAGATTGCTAAATCGCTAGATTGCTCGATCGATAGATCGCTAAATCGATAGATCGCTAAATTGCTCAATTGTTAGATTGCTAAATCGCTAGATTGCTCGATAGCACGATATCTAGATAGCTCGATCGCTAGATTGCTAGATAGCTCAATGGCTAGATCGCTCCATTGCTACATCACTACATAGTTCGATCGCTAGCTAGACAGATCACTAGCTAGATAGCTCGATTGCTAGCTAGCTAGCTAGATACAGTAGATAGATAGCTACATAAATAGCTCAATCGGTAGCTAGATAGCTCGATAATTATCATTCATTCAAATTGCCCGTCTTCACGAGACCGGCGACGACATATTGCAAATATCAAAGGATTGTTATGACAACAAGAGCTTTATTTGGAAGCATCACACTTGGCAACCGGACAAAAGTTGATGGATTGAATCCCGAGGGGAAAAAAAAACAAACAAATACTGGACACTAGCGATTGGCACATATACGTCCAGAAAAACAAGATTGCTTGATAAAACACATCTGCTGTTATCAAACTAGAGTCGGAAGGAGAAAAAACAAGGCCCGTCTGCATAAATAGCATCAAGATTTGCAAAGGATCGCTTAGAAAAATAGATTTTCTTTGTTTCTTTGTACAAGGCGTCGTCGTGCTGTGCTTTCAGTCATCAAAAGTGTGACGCTTCCTTACTACATGCCAAGACGTCTCGTGTCGTCTCTGTGAGGTAATGCGAGGCGACCAATCCCCCCTTCTCAACACCCACACCCACCACCCGACCCAAACAAAAACCAAACGGCAATTTTGGCAGGTTTCAACACGTCAGACAGCCAGCGACCAAAATTGAACAACAACAAAAAGTCCCCCCATGAGCTTCGCATGATTTGCAAGTTGATGAAGCGGCGCCAATTGAAGCACTTTTTTGTTTTTGTTTTTTCACGTGAAAATGCCCCGGTACGACTTTTTTTTATCTCAGGTAAGACGCCAGTGAGCTAAATGTTACGTCGATGGAGCCAAATTTGGACATCTCGACCCAGACAACGCTTAGCGGATCGGAACTTAAGATGGGCAAATGTCGCTACCCCTTTATCGCCGCCGAAACTTCCCACGTGAGCTCGCGGAAGCATAAAACGTCCAAACGACATTTGGTCAGAGCTCTTTTTACAGTCGTAGTTTGACACGTCTGAGCCTTGCCGAATCTCGACTTATTTTGAAATTCCGTTCTCCGGACAAAGCTTGACGTCATTTGAAACGTACGTTAGCCAAAACTTGACATCCCATCTTTATCAGCCAAAGTTTGACCATTTAAACTTGATTTAGTCAAAGTTTAAAATAACAACTTTATTGAGCCAGAGCTAGCTAAAATTTGAGTTAGCTAAAACTTCCCTCACCAGAACTCAATGTATCGGAACCACCTTTAGCATCGAACTAAAATTCATCATCTTTAAATTTTAGCGAGCTAAAACTTGACATACCCTAGCTTGACGCGGTCAAAGCTCGACATTCTGAAACGTTAGCTAGCCAATGCTCAACTGCTTCAAATTTAATCGAGCCAAACTCCACACGCTGACCTTTATCTGGCGAAAGTTTCAACGATCTTAACTTTATTCGGACACTAGCTGGACATTTCCGAACATTGTAAAAGAAAACCACCTGGACTGTATACGTTCAAGAAAGAAAAGATGCTAGCAACATAGCATCATCGTCCATCTACTCATACAAACAAATGTATGTCGTGGTTTGTGAGATGAAGCATTTGATGCTGCGTTTGGAGCTAAATTTGGACACCGCCAGCCACTTCATTAGGTCTCTTCGCAAGCCAAAACCGCACATTTTGGATTTCGCTTGTGCTCACTGACGTGTCTGGAAGTTTATCCTGGGGTGGGAGTGGTCTGTGTGTTGGGGTCCCTATAGCTCCGCCCCATCTCGGGGGTAAATCAGGCTGCTGACGCTGAAGCTGTTGTACAAGTGGCTGTTGAAGTGTCCGCCCTGCCCCCCTCCGAAGGCCCCGTAGTACACGCCGCGGTTGAAGTGCAGCCCGTCGGCGCCGTGTTCGGACCCGGCGGAGTCCGTTTGGACCCCCGCGTGGTAGGGGCCCTGCGAGGCACCAATGTTCCTGCTGGACAACTCGTTGAGCAGGCCCAGCGGCCCCGCCGGTCGCCCGCCGGCCACCGCAGGCGCCGTCAGGGCGGACATGCTGCCGTAAAAGTTGCTCAAACACGACGCCGTCTTCAGGCTCTGGTCCGTGTCCGATGGGGTCGGCGGGGACGGCAGATGGGGGCTGTCGCAGGGTTCGGGCGTGGGAGCCCGCCGACCGTCCTCCACCTTGGCGACCGCCGACGCGGGCTCGGACCTTCGCTTCCTTTTGCGCCGGAAGTTGCCGTTGTCAAACATTTTCTCGCAGTTGGGGTCCAACGTCCAGTAGTTTCCTTTGCCTGGAGTGCGCACATTCACAGCGGTCAGGAATGTGGTTTTTTTTAATAGCGCGGTGCCCGACTCCGGTCCTCAAGGGCCCCTTTGAGATGCGACCCTCCTCCCACACACCTGACCGGCTCAGGAACAAGATCTGCAGAAAACCCAGCCGGATCCCAAGGTGTGTCGGAGGACGGAGACCTCAAAAAGCAACAGGAAGGCGGCCCTCAAGGTACCGTCTTGGGTACCCGTAGTTTTACATTTGAATGCATTGTGTGTTTACAGCCTAATTATTATTTATATTAGTATACTGTATTATCTCAAGTACTATTTTTCTTTATTGTAACGTTTAAAAAAATATTACATGAAAAAAGCCATGCAGGGAACTGGAAGAACAAATCACGTTATTCACTTTTTTTTTTCAACAATCTGGATTTTTTTTTCTTTTGCAGTCCAACATCAGAAATAATAATAATAATAAATAAAAATAATAATCGGGGATAATAATGTGTTTTTATTTTCCAAAAAATGTACCAGGTGAATTTGTGATGTTTAAAATTTCCTCCTGGAAGGGATCAGCAAAAAATATACATTTTAAATCATTCGTCAAGCAAAAAAATTGGATGCGCAGGCACTTTCAAAATGTATAACCGGCTGGTTCAATAAATTAGTGAAATGTAAAATATAAATACATTAATAAACTATCCCGGTTGTACACAATTTGTTTGGCTTGCAATGGGTTGAGAAACTTATTTTAAGAAGCTTAAATATCATTGGTTCCCATATATATATATATATATATATATATATATATATATATATATATATATATATATATATATATGCCGCCATTTAAATCCATATGTATTGTATTGTATATTGATTTTGGTGGAATCAAGTCTCGCCATGACCTTTGAAACACAACTCAAACTAAGTTGATGTAGACATTTTTTGTTGTTGTAACCTAATACATGAGTGACAGCAATTAATTTTTGGGGGGTGGTGGGGTTTCTTCTAGGTTCGATGCTCACTGCATGGTCAAAGGTAATTGTTTGCGGTGAAGCAAGAAATCAGGGTCGCTTCAATTTTGACCAATTCCGGTTGGGTGTAAGAACGGTTGCTTTCTGAATCTTTCTGAATGCCAAAATGAGATGTCGACGTCAAATGGTCCCGGTCAAGACAAGTGAAAGAAGTGTGCGAGCAGCCAAGCAAGCAGCGAGCGAGCGAGCGAGCGAGCGAGCCGGCCCTCGGCGGGCGCGAGTGTTGCGTTCACGTACCTGGGTCGTCCTCGTCGCGGGGCACCTTCTTGAAGCAGTCGTTGAGCGACAGGTTGTGCCGGATGGAATTCTGCCAGCCGGCTTTGCTCTTCTTGTAGAAGGGGAAGTTGTCGGCCACGTAGGCGTAAATCTGACTCAGCGTCAGCTTCTTGTCGTGCGCGCTCTGGATGGCCATGGCGATCAGCGCCGAGTACGAGTAAGGCGGCCGCACCAGCTTCAGCAGCTCCTCCTGGCCGGCCACCGACAGCCACCCGAGCTCCGCGGCGCCGAAGGCCGACGAACCGCCGCCGAGGAACGGCCGCGCGGAGCCGTACGCCGGCGGACCGAAAGCCGCGGGGGCACCGCCGGCGTGCAGGTACGGCGAAGCCGCCGCGGTCGGGGCCGGGTTGACGCCCCACAGGTACGGGCCGGGCGGGGAGCCGTAGTCGGCCACGCCGAAGCCGGCGGCTCGCTGGGCGGCCGGCTGGAGGTTCTGCGGCGGCGGATGCTGCTGCTGCTGCTGGGAGGGGTGGTGCTGGTGCTGGTGATGGTGGTGATGGTGGTACATGCCGCCCAGGGGGTCGCAGTACACGGCCATGTCCGCGGCCTCTTGGGAGCCTTTGGGTGCCGAGGAGTGATGCTGGCTCTGCTGGTGGGACTCGGGATCGATCATCACTCCCGTTGGGGGCCGGGGGGGTGGTGTGTGTCACGCCAAACCGACCGGATTCGGAGCTCTTCTCTTCTTCGCCGCTTCTCGCAACAAGTGTCAGGCGCCGCCGTGCAAAACTCGTTTGAATTGTCTTGACGCCGCTGACGGCGAAAAGCTCGCCAGCCAATCGCCAGACGAAGGGGGCGTGGTCGACTCCTGACGGGCCGCATGTCGAATCTGCCGGGAGGAAACTCAAGTTTGCTTTCACCTGCCGCGAGCTTCAAATCGACTAAACCGACTCTGAAATCAATGAAAAATCGCCTTGTTCTGGACTTGAAAAAAATGCAGGCTCCACAAAATCATAAATATATATATAAAAAAAAAAAGATTTTCGCACATTGGATTGATATGACTTCTCTTCCACAACACCTGCCCTCGAAATATATGGTTACAAATGCCAACAATTCTACTAATATTCATCCTAAATGATGATGAATGACATTTTCAAGTCGATTTGTTCTTGTAGATTTTTTTTTATTCATCCCACTTTGGCGAAGGAAAACTGGCCGTTTTGTGACGATTCGCAACGCGCAAGTCCCGACAGCGAAAAAGCTCGTCAGCCCACCACAAGACGACGAGGCAAAGTCGAACCTCCCGCAGAGAAACCCCGAAAGGCTGGCCGGCAGCCATAAACGAGCCGTCAACACAATCAATCACAAGGTGAGAGGCTAACAGCTCTTTTTGCACGTCTGCATTGGCGGTGGCACAAACGTGGAGAAGAGGGGGAAAGAAATGGAGGGGAGGGGAGTTGCTCTTTTTGTGTTAAACGTGTGAAACGCAGTCCTTTTAAACGCTGGAAATAAAAATAGACACCGAAAAACAATCCCGCTAGCTACACACAACAAAAACACCAATGTCGTCTTTCAGACGCCATTTTTTTTAAATGGCCCTCAACTCATGGAAAATTGCGATGCAGCTCGACGAGCAAATGAATGAAAAATGCGAATGAAATGTGACAAATGCGTGCTCGAATGTCGGATGAGATTTAATGAGTTGTTGGGGGGTTCTGTGGCTCCTAATCGTTGCAAGATGACGAGCCGTCAAAGGTGAGGAGTGATGACATGTTGAACGTCTGCCGGAGGCCAGCGCGAAAACGTGTTCTGCGAACGCTCATTAACTAAGCCGTCTGTGTGTCTGCGCGACTCTTCTCTTTCAAGCCAACAACAGCCAGTTCGAAAAGGGCCTGCCTGACCCACCACCCTGCGAGAAAACAAAACACAACTTGTACTTTTGTTGTGAAATGCAGGAGAGTCCAATTTTGCAACTGCAAAACTGAACACATTTGGTCGAATTGCCATCACTTACTGTGACATTTTGAGGTGACTAAACATTTCTTTTTTCCCAACAGTTGGGTCAATTTCACCCAAATTTCACTTAATTTTAGGGTTTGTTTAGTACAATGTAAACAATAAATAAGTAAAATAAATAAAGTTGAACAAATAGAATTAAACAAACAAACACATAAATAAATGAAGCTAAATAACTGAAACTAAATAAGTAAATAAATAGACAGAGAAACAAACACATAATTTTTTTGCTATGCTTAGAATATCTTGTTTTCTATCCTTTCACACCCCCCCCATTCCCTTTCAAATTGCTGCTGTGGACTGCAAATTTCCCCATTGCGGGACCAATAAAGGTTTTCTGATTCTAATAAATAAAGCTAAATAAACGAAACGAAATAAAGTACAGTGAGACCTCAATTTACGAACTTAATTGGTTCCCAGACAGAGTGTGTAAGGCTAAAAGTGTGTATCTCAAAAATGAATTTCCCATAGGGAACCATTAAAATGGGAATAATCTGTTCCCGGGTTTCCATAAAATATACTTTTCAACTAAATAAGCCTTAAAACTACACACAACATACCTTATAGTATGTATAATAAATGTGCTATTGTATTGTAATGAAAGAAATACACTGCATTGTATCATAAAGTCACTTTATTTACATTTGTGATGGTCATTTATGGCTTGATGGAATGGTGTTGGAGGTCGAAGGGAATTGCTGTTTGGAAAGAGAGGCGCATTACATGAGGACTGTAATGAAAGAAATAAACTGTGCTGTAAAATAAAGTTTTATTGACCTTTTTGATGGTCGTTGATGGCTTATGGAAGGAGAGTCACCTTCCATAAAGACTGTTGGTAACTTAACCTCTGGTGCTGTTCGGTCGCGTGCTTCCGCCGAAGATCACTCCGCCAGCCGTGGTGGGTGTGTATTATAAAAATAGTGCTTATTATAAGGTTTAATTTTCAGAAATTTGACGTTTGTAAGATGAAAAGTTTGTAAGATAAGGTGTTTGTAAGTTGAGGTCTCACTGTACAGTGAAATAAATAGAAATAAATAAAATTAAACAAATACACAAGCGAAGCTAAATAACTGAAACTAAATTAATAAGTAGACAGATAAATAAATAAATAAAGCTAAATAAGCGAAACAAATAAATAAAGTTGAATAAATAGAAATAAATAAAATTAAACAAATACATAAGTGAAGCTAAATAACTGAAACTAAATAAATAAGCAGACAGATAAAGGAATGGATAAATAACCAAACAAATAATTAAATAAAGCTAAATAAATGAAACTAAATAAAGTTAAATAAATATAGCTAAATAAACGAAACTAAACAAAATAAATATATAAAGTTAAATAAATGAAGTAAAATAAACAGAATTCAATAACTAGTTTTAAACAAATACATAAATAAAGCTTAATAAACGAAACTAAACAAATCGACAATTGCTGCTTTTTAGTCAGCAACTTGTGGTTTTGGTAAAAGTGACGTCTTTTCTGATTAATTTCTCCACTGTGCGACTAATAAAGGCATATCCAATAAAATCCAATTAGAAAAAAGAATGGAAAAGACCAAAGAAAACGTCTCTCTATCAAAAAGTCCAGTTTCTTTTTGTCGGTTCAGTGCTTGTCGTGTCAGAAAAAAAACAATGTTCTGTCAGTCAAAATACTCTCAAACAGTTTATTGGTGAAGGAGTGAAAGGCTGGCCATGTGTGCAACAAGTCGTGGCAGGGGAGTCTTATTTGTCGGCCAACACTGGCCCCTAGCGGCTCCTCGCGGTGAAGCGCCGTTGCGAGTCAGCCTGCGTATCGCTCGGTCACCACCAGATGGTAGCAACGCACCACAATGTTACCCATGACGATTGGCGCTCACGACCGTGAAAAGGACCTGGAAGGGATCAAGGACACGCCAGGAACTTTGTCGTCTAAAAACACCCCAAGGACCCCCCCACCCTCCCCCTTCCTCCATGGTTGACACATTAGCACCTCGACCGTTCACGAGCTTGCCGCCTTCCACCCGCCTCAAGTTCTTTGGCCTCGGAGGAAGTGAACAAGCAGGACTCATTTTCCACAAGACATTTGGCGCCCATCATTATCTTAAACCAGTGTCCAGTCCAGTGCCAGGGTTTTTTTTGGGTCATTTTCACTCAAATTGCAGGATCCATAGAATATTGACTTTTAGGACCACATCAATTTTCAATACAGCCTTAGAAATCTTTGACTCTCTTCTTTCATCAGAAAAATGTGAATTCCTAAATTATATGGGTCTGGAGTTATCTTAGTTTGAAATGGGGGTGGCTGTCCAAAATACAATACAAGACAAACATTGATTCATATAATAATAATAATAATAATAATAATAATAATAATACTTATTATTATTATTATTATTATACATTTCATTTATAAGCGCCTTTCAAAACTCTGAAGGACACTTTATAGCGCTTTAACAACAGCTGAAGCTATAACAAAGCGCTAACATGGACAAAACGCAAATTCTTCCCTCTCGTAGAAGGCAAAAACATTGCCATAGGTCTGACCGGCGCTTTATTGGCACCCAAACAAAAAACAAAACCCAAACAAATTCGGGAATGGCGCTCCACGTCACGCTTTTAAATTCCCGAATAAATTTGGCAATGGCAGCGAATTGGTTCATCATGACACATTTTTGAATCGTCCCGATTATCATCATTCTTTAAAATGTAATTAATTTTGAAAATAATTTCTGTCTATTCCATTGAAGGAGGAAAAGTTGGGGTTTTTGAACCTCATGTAAAAAAAAAAAACGTTTTTGGGAGGCATTGACATTTGTTTTCTTGGCACACTAGGCTGCATTGAGGACCTGTCCAATGACTTCATTTAGTGCAATTCTATTTGAGGGGGCTTGTAATACGTCAAAACCACCCCTTTAACCCTACACCGCCTTCGTCTGGACGTCGCCGTTTACACGAGCAGATAAACACACACACACTTTCAAACACACACACACACGGTGTGGGCTATTCGTAGTGGGCGGTAATGGTGATGTTTGGAGCTTTTAGTAGTGCACAGATAATAACGTCACTGTGTGTTAGCAACGCTTCCATGGCGACAGTGAAGGCTCAAATTGACGCAATACCCGCAATGGCCTGCAAGTGGCAGAAAAGCACCGCAGGCCTTCCAGTAAAGAAGACGGCAGCCTTTTGCTGTGCTTTGGAAGCTTGGCGGTTCAAAGTCGTCAATTGTGAGGTCAAATTTGTGTGTGTGAGAGGAGGGGGGGTGGGGGGGGGGGTGCAAAGTCGCGGGCCGAGGGCCAAATCTGGCCCGCTGCATCATTTTATTCGGACCGCCAAAGTAAGTCAAACTGAATTTCATGATACTTGCTAAAGTCTGAACCAAATATTTAATTTGTCGTAACGAAACTACAAGAACAGTCATGATTTTTGACTTCAAATTTGAAATTTTGCCATTCGTCAATTTTCTTGCACGCTCTCTTCGTAATATGTGGAGGCGATTAAACATTCTTACGGTTTCCCCAATTTCATAACGGCCCTCGAGAGCAAACTGGAACTACAATGTGGCCAACAACGAGGCACTCTTGCACCAAAATGATAACACAAATCATTTTCAGAAATTCCTTCTAAGCATGTGTGTTTTTCCAAAGAAATATTTGACTGTGCTTTATCGGGTATGAACGCCTCAAACCCGACACTCCCAATCCGCACTCCGTTTCATCCGCAGAGCTTCGGTTTTGCCCAAGTTCGCCGTGAAAAGCTCCGTTGATGCCACTGGCGCTTCAAAGTGACTGTTTTTTGGGTGGTTGTGCTCAGCATTAGCGTCCTGTGCCTTCTCAGCAAAGCGCTTAAGCTATTTGACAGTCCAGGAAGAAGGTTTACTTGACTTGTCAAGTGTTAAAAGGGGGTAATAAATGGGCTTGGCAGAAGCGGGCTCTTTAAGGACTTGGCTGTCGGGCTTCTTGGCTCCAGAACCTCGACGCCCCCAAACAGAGTAAATAGTCATTGGGAGAGTCGATGTTCTCCACTGTAGACGTTGGGAGGGCGTCGCACGCATTTTTTGGTAATGATTTTGGCTTGGCGCACCACCGCGCGAGCATCAGCGAGAACACAATTACAGACGCGACAATTGCGGAGCGACCTCGCTCCCTCGAATGGACCGGAACCCAAACACTGACTGCGTGTCACTATCAGAGTCTTGACGTAAGATGAGGTTGCCCCGCCACGTTTTCGCCCAACTGATGCTTGTTTTCTGTCATTCTTCGCTAAATGGGAGCCTATCTGCTTGTTGCCATGACGACCGACTCTGGAGTAAGAGTGCGCCGCGTCAAATGTGAACAAAGTCGACTGAGTGAACCGAGAGTGTAACCAAAGTGTAGAATGAATTCAAAGCAGGTATGATCAGAATACCCAGTTTAGATTCACAAGGGGGCAATAAAAACCTGCAAAACTAAGTGCAGTGTGAAAAGGTCGACATGAGATAACCGCGAGAGGAGCAGTTAAAGTGAGAGTCTTGAAGTGTTCACATTGTGGAAAGAGCACCGTTGTTATTGCCCCTCACATCCTGATGGTGTTTGTGCACGGTTGATTGATGATGCCAACCAATCAGAGACCCGGTTTGGTTCCGAGGGTCTTTTATGTGTCCATGAAAGGCTCGGACCGGACAGAACGGTGGGGTTGGGGGAGTGGGAGCTCCGGGAGGGTAGGGGGGGGGGGCTTTGTTCCACTGACTGATGGCTCTGGGCAGCCGACCAGCTTGCAATGAAGTTGCTACCAACGGTATCTGGCAGCGATTGGGAATGTCTGGACAAGATTGCAGGGAGGGGAGGGGGGATGACAGGACTGACAGCTGCGAAGAACACGAGACGTCCTTCAGGTCTACCGAAGCGACGTGTCAACGTGACCTCACTGCTGGGTCTGTTGACGTCCATCTGTCTTTCAAAGTCCTCGAGCGGCGTCCATTTGACTTTCGGACCATCTGAGTGTCTGTTTATTTGTCGGTCTGTCAATCGGTCTGTCGTTCGGTCGTTCGGTCTGTCGTTCGGTCTGTCGTTCGGTCTGTCTGTTTGTCCATTTATACAGATATCAGTCTCTGTACAAATGTGTCCATCTGCCGTCCAACAGTCCATCCGATCACACGGTACTTATGTCAATCTCTCCATCTATACGTCCATGGTTCCAACGTCCCTTCCATCCCGGCGACCTTGCGAGTCAATCTCGAAACACGTCTGACCTTGTCGTTTTCTCAAACGGGCCCCTGCCTAACTTGGTTTTCACAACTCCCACGGCGTCGTCTCTGGGCGTCAAAGTTCCCTTTGTGTCTTCCTTGCCGTGGCCCCATCGAGATTCTCCTGACCTGTCAGAACAGGAGGTCCATTGAGCTTCAAGGTTGCCGCAACCTTGGCTAAACAACGTGAGCGCTAATGACACGTGGGGGCGGTTAGCCGCGCTTCCTTCTGCCTCCTACGCTTTGACCTTTTGGAAGTCGACCGTCAGAGTTGATGAAATGAGAGCAGACTATTGATTCCCATCATTTGCCTCACCCGTGTCATAGTTAGCTTGTTTGGTTTTTACGCGATTAGCTTCTTATAATACATCTTTTATTTTTCTTTGGATTTTCCTTTGTTCGTTTTTGGGTTTTACTAGTTTGTGATGATTTTTGGCTTGCTACTTTTGAAGATTACTTCAGCACTTTATGAGTAAAGGGGTTCGTTTGTTCAGTCGTTAGCTTGCTTCTTTGTTAGCATGTTACAGCGGATTTTAGCCTGCCAGTTTAGCGAAATTTTGCGGTTGTGTCAATTTATTTTTGGCGTATCGGTGACGTGGTTGTCCCCAAAACGGGACAACCAAGTCTCACTAAAGGTGTTCAGTAGAGGATGGAGCTGGAGAAATGAAACGGTTTTTGCATAAAATGTCCTCAATTCTGGTCTGAACTTGAAGTGGTCTACACTTTGGGTCTCAACCGCCTGTGGAGTCACTCCAGTCGCTGAGAATTGTTTACTTTTTCGGGGGTACGCCATGTTGAGTGGAAAAAACTGGTTTGGGTTCAGGAGCAAAGTGTCCTATTGGTTCTGTGCGTCTACCCGTCGGGCATCCGGTGGCGTGTGAGCCGTCGCAGACCCTCCCCAAAAAGAATTTCCTGTCAAAACAGGGCAGCCCTGGCGAGACGTGAAGAAGTCCTGCTCTGTGTCAGACTCTCGAGGCCGACCAATCCGGGCGTCCGGGGTCTGGCTACCTTGCTTTACAAGGCCTCGAATGGAGCCACGGTCGTCGGAGCTGGCGACGCTTTGTTTGGACTTGAGGCACAAGCCGGGATGATGTGTGTCTCTGCCACACAGAACGCACCCCCCCCAAACCCACAACCCCCCCCCCCCCCTTACACTCTTCCAAGCACTCCTTGAAAAATCTGGCCTGTCCACTCGTCTACGTTGTGTTCTGACACCAATGGGACAATTTGTCCCGTAGCGCGGCGGGCTGTAAATAACCGTGCAGCTCGCTTCCAATTTGCGTACCGCCGCGCAGTCAAAGACAAACAATCCGCCAGCATGAGGCCTTCAGAAAATGGCTTTCCACTGTACGGTCCCATCTTTTCAACTCATCCCAAAGATGGTCTCGAGATGTCCAATTCCAAAACTAAAGATAATACAAATGTTGTAGCCACATTCTGAGGTTTTGGGGCACTGGGGTAAATACCGTATTTTTCGTAGCGTATTGTATAAGGCGCACCCCCAATGAAATCAGAAATCAGAAAAACCTTGATTCGTCCCACACTGGGGAAATTTGCAGTCCACAGCAGCAATTGAAAAGGGATTGAAAACAAGATATTCTAAGCATAACAAAAAACAAATGTCAACTGTATACTGTGCAAATGTAAATGTGCAAAACCGTTCCATAAAAAACTGTACATAGTGCAAGAATAAGAAATGCATTTTGATATGAATGGTGTTTTTTTCATTTTTTTTTTCCATATACAGTGATACATCAGCTTACGAACTTAATTGGTTCCCAGAGAGTGTGTGTAAGGCCAAAAGTTACACATTTAAGAAAGCATTAAAAATCAGAATAATCCGTTCCCAGGTCCACATAAAACATCATGTTCTACTAAATAAGCCTTAAAACTACGCAAAATTGATCTTATTTTATGTATAACAAATGTGCTCTTCTATTGTAAAAGAAATAAATTATACTGTCTAATCAAGTGGTTTTATTGACCTTTGTGATGATGGTTGATGTAGTTGTCTCTTGATGATATCCGAGTGAAGTTGCCGTGCTTTCTCAGCGATAATACCCTCACTCACACTGTCCCCTGCATTTTTCAACCTCTTCTATCGCCTGAGACCGTTGCTTAGACAACACAGAAACACCCTTAGCAACACGTAGCAATGGTTGATTTAGCATACTGGTAGTGGG
Organism: Hippocampus bargibanti; assembly: GCF_051943395.1. Taxonomy (NCBI): domain Eukaryota; kingdom Metazoa; phylum Chordata; class Actinopteri; order Syngnathiformes; family Syngnathidae; genus Hippocampus; species Hippocampus bargibanti. The sequence goes on along the minus strand of NC_142742.1, from coordinate 76,285 downwards.
ACGCTAAGTTACACAAACGCACATATCGTTGGTGTTTTTTTTCGATGATCTTCTTCTGCTCGACCATAATGTTTTTGTGTGTTCTGTTCGGCTTAACACTAGCCTGCGGTGGGGTCTTTTTTGGTCCCATAATAGCAAAAGTACTCCACTCGATAACACACAACGTCTGCACTCAAATAAAGGTGGTGACGAAAACTAGTCCGCCAGCCACTGTGGCGCTGTGTGGTTTGGTTCGTCCGCTGAAAAGTAGTTTGTATGCCAGGATTATATTCTCGCAAATTTAATGTTCGTAAGGCGAAACGTTTGTGAGCTAAAGCATTCGTAAACTGAGGTCTCACTGTAAAGGCACACCGACAAGTTGCATCTTTTGAAGAAAATCAATGACTTATACTCCGGAAAATACGGTAATTGGTACTAGCAAAGAAAAAACAACCCTAACAGTATTTCAAGTTCTTTTTCTGACCAAAAACCTGGTTGGTAAGACATCAAAGGACTCGGAATGGTCTCTGGGATGAGGCCAGTTCCGAAAAGGATATTTATTCAGTAGAAACATCCAAATAAAATACCCCCCCCCCTCCCCCACCAAAAATCAAAACAACAAATAAAACTCCAATCCGAATAACCAAAGAAACACTCACACATTTCTCTGGAGGAAGATTTCACAGTCATTAGATTTATTTAGCAAACAGCGTGTGCAAATTTTGCCTTTTAACCACGGCGCCAACAACATAGCAGCGTTCAAAAAAACACGCAAATGTTTATGAAAGCTTGTTGAAGGATAAAAGTCCAAAATCAGAGGATGTGACCTTCATGTCTCTATTGGAGGGGGGGAGGGGCAAGATAAGGCAACAAAGCACATTTGTGCTCCGATCGTACCACAACACGGCTAGCCCCGCCCACTTTGTGCATTAGCCCTCGCTCATTTCATTCATTCGCCAGGCAAGACATCTTATCTTTTTTTGTATTCTTTGACTCCTCTTTCGGCTTGTTATCGGCATCGTGCCACTTCCTGACTCCCAAACAAAACATCTGCTTGCTGGACATGTTATTTATTTATTTGAATGAGAGCCCACAAAAATAATAATGAGATCATACTTTGAACAGGAGCTTAAAGGACAACCGACGTCCCCGGACAAGTTTGTAAAATGTCCACCGCATATAGCTATATTTTACGTTTTAAGACTCGCGCTGAATATTCCGGAAGTCTTGTTTTTGAGTTGGTGACGAGTCCGTACGTGACGTCACTGAAGGAACGCCCCTGACCGAAAAAAGGACACATTGTAGCAGTCCTTCCATCACGTTCTTATCTTATTGTCTGAACAAAATATTGGCCCTTTCTTCGGGGAACAATTGTTGTCAAACCCCAATGTGAAATGAGCCATGTCGGTTTTTTCAGACCATTGGGCCGTGTGTCAAAATGGCATCTGGTCGCCATGGCAAAGATGGACGCGTCATGACGATGTCATCGGCGACGGCGACCACAACAGGCTCCTCTCAAGAGGGGCCGCCATTGTCCGCAAGTACACCCGGGTGACGCCCGGGCGACGCCATTTTTCCCTTTTTGTTACTCGGCAACAAAACGCAACCGTGGGATGCGTCTTTGTTGAGTTCAAACACGGACATTTTGTCATTTTCAGAATCGGAATCATCTTTATTGCAAAGTATGAGGAACAAACAAGGAATTTGTCTCTGCTAAAACACGCTGCACTCGTATCATCATCCCAAAAAAATGGAGGCACTATACACTTCTATCTGGGTTACTGAGCAGAGAGTTCAGAGGGAAGAGGCTGTTTAAATGTCTGCCGGATATTGTACATTATGTTTGACCATTTGTGGTCGAATTGCTCGATATTAGCTGTACAGATTATTTTTTAAATCCGCATTTCTGCTTTGATGACTCCATTTTTTGCTAGCTTTCATCTAGCTAGCCTGACGTTCCCCATTTCTCATTTTCCGTCACTCATCCCAAATCCCCTTAATTTGATATTATCACCACTTTTTGCTCCATTTTTTTTTGCTAGCTTTCGTCTTGTAAATGCAAAGTTATGCTAGCTAGCTTGGCGTCCGCATTTTCTCATTTTCCGTCACTCATCCCAAGACCCCTTTAATCCGATATTGTCACCGTTTTTTGCTCCATTTTTTTTGGCTAGCTTTCAGTTTGTTCATGCAAAGTTATGCTAGCTAGCCTGGTGTCCTCATTTTCTGTCACTCATCCCAAATTCCCTTAATATTATCACCATTTTTTTGGCTCCAATTTTTTTGCTAGCTTTCATCTTGTTCATGCGAAGTTATGCTAGGTAGCCCGTCATCACCATTTTGCGTCACTCGTATCACCGTTTTTGGATTGGATTTGCCTTTATTAGTCAGGCAGTGGAGAAATTGACATTTCACAGCGGCAAAGTTGTGAAAGGAATGAAAGTAGAAAAATAAAATAGAGGAGCTGCTGGAAAGGCAGCCACTCTTGCACCGCGTCTTGAAGTCAAAAGAACAAAAAAACAAATAACAAATAACATGACAACACAAAGACACAGAGAGTCATTGATTCTTCAGCACTTTCTGTAGCCTCTTTGTTCCATGTTTTTCCCCAATGTACTTTCAAATAAAATGACGACAGGAAAGTAGTCATCACGTGGGCGCATTTCTCAAGGGGATGCAAAGACGTCTCAGGTGGAGGATAAATATTTGGATGAATGCGTGTTTTGTCGCGCAAACGCCGAGCGGCCGTCAACTGGGGCGACGGCGGCAGAGGAGGAGACTTGCCGCCTGCTTTTCTCATTGATGGTGTGTGAGCAGTTGCGCAGGGGAGGGGGGGCGGCGGCGGCACACACACTCGTGTGTGAAATGGACTCTTCTCGGAGGTGGCTAGGGGGTGGGTGGGTCCTAATCCCCACACCCTCTATGGAGGCTTTCCTTTTCAATTGAGGGAGAGCGTCAAGTGAAAGCCCAGCTAGCTTATCCGCGGGGACGGGGGTGACGATTTCATTAAGGACGCCCGGCTGGGCGACAATGGCCGCCGCAAAGCAATTCGACGGGCCGTTTGGGCGTCAAAGTCATTTTGTTTTGTCATTAAGGGCTTCCTCTTGGGGGGTCGTTATGAATTTGGGGAAGCCATTCAAATGTTAATACCCCTCCACAGAGTGAACAAAAACATTAACCAAGAACCAGTTTTGGAACCCCAAGACAAAAATAAGGACTCTGATTGTGGTTGAGATGGGACAATTTGAAATTTTGCTTCGGACTTCTGCTAGCATCACCGCACTTGACATGCTTGATTGCTTTGGCGGGCCGAAAAAAATGATGTGTCGGGCCAGATTTGGCCCCCGGGCCTTGACTTGGACAACCACGCCATGGAACCTCCGGTGGTGTTTCGATGAATCCAATGATGGTTTTGGAGTCCCTGTCAATTGATCACGGATCAGTTTTGTCAAAATGACACGCCGCGCAGAAAGTTTTCACAACAAGGTTTTGAAAGAAACCACTTGGACTCACTTCATCTTTTGTTCCGGAAAACACGCAAAGAACAAACTATCCCCAACACCCGCAGAAAAGCCAAACAACATTTTTTCTTCATATTTGGAAAGATTGCTTAGAAGGCAACGGCTTGACTAGTTTCGAAATCTCCACAGCAGTTTACATTTTTCTAAGAAGTGACGGTACTTGGTATCGCTACGTGGTTTGGTACATGGTATCGGTACTCAGTATTGCTACTGGAATTTGGTACTTGATATCGGTATTTTTGAGTAATCAAGAGTGAAATTTGTTCTGGTATCTTAACTCATTCGCTGCCATTCGCAAATTTATTCGGGAATTGAAAATAGAACGTAGAGCGCCATTACTGAATTTGTTTGGGTTTTGGTTTGTCTTGCTTAGGTGCCGATAAAGTGCTGGCCAGACCTCAGGCAATGTTTTCCCTTCCACAACATTTGCCTTTTTATCCATGTTAGCACTTTTTTTCCAGCTGCAGAAGTTGTTAAAGCGCTATATCGATCAATAGGTATTGTATTTTGTACAGCCGTCCCCATTTCAAGCTCAGATACCTCCAGATCCATATAACTTAGCAATGAACTCTTTCTTTCTGATGAAAGAGGGGAGTCTAAGGTTTCTAGCGCTGTCTTGAATGTTGATGCGGTCCTAAAACTCAATATTCTGATGATTGCCATTGTTTGGGGTTCCTCAGGGCAGTATTCTTATCCCCCCCCCCCCATGACCCCCCTTGCCCCCCTTTGGTGTTGCGCTGGTCTCAATGAGGTGACAGCGAACGAGCCGTTGAGCTCCAGCTTTGTGCTGTCATCAAGATGAAGACGTTCCCCTTTGGCCGCCGACGAACCAACAAAATTGGCCCCTGCGTGCGGCCACCAGCTTCACACTCCATTTGTTTGCCTCTGATGACTCAAAAAAAAAACCAAATATTACACTCAATATGTTCAAAAAGGAACAAAAATACGAAGCGGAGGTTTGAGAAAACATTCCACCTAATTTGGGGCCTTTTTCTACCGATGATTGTTGTATTTTACAAAAAAGAAGACAACCTATCAATAATAATGTTAATGATAATAGTCATGATAATAATAATGATAATGATAATAATGCTAATAGTAATGATAACAATAATAATGACGATGAGGATAATAATGATATCATAAAATTAAGAATAATACATTTTATTTTCAAGCGCCTTTCAAAGCTCTCAAGGACACTTGACAGTCACTGACAAGCACAGAAAAAAATGGATGTCTGGTGCTGATTAGCTTGAGTGCTAAAAACCTGAATTTTTCCTCTTCATTTTGTTTTCGACTGTCATGAGTGGTGAGCTTGAATTTTCCCCCTTCTCTCCGCCGTTTCCACGCGTTCAAGCAATCTTCTTTTTTTTCATTTGCCAGCGTTTGAAGGGCGGCAACTTTAGCAAAAAAACAACAAAAAACGATCCACCTGAGTCACAAATAGAAACACTCGGCGTCTCTCAATCGAAGACAAACGTCTCTGGAGACAAACCAGGACAAATTACAAAACCATTTTTTTCTTGTGGCGACTCGCTAGCTTTAATTCACAAAGCAATTACCCCCCCCCCCCGCCCATCCCACATCAAGTCGAAAGCAGAGGGCAAACTATACCAAGGATGAACACGTTAAGATGCCAGTTGAAAAGTTGAAAATGGTCATGGACGTTTCCAAACATGATCAAATGGAGAACGCGCGCTGTCGTATCGGCGCTCTTGAATGGCGTGTTTGCTGATAACGTGACACAAAAAACCTCAATCCAGACCCCTTGAGGGTCTGGAGGGCGAGGGGGTCCGGCACGCTTCATGAAATCAAAGACAAGCGGGGGTCGGCATGCTTTTTGGGGGTCGTTTGACCGCTTAAACGGGTCAGCGGCCAAAAGTTTCACAAGCCAACAACAGTCCCCCCCCCCCTTTCCCAATTCCAGACTTGCACATCTCCTCCCAGTCAAAAATAGTTATTCCGCATCGGCAATGAAATTATTGGAGTGAATTGGCGTTCGGCTCCATTAATTAACTCATTGACTGCCAGACGTGCCAAAATGTGTCCGCTCCAGTGCCAGGGTTTTTGTCATTGTCACTTGACCCGCACAATATTGACTTTTAGGACTAAAGCAACATTCAATAGCGCGTAAAAAAGCCTTAGACTGTCTTCTTTCTTCAGAAGAAAGCTTCCTAAGTTATATGGGTCTGAAGTTATCTAAGCTTGAAATGGGGGCGCATGGACAAAATCCAATGCGATGCATACATATTGGTTTAAAAACGCACTTTAACAACAGCTGAAGCTAGAACAAAGCGCTAATGTGGAAAAAGGGAAATGCTGCCACCTCCTGGAAAGGAAATAACATAGCCAGAGGTCTGACCAGCGCTTTGTGATGCTATATGATGTAGTGAAGTTGTACTGCAAACATCTGTCTGTCTGTCTGTAAGCGATCTATTAGCTCACGAGCTTTCTATCTATTTGACTCGCTTCCGGGTTGAGTGAACGCTGGCGCGCGTGGGTGCCGTTGCTCACCCGCAGAAAAACTGATCCTGGGACTGTGAAGTGACCTTGAGAGTTTAGAGAGGTTTCTTACAAATGAAATGTATTATTCTGATTATTTATATTCTGACACCCAAGCAGGAAAAACCAAAAGCCGAAGCAAATGGCGCTCCACGTCACACTTTTCCAAAAATTTGCCACTGCATTGTGGCACGGCAGCGAATGAGTTAAAAAAAAGCTGTCTCGTCCCTCATGCAACAAAACCGCGGCGAGAGTTTTTATTTGGTTATGCTTAGAATATCTTGTTTTCTATCCTTTCACCCCACCCCAACTCCATCCCTTTTCAATTGCTGCTGTGGACTGCAAATTTCCCCATTGTGGGACGAATAAAGGGATTCTGGTTCTGATTCTGAGGAGGCGCAACAACGGCGGGAGCAGGACGGCGACGGCGGCGCGGTTGTAATTACGCGGGGCCGCTGCAGCCTTGCGGCTTGCGTCGGCGTGCCAGCGCGTCCCAAAAGAGACTTTGGCTGACGCCTTTGAGGCTTGCCAAGCGCGGCCGCAGAATCCATCCCATAATGCTCCCGCGCGGGGGGATGACGCCGCCACGCAACATCTGACTAAACAATCTTTTTTTTTTTTTTTCGCTGACTTTTTCAAAGGAGGGCGGGTGGGGTAAAATGACACTTGACCTTTGATATGTGACACACGTGTAATTACCCGGGCGACAGGTGGGGGGCGACATTGAGGAACGTCAAAAATGGCAGTGCTTTTGACTTCTCAAAAAGAGGGACAAAAACCTCATTTTACAATTTGAAATTTGCGATTGATTCCACGTCAATCATAAGAGGGGGGGGGGATGGGCGCTGGGTCATGATGCTTTGGAACCATCGCCATGACGACACCAATGCATCACATTTAAATGCTTTGGGGATCATTTGCCGCTGTCATGACAGTGCACCCCCCCCCCCCCTTTGCCCCCTCCCAATCCTTCGCCCGACACTCGACTTTCTCCTCACATGAGTGACAGCGCTTTATTGATCTCGCAGCCAAAGTGCTGCCTTTTATAGAGCGGTTGGGGGGGGGGGGGGGGGGGGACTATTTGACTAATGAGCACCGCCGGGATGCGCTCTTGTGGGGGGGGGGGGGGGGGGGGGGGGTGGAATGAAAGTGATGACGGCCGCGGAAGACATTTTTGGTGTCTGATGCGCCAATCATCAACAAACAGATATGCCGTTTGAAATACTGGGGATGCGCTAAGTGTGTGTGCGTGTGTTCGGGGCGGGGGCGGGGGGGAGCTAGTGATGGCAAGTCCGGCTCTTTCGGATCCCTAGAGATATCTCGGCTTACGAACGGCTGACGAACGTTAAATTGCAGAGAATATCATCTTGGCTACAAAGTATTTTTCGGGAAACGCATGAAGCGCCACAATGAGCCGCTTCTTGGAGCCCCTGAAATGGCAGCCGGCTTTTTTTGTCCTCTATTCCCCGCCCCCAGTCTTCGGTTAAAGCCGCACGTGATTGGCCAAGATCCGTGGACGAGGAGAGAGGGGACACGCGCCGCAGTGAGGGGTCGGCAGGCGTTACAGAAACACGGAGCTGCCCATGAACAGGAAAGGCAGACGACAAAAAAAACAAAAGTCAAAAGTTGAGAACATGCATAGAAAACAGGGAAATTCGCACTCGTTTCAACTTTATTGATAGTTCAAAGGCAGGGCGTAGACTGCAAGGTTAAAATATCCCATCAATCGGGCTCTACAAATAACCCGCACGAGCCATCTGTACAAGTTGTTGGCTTGCGTTACGTCTCCGTAGCCGATTTCAAATAAACCAATCAATAAAAATGTGGTTGTCCAGCTTCATGAGGCGGCGTGAGCGGCCAAGTGCGCCGACTCACGACGGTGGAAGCCGGTCGCTGCCAAGAAGTCGGCCCGCATGCATTAATCGTCGGCGCCTTCATGGAGGTTCATGCCGGTTGACACTTCAACATGGCCGACGCGACCGCGGCGGAGGGCTGGCCACTCATACAAAAAGTCTTCGCCCAGTCCTCATTTGGTGTTTCTTTTCACAGTTCTACAATTATTTGACATCATCTGTCAATTAAAAGTTTTTGTTTTCACCACGATCCGTCATTTTGTTAACTGTATCGAGAGGGAAATTTGTTCTGGTATGTTAACTCCTTCACTGCCATTCAGGAATTTATTCAGGGTTTGAAAATATGACGAGGAGTGCCATTCCCCATTTTTGGGGGGTTTTGCGTTTCCTGCTTGGGTGCCGATAAAGCGCCGGTCAGACCTCTGTCAAGATTGATTGTTATTGCGGTCGACATGGGACAATTTAAATGTGAGCAAGCATCATGGCAATTGACAAGCTTGATTTCTCTTTTGCGGGCCGAATAAAATGAGGTGGCGGGCCAGATTTGGCCCCCGGGCCTCCCCTTTGACACCCGTGCTTCGACGGAAGAAATTGTGATACAAGTAGAAGGCTTGTGACATCATTGCTCGGGAGAGAGCGTGACGCCTCTTTGGGGGAAAAAATGCCTCTTTCATCCGAATCAATCTTCGATGATGTTTCGATGAGGAGTTGTCGCGACTGGCGTGACCTCAAAGGACCTCGATGGCGACAATCGCCCGCCTCCAACAGCAGCTGGCGCACGCGGCCATGTTGCATTGCACACTGGAGGAAATGCACAGCTGCTTCTGTTTGTCGGGGGCGGGAGCCCATTGAGCTGCGAACGCGGCAGGAACGCACATGGCGGCAAAATGGGATGCCGGAGATGCTCGTGATGGGCTGGTGGGGGGGTTTGGCATGCTGCCCACAGGCACACAAGGTGAAATAGAACCCGCGCTCTGAAAAGAGGGGAGGGAGGCGGAGGGTCTTTTGTGTCCCTCTCCAATCACACCTGTGGACAAGAGGACGCCATGATGTCACCACCCCTTCGAGTGAGGAGGTGGGGGGTCACTCGGGGTGCTGGGACGAGAGGGGGAAGGTGTGAGGGGGGGGGGGGGGTTCAATAAAATGTTCCGTTCAAGTTTCACCCCCCCCCCCACACCCGCAACCTCTTCAACTTCCATCCTGCCGCATCGTCAGACTTGAATTTCCCAACCATTGAGACACCTCCAGAATTAACTCGAGAGGATCAAATGGGGGGGGGGGGGGTGTGCCACGGGGGTGCGAGGGGACATATTAAAAGTGGATGCAAAAGAAAGACTCCGCATTCTTCTATCAGTCCTCAAAAAAAAGGACGAGGACAAGGAGGGAAGCCAAATGCGGTGCCTTCCAGGAGGGGGCGAGGGGGGGCGGCGTCTGAATCCATGAAAGGCAGCGATTGGCTTCCCTTCGGGACGCCGTCGGCTAATTGGGCCCCGGCCCGGACGGAGCCTTCTGATTGGCCGAGGGGGAATGTGAGAACCCGAAGACCTCGGCCCGCCGGGCTGACAGGAGCTCAAAGGGCAGCTTCTCCTCCGTGCCGTGAATGGCCGAAGGGGGTGAGAGGGGGGGGGGGGCCCTGAGTGGCGCTAGGCAGGGGGCCGCTATTATCCGGCTACTAATGGACCGCCGCATTTTTGGAGAGGGATAATTAAAAGCATTGGAGGGGGGTGGGGGGTTGTGAGGGGACCGCCAAGTCCTGTGTGCAGGTTCACATGTTTGCAGAGGCGCACCGGGCTGAACCTCTGTCACAAAAGACCCCCCCCCACCCGCCGGCGCGCCCCAACGGCCAGACATCTGCCTCATTAGAGCCTCCACTTCACTGCATGCTGCCCATTGTGCCCGCCGCCTCTGTTTGCGCTCGCCATTCACGAGGAAGCGCTTTTGCTTTCAGAAAAAAAAGGATCGCGGTCAATACTTGTGGACAAGAGGGCAAGTGCATTGTGGGAAAAAATGTGATCGTCCTGAAAAGGGAGTGAAGTCGTCATCGTAGCTGCACAAAGAATGTGACGCGGGGCAGAAACCGCTTGAGTGGTTGGAACCGTAACTGCTGCCGTACCAATTTGTCAGATCCGTCTGCAGAAGCGATACGTGTGTGACGTGACGTGTGTGGGATCTCCGTCCGACAGGGACAGATCGTCACCGTAATGCTGTGATACCGGTTGAGGGATTGAGAACGGGTGCGATATCGCTCACGTTGATGTGGACAAGCGTGGGATATTCATCAGGGACCTCGGATGAAAGGATGAAATGAAGCTTGGATACCTTTGCACACGAGTGTCACGCCGCTCGTTCAGAATGTGAGAAAAAAGTTGGTAAGAGTGAAATTTGGACTCTTGTCGTTGTTGCAAAGAGTGCGCTACCTGTAACCGCCGAGGGTCCCCTGGCATACCTTCATACGCCGCGACACCTTTCTACCGAGGGGGTGGGGTGGGGGGGGGGGCACTGAATGGGGCCTCAGAAGCGAAAGGCGGTGGCGGGAGGGCAAAGCAAACACGTCGCCGTCAGCGCTCGCCTGGGAAAAGAACATCCCCAGCAAGTGGCGCTGGGCCGGCCTCCTCGCTCGGGAGCAGCCTGAGCAAACAAACTGAGAGGGCTTGAGGAGAGCGGGAGGGGGGGGGGGGGGGGCTCCCGGGGGTCCGCCGGGGGGCCCCGCTTTCCCGGAGGTCCGAGCCGCCTTATTTTCAACCAAAAAAAGGGGTTTGAACCTCTTTTTTTCATGGAATCAAGATGGCCGCCTGCAACCAAAATGGCCGACTCCGCGGGCAGTTTCAGCCCAGTCCCTGCGACTTTTGGTCAAATCGACCGACTTCCGTGTACATCTGCTATTTTCAGGTTTTGCACCCAGCCGACAGTTGTGCATCCAACGTGGCCGACGTTCTGTGTGGCCATTTGGTGTGGCTTGTCATGGAATTCGTCCAAGATGGCTGCCTGAAACCAAAATGGGCAGTTTCAGCCGAGTCCTTGAGACTTTTGGTCAGGTCGACTCGGTTTTTCTTCAAACTTGTTTCAGCCAACGGTTGTACATCCAAAATGGCTTCCTTTTGTTTTCCATTTTGGGGCCAATCTTGGCTTACTTTGTGCCCGTAATTCAACAAAGAACTTTTTTTGTCTCGGTTGTAAATAAGTAAAGACGGACTTTCCCATTTCCCCCCAGGCCCCCGACAATGCAGTGCGTGGGGGGCACTATGGGCTGATTTTGGGCTAGCCTTTTCACCAAGATGCGTGCGTGCGTGCCTTTTGGCATGGCTGACTTTTCAGGCATTTGGACCCCAGCGAATTCTCCTGAAAGTCACCCTTTTGCTGACGAAATGAACGCTTGTGCGGGTCACCGGCTGCTTTGTTTACGGTCGTGACTACCGTAGACGCAAGCGGGATCGGCGCTCACAGATGAGGCCTTTGAGTGGCTTCAATCCAGGGATTAACTATTGTAGTTTGAACGCCCCCCTCCCCCATTCCACTCGCCACCTCAACCTGCCACCCACGGCATCGCTGAGCCTTTAAACCCAAAACTTTTCCATTGAAACGCCCGATTTCATCAAACCGTCTGATTCGACCAATGCGGTTTTTGCGGCTCGCCATCTTTGGCATGTTTTTGCACCTCGCAATTGGGTGGTGTCTCTACCATGTTAGAAAATGATTCCAGCCTGAGTATTGTGCGCCCTGGTGAACATTTACAGATGAGAGGGCTCGCTTTGATTTTTTTTTGAGTTCACCAAAATGGCTTGACTTGGACTTTTGATGGAAATCTCCATATTTGACACGGTCCCTTTCAAATGAGTGGAAGGAGTATGAAAATTTGCTTTTGGTGACATTTTGCCAATGAAACGGCAAGTCGGCCATTTTGCTCCGGCAGCATCAGAATGATCCAGAAGCCATTTGGATTGGATTGGATTAGCCTTTATTAGTCTCACAGTGGAGAAATTTACATTTCACAGCAGCAAAGTGATGAAAGGAATGAAAGTAGAAAAACAAAATACATGAGCTGCTGGAAAGGCAGCCACTCTCGCGGCGCCGTCTTGAAGTCAAAAGAACAAAAAACAAACTAAATAACAAATAATATGACAGCATAGAGACAATATGACAAATCAAAGACACAGAGAGACATTCATTCTTCAGGACTTGCTGTACCCTCTTTGTGATGACATGAAGCAGTTCTAGATGAAAGAGGAGAGGATCATTTGCATCTCTTGTTGTCATTTCCCCGGCAGCTAAACTGAGCTTTCGGAGGGACTTCACGTTCTTGTGGGCGACCAATCACACTTATGTAGAGTGGCTGCCTTTCCGGCAGCTCCTGTATTTTGTTTTTCTACTTTCATTCCTTTTCTAACTTTGCTGCTGTGAAATGTCCGTTTCTCCACTGCGAGACCGATAAAGGCAAATCCAATCGTCAGCAGCAGCTGGCGTCGGTCCCCGTGGGTGGTCCGCCGCTTCTGTGCCGCATGTGACACACAAACACACGCAAAAAGTTAATTTGCCACCGCTTTAATATTCACACAAATGACGAGAACGTTTGTCCGCAAATGCGTCGGCTCGCACAGTCTTCAAATAGTATTTCGAGCTCTCTCCCGGCAAACGGCTGCTTGGGAATTCGGCCATTTGGGAATATGCGTGTGTGTGTGGTCAATAGAGAAGAACAGCAAGGAAGTGGCATTTTTTCCAAAATAAAATTTAAAATAAAATAAAAGTAATTTCACTTTTCCATATTTACAATTTTAATTACATGTCCAGTTTTGTGTAAAAAATGCATATACAGTAAAGTCTCGTTATATCGATAGTCCCGGTTATATCGATACTATTTCTATGCACGCAAGGAGAAAATTACATGCGCGCAGGGTCGGATATATCGATAGTCCCGGTTATATCGATATTTTTTCAGACTTCCTTGAATATCGATATAACGAGACTTTACTGTAATTAAAAAAAAAGGAATGAAAAGGAGGTGTCTTTTTCCAAAATAAAATGTCAAAGTAGTGTGACTTCCTCATTGACTATTTTCATTACATTTCAATTTTTGTGTAAAAAAAAAAACATATAATTAAAAAAGAAGGAACAGAAAGGAAGTGTTTCCACTAGACTCTATCTATGGAATAAAAGTCGCCATTCAAACCCTTGTGCAGTCAATTGTGCTCGATTAGTCATGCCTGCAGGTGACACTTGAATGTCAAAAGTGAACTAAACTGTTGTCAAGGTGTCTTTTTTTTCTTCTTTTTCTTTGTGATCGGCTGTTGATCTACGCGCGAGGCGGCCATTTTGTTGCTGTTGTTGTCGTACCAGCGTTTTGGTCGGAGATGACCGTAAACTGCTGCTCGGAATCGCTCTCTCCCTTTATAGCCCGGCTAACCAGGCATAATAACACGGCAAACGCATGCAACCGCACACGGGAACGCACACAAACACAGACGTAGCTTCCCGAGGCGAAGGCCACTTTCCTGGGCGGGCGCCGCGTCTGCGTTTGGACAACCGGTTGGGGCCTGTTTGGGCCCGCCGCCATCCCGCGTCTCCTTCCCGCGCCGGTTTCCAACCTTCGCAGAGCCGTTACCATCATTGCCCAAAGCCATTTTTCAATGTTTTGGGAAAATCGAAAATGAGGGGAAAAAAAACAAGTGCTTACCTCAGTTGCCTTTTTGGATGAGCGAAAATACACACAAAGACAAAAACACGTCATCACGATAGCCGTTTAAAAAAAAAAATCTATATATTTATTGACAGTCAGTCGATGATGCGATTAGGCTAACACGACCAAAGAAAACATAACCCGCCCCAAAACGCTGCCGAAAGAGTTCGTTTCAAACGGCGCAACCTGATTTTCAGGCGTGGGCAACTTGCATGTGCCCCCGATTTTCTTGTACAAATACTGGAGTGATGGTCATATTTCCATTTATTGGATTTCATTTATTTTCACGTATTGTATTTCATTTCCATTTATTGGATTTTATTTTATTTCATTTACATTTATTTTATTTTATTTACACTTATTTTATTTACATTTATTTTATTTTAGTTTCATTTTTATTTCCATCATTTTTTTACAATTTCCATTTATTTAACTTGATTTGATTTTGTTTCCATGTATTTTAATTTTTTAATTTCCATTTATTTTATTTCCATTATTTTATTTGAATTCCATTAATTTTTTTTTATTGCCATTATCTTTATTCCTATTTATTTTATTTTTTCCGTTTTCATTTGATTTCCATGTATTTGATTTGATTTGATTGGATTTCTTGACTGCTCACAAGTATCTATCTCCGGCGCTTGAGGTGGCTCTTGTTTCTGGAGGGGCGGACAGGGGGGAGATGTTCTAAAGCACAGGTGTCAAAGTCAAGGCCCGCGGGCCAAATCCGGCCACCACATCATTTTTTTCGGCCCGCGAAAGCAAATCAAACTTGTTAAATTCCATGATGATTGCTAAAATCTGAGCCAAAATTTCATATTTTGGGATGTCAACCACAATAAAAGTCATTATTCTTGACTTCAGATTTGAAAACGAGTTATTCATTAATTTGCTGTGTGCTCTATATGTAATATTGGAAGGGATTTAAACATTCTAATGGGTTCCCCAAATTCAGAACGGCCCTCGAGAGGAAACCAGAACTACAATGTGGCCCGCGGCAAAAAATGACTTTGACACCCCTGTTCTAAAGCCTCCAAACACCCCACAAGAGCGACCCGTGGAGTAGTAGGTGGGGGGGGGGGGGGCAAAGAAAAGCCTGCGGTGGTCCTCCGGCAGGCAGACTGGACGTCTTTCAGCCACTAAATGCAGCAGCAGCAGCAGCGGCAACACTTGTGTGGTGTTGATGGAAAGAAATGTGCCGAGAAAAGCGTGTGCGCCGCCGCCGCCGCCGCCGCCGCTTTGACATCTGCGCCGTTCCAGCCACGTTAGACTTGTTGGACGTTTTCCACTTTGAGTTGAGCCCTTGGGAAAATGGATCCCGAGTCTCTCTGGAGTGAGGTGACGGTTGCCAGGGCAACCGCAAGAGGCTCGAAAGAGACGGAATGCCGCCCACTGTTGACATAAAAGCGTGGCGTTCAGTCAACCTCCGCGCAAATTATTTCGGGGACGACGGCGTGAGCCATCGGGAACTCCATCTACAAACGCCATCTCAAAAAAAAAACACATTTAGACGCAAAAGTTTGGCCGAAAAAGTTTAGCTGAAAAAGTTTGTCAAAGAGTGAAAAGATGAAGCGGACGCGGCGGACTTGATGTCCATCCATGGTTGAAAACCGACAGCGTCAACTCAAATCTCAGGGACAATTTTGCTTTCAACTCATTCGCTGCCATTCATGAATTGATTCGGGCATTGACAAGATGACCGAGAACGCCATTTTCAAATGTGTTTGGGTTTTGGTTTTTTTCTTGCTTGGGTGCCGATAAAGCGTTGGCCATGGCCTCTGGCAAGGTTTTCCCCTCCCACAAGGGGGCAGCATTCGCCTTTTTGTCCATTTTAGCGCTTCGTTCCAGCTTCAGCTGTTGTTAAAGCGCTATGTCAAGCAGTCTGTATTGCATTGTATTGTATTTTGTACAGCCACCCTCATTTCAAGCTCATATAAGTCCAGACCCTTATAACTTGGGAATTAACTCTGATGATGAAAGAAGGGAGTCTAAGGTTTCCAACGCTCTATTGAATGTTAATGTGGGTCCCGGAATTGGGGTGACATTGACAAAACTTGGTGTCCATTCGAACACGGTTTCTTCCAAATTTTTCCAAGTGCTCGTTGATGGCTTAATAGCTTCCTTGTTCTTAAGGTGGACTTAGCGTACTGGTTGGTACTGGGACGCTAAGTCACACAAACGCGCACCTCGTTGGTGTTTTTCCATGATGTCTTTGTTGTTTGAAGGTGAGAAGAAGCGGCAAATGAAAAGCAGCGCCGAGGACGACGATGCTAACAATGGCTAAAACATGGCAGCATCGTTTGGCGGCGCAACGTGACTCGTCGGCTGTGAAATGAACTTGTTTTGGTACTGACTTGAGGCAAACGAAATGAATAAGTTGTCCGAAATCCCCGTTTGATCCCCACGACGCTGTGGAATGCTGCAGGATGGATGATGGAAAAGGGAGGCGGCTCGGGAGGGAATGTTTTGATGGGGGGGGGGCACGAGGGGCTGCCTCCGAGGCTTTTAGCTCCCTCCCTTTTTCACTTGTCACACATTGGTGACTTTATTTCCAACCCCCTCTTCTCCACGGATATCAGAGAGATCATCTCCGCCTTTAGCTAAACCACTGCAACAAGCGTCGCCCCCCCCCCCCTTCCCCCAACCACCCTACCCCCGTCACCGGACCCCCGCGACCTCTCTGGCACTGCGGGGATACGAGGTCGGGCTCGGGTTGAGGAGGAGACCTTCTCCAATGGAGCCTGTCATGCAGACGGCGGGATGAGCTGACTTTTGTTGACGAGTCTTTTAGCGCAGACTTTTGCCTCCTTGCGTGCGTCGACTTCCATACAATTATCTTCTTTTGGAAGCAAATGCAAATGATTTCTTGGGAAATGTGTTGTGTGTGTGTGTGTGTGTGTGTGTGATGAAGAGGTACGGGCATGGTGCAAAAGGTGGAAGGAGGAGCCACTTGACAGCTAGCGCCGCGCCACTTTTAGCGCACTTCCCAAGCCCGTATGGAATTGGTCAAACTGGGAGTGAGGTGGCGTGGGCAGACAAATTGCTTCGGATGGATATTGTCGCAGTGTGACTCGTTGAGCAAAAATGTTGGAATGCGCGGAGAGTTGTTGACTGGTCGCACTGTGGAATGTCAACATGGCGGTGACACTTTTGATTGACGGCACGGCAGTTTTGGCCCGCCGACCGGTCGGACCGGCGGGCCGAGTCGGCCGCTCCCAAACGCACTCTGTCGCATCCCCCATCGGCACCCGCAGTTTAACTCCTTCACTGGCAGACCATGTACAAAAAGGGGTCCACTCGAGGGCCAGGGTTCTTGTCATGGTCACTGCAATTCCAGGACCCACAAAATATGGAGTTTTAGGACAACAAAAACATCCAATTCAGTGTAAGAAACCTTATTTTACCATAGTTTTACTTCCATACTCAGCTAGCTAGCTAGCTAGCTAAGTATGGAACACTTGTTGCCTATCTTCAAAGCGTGTCTGGAGACTCGGACTTGAATGGATTCTTTATTTTCCCCCTGCAAAGGTGCTCAAACCAAGACGAAATGACTTGATTGCTGGCTCCCGAAGCCCCGAATGGAAAGGGCCCAAGCGCCGCAGCGCCGCCGGCTAGCGGTGGACGTCCTCCAAGTAGCAATGTAGCAAATTGCCGTGTGGAGAAAATGAGGCGCCGGCTCTCGTCGGGCCCCGCCGCTGCGCCTCGATGCCTCTTCATCGTTCGCTCCTCTTCGGCGCACACCTCCATCTTATGATGGCTGTCCTTTTGTGGTGGAGAAATGCTAAAGCTACGCCAGTCATTCGGGAGAGGTCTTTTTTAATATTTGGGGTTTTTTTTGGCCCCGAATAAAGTCAATTCTCTGTGAACGGATGAGCGTGACGATAGTCGCTGATGATTTCAAATGCGGCTCTTCCATCTTTCAACCTGTTTGAAGCTTTGACTCGCCAATGAACTCTCGGCGCGCTTCATTTTTAACTCTGCGAAAAGATTCATTGTTCATCTGCTCATCAGCTACTCCCTCGGGGTGCGGGAGGTGCGCGCGTGTGTGTTTGTGTGCATTTATCGTGCGCTTGCAACTGTTTGTGTGTGTGACTGTGACTGTACTGTATCTGCATGTGTGTTAGCATGAGAGTAAAGTGCACCTAGATAGCTATCTATTTGCTATCCATTTGCAATCTATTAGCTGTCTAACTCGCTAGCTAGCTATTTATTTGTTGTCTATTAGCTAGCTAACTTGATCTATTTGAGTTATTCCCACTTGAACGGGGTCACCGTTTCTGGCTACCTAGCTAGCTATCTATTTGCTATCTATTAGCTGTCTAACTCGCTAGCTATTAGTTATCTATTAGCTAGCTAGCTAACTCTATCTATTTGAGTTATTCCTGGTTGAGTGAACGCTGGCGCGTGCAGTTGCCACTGCTCACCCACAGAAAAACTTATCCTGTGACTTTAAAGTGACCTTGAGCGTTTTGAAAGGCGCTGATAAATGAATTGTATTATTATTATTAGTAGTAGTAGTCGTAGTAGTAGTAGTATATGTAGTAGTAGTAGTAGTATATCAAGTAGTAGTAGTAGTAGTGTATGTCAGAAAATACACACCATTATTTTTTGGGGGGTCAGGGGGGGTTGTGAAGGAATGCTATTCCCTAATGAAGTGTCCAGCGAGTGTCTCCCGCGTGTACAAGCACGGCATAAATGTCTCTGCGGTTATTTATGATTGTGACAAATCACAGTGATGGGTCGCCCTGTGAGTTACGGCGATGGCGGCACACTCCTTGTGGCCCCGGGGGGTCGACCTGCCGCTTTACGGCGCCATAAAGTCGTTCCTCTCAAAACAGCGGCGTCCCGTTTTATTGCCGACGCCAATTAGGTCTGCAAGTTTGCGCCTGTTAAAACGTCATTTACGATTATATTAGCATGCTAGCTTAGCATTAGCTAACGGCTGAACGCCAGTTTTGTTTTTGTTCACTTCCCATTTTCTCTTTGGGGTCACATATCATGGATGGATCCATGGATGAATGGATGACACTTGACAGTGAAGGTTTTGATCTTTGACTGTTAACTCGTGCAAAAGAGGAACTTGGTTTTATTTTGGCGGGTTTCTGCTTCCATGTGAAAAGACTTTTTGTTCGCAAATCATCTTGATACGACGTGGAGCGCCATTCTCCAATTTGTTCGAGTTTTGTTTTTTTCTTGCAGGGGGTGCCGATAAAGCACTGGTCAGACCTCTGGCAATGTTTTTTCCCTTCCACGAGGGGGCAGCATTTGCCTTTTGTACAGCTGCCCCCATTTCAAGCTCAGATAACTCCAAAGCCATATCACTTTGGAATTCACCCTTTTTTCCTGATGAAAGAAGAGAGTGTCAGGTTTCTTATGCTGCATTGAATGTTGATGTCGTCCTAAAACTCCGTATTCTGTGGGTATTAGAATTGAAGTGAAAATGACAAAAACCCTGGCAAAAGAGTGGACACATTTTTTGCACATGTCAGGCAATGAATGAGTTCATGTTTTTTTTGGAAACGCACCATTAAAAAAACCATTTGGGATCTATCAGTTTGTCATCTTATTTTGAAATTACCAACAGTATATGTTGTCTATAGCCTCGTGAATGATATGCGTCATAATACAAGGTCATAATGGTGCTGCAAAATGGCACCAAAGAAACAAAACCAAAAAAGCAACCACAATATTGCAGTTTGTAATCATGAAGTGGAATCCCGTCGAAATGAGCTTTGTTGTCGGTTTGGCATCCACTCAACCCCCAACATATATACTACTATACTATTATTTATTCGTCGCCTTTTGTTGGCAGAGTATCGCACGCTCTTATTGTGAAATCCCCAGGCGGATAGGTTTCGGTCAACGCGCGTCAGCTTGCCGACCCCGCGCTCCATGCCTCCTCTCCGCCCGGCGCTCTTCCGCTCACTTGTCCGAGCGGAGGCTCTCGACCTCGGACGCTCTCAGACAGTCTCAGCGCGGCTCTCGGAGCCTTTGGAGCCCAGCGAGACGGCATGACGGCGGCCGCCTGCCGCCGACTTTCTCCACCGCCGCGCGCCCTTCGCCGGAACGCCGCTGGCCGACAACTTTGATTTTCAAGCCATTTTACGATGCTTCGTTTTTCCCCCTCTCGCACTTTTGGATGATATCGGGGCTGAAGAAGGAAACGTGAAAGGAGCACGACTTTTTGGGGGGTGCTGAGACTTGGACTGTGGAATTACTGCGTGCATTTTCAAGCCTACACGGCACGGACCTACATTGGGTGAGTTTGGAGACCTTGATCGGCGATCACCTGCCTGGGAAATCGCCTCACTTTCTTCGCTCCGTACAGGTTGATTACATTCGGGGCGGGGGGGGACGGGGGGGGGGGTGTTCTGGAGCCATTTTTTTATTTATTGCGAAACGCTACGTTTGAGATTACACCATTACACACACACACACACACACACACACACACACACACACACACACACACACACACACACACACATACACAGGGAGTCGGAAAAATATTGATATAACCGGACTATCGATATATCCGATGCTGCGGCATGTAAATTTTCCCCTTGAGTTCATAGAAATAGTATCGTAATAAGCAATACTATCGATATAACCGATATCGATATAACAAGACTTTACTATATATATATATATATATATGTGTGTATATGTATATATATATATATATATATATGTGTGTGTATATGTGTATGTATGTGTGTGTATATGTATATCTGAACATACATATATCCCGAATACTTTTTAATCTATTCATTGATTTTCATAGTTTGGAGACGAACGGCGTCAGCGAATGGGAAGCGATCCCACATTGCTCAAAAACGAAGCAGCAAAGCAAATCACGTCCACTATATGCATACAGTCCATGCAACGGTGAGCCTACATCGCGAATAAAGCAGTTTTTTCAACAAAAATGGATGCCGTGATATGTGAAAGCACATTTCCTCACTATTTTTCTCGATATAACTTGTCATTTTTTATATCTCCTTGTCAAAGAAGTATTTTTGTTGACATCCAGTTTATTTTGACATGTATCTGTATTCTACACACACACAATCCTGATCTGCAAAGTCGATGATGGTCTTTTTGCAGCCACCCCCCCCCCCTTTTTCATGTCGTCACTTTGATGAATAATTAAACTGCATGGGGGAGACATTGATTTTGAATTCATCCTGACATGTTTTTGTTTGTTGGTATTTTTGGGGCTGGGGGGGGGGGGGGGGGGGGGGGGGGGGGGGCAAGTGGCATGTCTAAACAGTGCCTGTGAAATTCATCCAGATGACGACCCCCCCCCCCCCCATGTGATTCTGAAATGTGTTGTGGCGTGACCTGCGGATCAGAGTGCGGGAGCTTCAATCAGGGGCGACTGCGCGTTCAATGTGCTCGTCGATGGGCCAATCGGACGTTTTTGGAGACTTTTTGTGAGGAGCAGACAGGTTCAGGTTCTCCCTGTTTGAGCGACAAGATGCTGCATGTGTGAAGCCAAACCGGATTGGCACTTGAGACGAGTTGAACGGGGAGAAAAAGCTCCTGACGGATTTTAGACCTTGTCTTTCAAATCTTAGTCAACTGAACTCTTCAACCAACGAAGACAAAACACCACTTCAACTTACTGTCAAATGACTTCATTTCATGGTATTTTTAGTCATCGTACTGCACTCATTGCATTTGGTCAACATATCAAAGACCACAGCGTTCATCCAAAGTTTACCATTTTGATCATTATTTATATTAGCCATATAATGATGGTGCATTTTGTTCAAATTACTTGTGTCATTTCCTCCGATTTGGACAGACTATTTTATCTATTTATGTCTACAATTGTAATTATGTTATATATATATATATATATATATATATATATATATATATATATATATATATATATATATATATATATATATATATATATATATATATCAATTCTTTCACAAATATGAAATCTGATTTTTTTTTTCT
The DNA here is from genome assembly GCF_051943395.1 of Hippocampus bargibanti. Taxonomy (NCBI): domain Eukaryota; kingdom Metazoa; phylum Chordata; class Actinopteri; order Syngnathiformes; family Syngnathidae; genus Hippocampus; species Hippocampus bargibanti. The sequence goes on along the minus strand of NC_142742.1, from coordinate 54,788 downwards.
ATGCTTGTCAATTTGTCATGATTGTTGTGATCCCAAAGGAGCGACATGTCTTATCCGCGGCCACGTGCACCACCTGACCTCGTTTTTACATCTTCTTCACGCCGGTTTTTGAATTTTTGATCACATTGAGCTGACAAGCACCCCCCCCCCCGTCCAATCCTCTCTGTCAGCTGATCACTTTCATCCGTCACCCCAGGGGTGCGTTTGATTGATTGACAGCAAACGGGAGAAGGAGAGGGGCTTGCTATCGCTAGCAGGAGGCGCAGCATGAAATGCATGATTTGCGCTCATCTTTTATTCCCTTTCATGCCTGGGAAATGATTAGCATGGCAAATACGGCGCGAGCCTTTGAGCGCTCGTTTGTCCACTCGTGGGTTCAATGCTTCATGGAAGCGTTTTATTGATTGATTGATTTTTTTTTAGTTGCCCCTTCGCTGCTGTGAAAGCTCAAGAACAAGCGCTAGCTCCTCAACTCTATCAAATAGTTCCACTGGGGCAATTGTTTTCCACTTGGCGATGCTCCATAGCCACGACTATACCACCTGTACTTCTGTCCCAATTTCTCAAAGTGGACGCAAGGAGTTTCTCCGCCGTTCTAATTTGCCCTTCGCTACCTGTACGCATACATTTGATAGCCCTGTCACGCCGTTGCACTTATGGTTGATGGCGGACAACTGCCGGATGGATTTTGTCGCCCCATTTCGTGCCATTGCTCTGTTTTTGTTGACCTCGCTTACCCGAATTACAGTGATGCGATTTGGACACCCGCGCCTCCAACCCAGCGAAATCTTTCTGCAAGCATTCACGCCGATTGGAAGTACTTCCAAAAACAGTCCATCAAATCTTTTGCTAGCGCACCGGTGTCCAAATCGAGGCCCGGGGGCCAAATCTGGCCCGCCACCTCATTTTATTCGGTCCACGAGAGAAAATCAAGCATCTCAAGTGTCACGATGCTAGCTAAAATCCCAACCAAAATGTCAAACTGTCGTACGTCAACCACAAAAACTCATGATTTTTGACTTCAAATACTAGTTCTTCATGAATTTGTTGTGCGCCAGGTATGTAATATGTGGAGGGGATTTAACATGCTAATGACTTGTCCCCGAGAGGAAATTGTAACTACAATCCAGGCCACAGCAAGAACCAAGTTTGACACCCTTTTGCTAGCATTCGCTAAATGCTAAATTGGAGGAAAAGCCTTTTATTTCCAGCCTGGCAAAAACCTGTTACGCTGACATGCTAACCGCTCCGCCGCAGAGCCACCTGTTGGATACCGTTCCAAATCGACACCCTACTCTTGTCCAAATTCCCGCTGACGCGGAGCGTCCAACCGGCTAAAAACGGCGAGCACTACTTGGTGTGTGGCCGCCACTTGAAACCCCCCCAACGCCGCCACGTCAACAAACGGACGGCGTCAAGGCGGGTCGGCCCACATGAAAGGCGTCAGTGTCGGCGCATTAGCGGTCCGCATCGCCTTATGGTCCCGCCCGCCCGCCCGCCTGCCGCAGCAGCGAGGCGCTAGGGTGGAATGGCGCTGAGCTAGCGACGTTTGCCAGTGTAAAAAAGAAAAGAAAAGTGGCAGTGTTAACACAACAGCGCCTCTCCGCCGGCGCACAATACGCGCTTGTGTGCTCCAGCCAAGACCGCTCGCTTGCTAACCTTTGTCGGCGTCTAGCGGACGGGGTTACTCCCAGGCTATGTACACAACTCGACGGGTATGGAAGAACAAAAAAAAAACACTGGGAGCTTGTTCAGTGTGAAATCGAAGAAGAAGCTTTCTGGGAAAAAGATGGCGCTCAAGTTGCTGAGTGGTTATTGCCGTTCGCATCGATTAGCATTGGCGCTACTTTTTCCATCAGGTACCACCAAAATAAATGTGATTTTTCCAGAGCTTTCCAAACATCCATCAAGCGCCACATTCCCGTTGTCTCGCCTCCGCGTGATTGACAGATCATCTCCTCAAAGCATCTTGATGAACACTTGAGCTGTCAATCACCACTTGACCCGCCCCCTCGTTTTTATCTTGCAGGTGGGCTGCGGGGACGCCATGCGAGCTGCGGGGGCCGCCTGAGCTGGCGCGGGGCCCCGCTTGCGTTCGCCTCGCCGGGATGGCGGCGACGGCGGCGCCAATTTGCCTGTGGCTGCCGTGCCTCCTGCTGCCCGTCTGCGCGGCGCCGCCCAGGCTACCCGTCGCCCAGCCCGCAGGTAGGACCCGCCTTCGCTTCCTGACTCGCTAAAGTGTGACGTCATGTGAGGATTTGTGGTTGCGGGGCCCGGGGAGGGCTTCATTTTACACCCGCGGCCGCATTTTTACAATAATAATCATTCATCTAAGCACCTTTCAAAACTCTCAAGGCAACCACTTTACAGTCACGGGATACGTTTCTCTGTGGGTGAGCAGCGGCAGCCGCATGCGCCAGCGTTCACTCAACCTGGAAGTAACTCAAATAGATTGAAAGCTAGCTAGCTAGTCAATTGATAGCCAATAGCTAGCCAGCCAGTTGGATAGCTATTTAGCTAATAGGCTAGCTAAATAGCCGGCCAGGGAGCTAGATAGCAAATGGATAGCTAGCGAGATAGCCAGCGAGATAGCCGGATCGCTAGATGAATAAATCAAGAAATATTCACACTAAAAGAGACGTCATGTGTTGTTGTTTTTATGCCCCCCCCTAGACCCCTATCTTGTTCTTTGGTGTCCGGGGGGGCAAGGGTCAAATTCCAAAGTAAACGCGGGACACGTTTGTTTTCATCCTCCGCAAATGCGGAGGAGTCGTCATTTTGTGCGAGGCTACAGCCAAAGTCTTTGTGCTGCTGCTAAGCTAGCTATTGAGCTCGCTACCTAGCTAGCACTTTATTTGCTGTCTATTTGCTCTCAGCTATCTAGCTGGCTAGCTAGTTATTAGCTATCTATGAGCTAGCTAGCTTTCTATCTATTTGAGTTATTCCGGGTTGAGTGAACGCTGGCGCTGCTCACCCACAAAAAAAACTTGTTGGGGTAGAAGGTGACGGAGTGGCTTTGACAAGCAGTCGCCAAGTTGCCGCCGTTCAAGGACGCCACGTCTGGCGGCGGCGACGGCGGACGCGTGACGTTGCGCCTCGCCTGCCAATGTGTGTGTGTCCTGTATTTACAGTAGCCCGTGCCCCCCCTACACCCCCCCATCATGATTTATGGAGGCTCCTCCACGCTGACGTCTCGAAGCAGCTCATTGAGCGCGCTCACTTTTGCCATTCCATGTCTGCCTGGGCGCCAGCGTGTGTGTGTGTGTGTGTGTGTGTGTGTGTGTGTGTGTGTGTGTGTGTGTGTGTGTGTGTGTGTGTGTGTGTGTGTGTGTGTGTGTGTGTGTGTGTGTGTGTGTGGTGGGTTAGTTCAATTACATTTATTATTATTATTATTATTAGCTAGATAAGTAGATATATCACCAGCTAGTTAGATCGCCAGCTAGCTCTTTAGCTTGCGAGCTAGATCGCTACCTAGATGGATGGATAGATATTCTGTCCAGTGTCCTTGTGAGTTTTGAAAGGCGCTTCTTTCTAAATGGAATGTGTTATTATTCTTGTCTGTGTGTGTCTTGTTGTTGTTGGACACAAGCTGCCATCTGTTTTCAACCAAAATGGAAGATATCTTGTATCTTCTGACTTATTTTTTCTCTGTGTGTGGGTGGGGGTCTACTCACAGTGTCTGCCAAATTAAATTTTGTTGTCCCTGGGGAGGATTTTTGTCCAATTTGTTTTGGATGGCAGAGAGGCACTGCCAGGCCAAGTTGACCAAACAACAACAACAAGATGGCTGACTTGATGTTGCCTTCTTGAAGCCTTTTTTCGTGATCAACATGGCGACCAGATCCCATGTTGATATGTCAGACTTGAGGGGGGGGGGGTTGAATGTTCCGAAACGTGTCAAGGAAAAGTCAAGTTGGAGCGTCTGGCGGTGAGACGGTTGAAATCCTTGCGGCCGATCGACGCGCACACGAGTGACGCCGGGGGGAAAGTTGGCACTGGGTGGAAGGGGGGCGAGAGGAAGCCAATTACACCACCAAAATAAAATTCCATGGGAATTTTCAAGAGCTGCAGGCGTGCTTTGTTTTGAAAAAAACAAAAAGAGGGTTGTGGTGGCCTTTTTTTTTTTTGCGGCGGTCTTCTTTCCAACCCCGAGCGGCTTCCATTACACTCTGCAGGCGGCACAAGGATTTATTATTTTTGCTCTCCTGGCAGAATAACACCACGACGGGGAGGGGAGGGTGCAAAGCGGGACGGTTTCGCTTTCAGCCAGCAAAGATGGCGACGGCCCCGTTTCCCCGATTCGGGACCAACCAGTCCATTTTGCTTGGCTGCCATCTTGAAACAAAACAAAAACATGCAAATGTTTGACTTTCAAAATGCACTGATACCTCGCTTTACCAGCGCTTTAGCTCACCAACTTTTCGCCTCACAAACATTAAATTTGCCAGAATATCATCTTGGCATACCAACTAGTTTTGGGCGGACGAACCAAATCACACAACGCCACGGTAGCTGCTGGACTAGTTTTTCCACACCCCCTCTGAGTGCAGATGTGGTTTGCTATCGAGTGGAGTACTTTTGCTCTTATAAGACCGAAAAAGACCCCACCGCTGGCCAGTGTTCAGCAGAACAGGACGCAAAAGAAAATGACGGTCGGTCGAGCAGAAGGAGACAATTGAGAAACATGAATGAGGTGTGTGTTTGTGTGACTTAGCATCCTAGTACGCTAAGTCAACCATTGCTACCTGATGCTAAGGGTGTTTCTGTATTGTCTAAGCAACGGTCTCAGGCAATAGAAGAGGTTGAAACACTTCTGTTGATTTGGATGAATGAAAAGCAGCTAGGAGGGGACAGTGTGAGTGAGGGTATTAACTTCACTCGGATATCATCAAGAAGCAACAACATCAATGACCATCACAAAGGTAAATAAAATGACTTTATTATAAAGTACTGTTTATTTCTTGAATTACCATACAATAGCACATTTATTATACATAAAATAAGGTCTATTTTGTGTAGTTTGAAGGCTTATTTAGTAGAAAATGATGTTTTATGGGGACCTGAGAACGGATTATTCTCATTTTTCATGGTTTCATATGGGAAATAAATGTTTGGCAGACAAACTTTTGTCCTTACACACACTTTCTGGGAACCAATGAAGTTCGTAAGCTGAGCTATCACCGTACGATGAAAGCAAAGTTACATATCACGAGAAGATCATCGTGAAAAACAAAACCTCACTGCAATTCTTCATTGAAGCTGAAAAATCCTGATTTGAAGCCCTACCCCCCCTCCTGTGGGCTTCAAACGTCAACCCGCATTTGGAACCCCAAACCCGCCTTGAAATGATTGCGATGTCATTTGGTCTTAAAACCTCGACGGTGAATTCAAACCTATTTGGAAGCACAGCCTGGAATTTGAACCCTCAACCTTGAGCCCCATTTTGTACCCTACTTAGAAAGGAGTCATTTGAAAAGAGCCGATTCAAAGCATTAGAACCGGCTTCAAACCCTAAGGTGAATATGGCTTCCGTCATTTGAAACAAAACCCAGAGATTTTAAAGCCCGAGACAAATTGAATGCCCTCATTTGAAGTCCCACTTTGAACTCACCCTCATTGAAAACCCTTGCCGCGATTTGAACCTTCATCCAATCTGGAAAGACCAATTGGAAACTCTGTCTCGATACTCGAACCCCCCCGCGCCCCCATTTCAAACCCTAACCCTGCCTTGAAAGCGGACTGTCAAATCCTCAAACTGGTTTGTAAGCTTCACCCCTTGAAACCGTAACCCAGACTCCAAACCCGTCGTCTTGTAAACTTTAACCTCAACGTCTCTGAAGCACAAAATCCAGTTAAAAACAACTGTTTTCAAAACCTGAACTTGGAACTCGGAACTTGACTAAAAACCCTCATCTGAAATTGTAAAACAGCTTTGTGAATCCAAAGCTAGCGCAGGGAGAGAGTCATTGTGTCCAAAAAGCAGATAAAATGCCGCTGTGAAAGGTTTTGATGGGTCGAGCAAGCGGCGGCTCCGGCGCAAACGCCTCTCAAAAGAGACTCTTTGCGAAGGCCCCACCGCAGACGACTCTCTGCGCAATTTCCTGCGGGCGACCTTGTGAATTCATCAAAGCGCCCGTTTGTCAACGCCGCTGTGATGCGAAAGGCCGGCGACCGGTCCCCATAGGTACGCCCTGGCCAGGCCTCCGGTCTGAATTTGAAACCTTGTCTCAAAGGAAGGCTACTTCAGACGCAAAATCGTGTTTTTTTTCAGACGCTAATAGACTTATTTTTTGTGGGTCTACCCGCGATAAACATGTCGACCAAATTTCATGTTGAATCATGAAATTGACTTTGAAAAGGTGTCGTCGTGCCAAATGTTGCTGTCTCTTCGGCCATTGGCTTCTTGGGACTTTTTTTTTGTTGGTCTGCACGTGAGAAGCGCACCTTCCAAATTTCATCTCGCTCGTAATACTTGTTTCCCATCAATTAATTATTCACCAACGGTGCACGCGGAAAATTCCTGTCTTTTCAGGCCAGATTTTTTGGTGTGTTTGCTCGTGACCAAATTTCATCCGGCTGAGTGAAAACGGAATGAAAGAGCTCACGAAATACTCTGTCAAAGGCTGACAATGAGCCCAAATATTCACTTTGGTCGAACACGGCAGACCTTGTGTGTCTTTGGGCTTCTCCAGACTTTTTTGTGGGTCTTCTCATGATACACTTGCCCACCAAATTTTGACCGTCGTTCCGCGGGGGAATTTTTGTTTCCTTTTTAAATGCAAGATGGCCGTCACTCAGACTCCCTGTGCGTCTCTTCGTGGTCAAACTTGGTGCACCAAATTTGAGTGAAGCGGTTTGGCAATGCGACCTCCCTCCAGAATAGAAGCGGCAATTTTTCTTCTCTTTCTTGTGCTCCGGCGGACAATCGCTCTTTGGTCCTGGCATCTTTCTTTGCCGCCCCCCAAAAAAACCATCGCGGTGCCAGCTAGTCAGGACGGCCCCGATGAAGCTCATTGTGCTGCCGTATTCACATCCGGCCAAAGCGCATTAAAGTGACATTAGGGCGGCTGGCTGAAAGAAGGGGGCTGCGCTCCTCCAGGATGTCCCCCCCCCCCCTTCCTTTGGCAACACCCCCTAATGAAAGTGGGGGGGATGCGCATCCTGTGTGAAGGTCACGTGACGGTTCCCGTTGCGTGCCAAACAAACGCTTGGCTTGGTAGCCTTTTCGCGCAGGAAGCGAAAAGAAGCCGATCGGCGGGAAAGCGGCGGGTGGGCGGGCGGGCGGGCGGAATTGCCAGCCGAGAAGCGCCAGCCGGCGTCTGGAATGCAGTGAGGCAAAGTCTCTTTGGATCTGACGCTTGGCACCGAAACAGGAACAAATTGACCTTTGGTTCAAATTGTCAAGATGTGACCAATTTTTTGGCCTGGTTCAGTTTTTGCAGGTTTGTGAGTAAAAACACACACCATTTTTGGGGTATCCAATTGGGGTTGCAGATCTGGATTAAGGTTGATTAGAAATAAGAATTTCAGGACAGGATTCAAATCTTGAACAAAGGCTTTCAAATTCGGATTCCAGTCGTTTGATTTCCAATCCCAAAAAAATGAGCATTTTATATTCCGATCTCAAATCGACCTTTGACCCCCAAAATGGGCGTTTTGCCAGTCCCGATAGCACTCCAACGTTGCAACGAGAAAAAGGCCAGTCCGTCCCGTCGCTGGGTCGCAGACGTAAACAAAAGGATCCCGTTGGACGTGCGCGATGGTTTGTGGCGGGTCCTGGAGCGGCCGCTAGCCCGCATCGTCGCGTCGCGTCCCCGGCAAGGACTTGACAAAGACCAATGTCCACATCTGGAATCCATTTTGCTTTTGGGAGCCATTGAGCGCCACTTCATGCTTCTGGAGCGGCTTGTAAAAATCACCTGCTTCAACCGCTTCGGGTCTTGATTGCTTTTTAATCGCCGACTCTCGACTCGGCCCGCTAGCTGTAATCGCCACCCGCGTTCCTGTTTATGTTCTGTTTGTTCAAGAACACGTTTAAATCTTTTCAATGATTATTTATTTCGATTGATTTATTTGACTCTATCACCTTGCTCTCTTTTGACAGCTTTTGGCATCGATTGGCGCGCTAAAGTTAGCACAATTTAGGTGGCGATAGCCAAAGCGCAAGCTCGCTTGCTATCTGTTGAAGCTCTGAAAATAATCATCCCGACAATAATCAATCATTCAACCTAAAACTATCGCATCGAATGAACTCCACTTCCTTCCGACGAGGTCTTAGCTGCCCAGCAAGATGCCTGATATCAAATCGACAAATGCTAAGTGCAATAGCTTTCTGGTTTTTGGTGTATTCATAATTTAATAATGAATAATTTCAAGATTGGGCTTTAAAATATGCAATTCGCCGGCCTTGATGAAGTTTTCAAGATGGCGTTCCGGTTTTCACAAATAAGCTTTTGAAAGAGAAATTCTGATGGAAAGCAGCCTGTTCAAAGATATGGACAAAAAAAATTGCATGTTTCATCATCTGCATAAAAAATTATGAAAAAATGTCCACGTTGATTCCTGAGGTCAAGTTTCTTCGTGTAACGTTTATTATTTGGGGCTGAAAATGTTTTTCTCCATCTGAGCTCTCGGTCGTGTCGCTGGCTCTGCCATATTTTTGCCGTGTCATTTATCAGGCTGGGGGCTGCGCAAAAAAAAATGTCATCAATCAAAAAAGGGGTCGATGAAGCGTCGCTGTGGTGGCTGAGCAACATTTTGCCTTTTCTTCTCCTTCACCACAAAAAGTCATCCAAGTGTCAGTTGCTGGCGAGTTGACGCAAAGGCACAAAATCAGGATTTTTTTTTTGTCGCTCCAGAAATGATTTGCGCTCGGAGAACCCTGGACATCCCCACCAAATTTAGATTGGGACATCGGGAAATGACTCATACGACCATAACAACAACAAAAAAACAAAATGGGGCATTTGCTGTGTTCTTTCGGGCACTGCTTCTCGAGACTTTTTTGTGGCTGCCAAAAATGTGATTTTGGGGAGGGGGGCATAAACAAATTACAGATTTGAACCCACGTGGCAGACTCCCTCTATTTTTTCAAGCATGATTTTTTTTGAACATCTACTCACCCAAAAAAATGATCTTCCAAATTTCCAATGGCAAGTCAAACTCACTTCAGGGGCTATTTTTGGATATATTTTTTTCACTAGGCTAGTTTGGACACCTTGAAATGACAAAGTTCCATAAAATGTCCACCAAAATTGCATACTTGCTTTTTTTTGGGGGGGGGCTGTCTTCTTGAGACTGTTTTTGTGGGTCCGCGCCTGATAGAAATGCCTGCCAAATATACAGTCCGTAGAAGGGCCTCTAAATGGCATACTTGCTCTTTTTTCTGTCTTGTGAATTGTTCTTATTTTTTTTTGTGGGTGCAGTCATTTGGTGCCTCCCAAATGTCATCTTCCTCAACGGAGCTGGCTTGCCGCTTTGCCTTGCGGCTCCCTCGGTGAGCTGGATGGCCCCCTGCATAAAGAGCCTCTTTCTTGGCCGTTTGGATAAAGAAAGCTCTTGACGCGCAGGAAAGACGGCGGGCGGCGGTTGCGAGCGCCGCACCTCAATCAGACGCCTGAAATTATCGTCAAGGGCTATTTAGTCGCGGGCTGCGTGGCGCCGGACGCCCTCTTGATTTATACACTCGCCACCTTATACGCACACTTGTAAAAAAAAAGCCTTGGTGAAACAGAAGCTTTTCACCCATCTTACGGGCCGTGTGTGACTGCGTTTTTTTGTTTGTTTTTGTGGCACACGGATATTTTCCTGAAATTCATCTGGCGTGACGTCTGGAAAAAAAAGGTTGCGGGTGGTGACGTTTTGATGAACATGAATTTTTAGCTAACGCGTCGATCACGAGTTGGACCCAGAAAATCATTTCAAGTAGCCATTTTGTGAGACCAAAATGGCTACTTGAAATGATTTTGTGGCCCGCCACAAGTCGACCCGCGGGGGTCCTTGTAAGACAAAATCCTCCAAATTTCAACCAGGTGTACTCCACGGGTGTGGAAGGGAATGAATTTTTCTCATTGTTTCAACCCCAAAAAAATGACAGTAAGTTGAAACGCTTGCTAATATCTTTGAGTGTCAAAGGCGCCGCAAAGATTACAGCAAGTGCGTAACCTAACCATCCCCCCTCCCCCTCTAGTCCCCCCGACATTTGAAGACATATGTTCTCATTTGCCTTCGCGGAGGTCAGCGCAAATACGCCAAGTCAGTGAGCCATTCATTCATTCGTTGGGCTGCCGCTCGCAACGCCGGCGTGTTTTCCTTTTCCTCAATGGGCCTTTTTGTTTTGAATGAAGAAGAAAAAAAAAAAAGAACAAGTTGTTTGTTGCAGCAAACGTTTTTGACCTCGCTTGGCGTCACTTGTCATTTTATCGTGGCAAAATGTGGCCGGCCGGGACCACTTTAAATATCGCCAGGCTAATGTGTCTTTTTGCCGCAGCCCGTCGAGGCGGAATTTGTTACTGAAATGTGCGGGTGTACATTGGATGATGACCTCCCCGTGGGAAGTAGCGCAGGTCATGGAATTTCCAAGAGCTGAGATAAATTTGAGGAACCTTCCACCGCAGCCCGTCGAGGCATCATTCGCTGTCGTAAACGGGTAGGCACTCTTGAAAGGCGTAAGGAAATCCCGCCCCCGCAGTCCACTTCTGTCAACGTGTGAGAGCGGTCCAGCCAATGAAAACAAAACATTTCCATGATTTGAATTGCACCTCTACCGCAGCCCGTCGAGGCGTCGTCATACTTTGCTGTGATTATCTTTGTTCCAAAGTCTGATTGCACGTGGCCCGATGCGATCAATTCGGCACCCTCGCGCCGTCTGACCAAGAAAAACATCCGCTTCCAAAATCTTCTACCGCAACCCGTTTGTGCATTCCCATTGACCCAAATCTACTGCAGCTTCATGATTTGCATATTGACCTGTCCAAGTCATCCATCGAATCGCATCGCCTGGAAATGTTAATTTGGCGCCCGATTTTGCCGGCTCCTTTTTTTTCTCCTTTTTTCTCCTGCAACCCATCTAGGCGGAAGAACAAATTGCTTCAAATGAATCACCGCTGTGAGCTCTCTCGTCTGTTGTTTAGCACTTGGCGTTTGGTGCGCGTCGGCCCTCCCTCCCAGAGCCGCCTCCGCCTCTTCCCGTCGGGTCACCGGTGGGCGTGTCGGGCCGCCATTTATCACACGCCTCCTTCGCCCTTTCCCAGGGCGCCGACGCATCCGCGCGCAAACGCTCGCGCCATTGTCGCTTAGCAAGCTGATGGGTGTGAATGTGGGGACGGGGGGCGTTTATGGGGGTCACAACATTCCCCTTGAATGGTTATCACGGAAACGGCGCGAAGCGACGGGTCTGATTTAAAGGGTGGCGGCGGCGGCGTGTTGGTTTTTCTCTGCTTACCTCGTGCAAACATTGAGCTTGACACCCGTTGAATGCCACCTTTGCCTTTTTGGCATTTTGCAGGGTTGTTTTTTGTCCAAGTTGTTTTTGGGTATGACATGTGGAAAGCGTCTCAGCCGATCAGATGTCTGTTGACGCGTCAAACAGCCAAATTGATTGATTGATTGTCGATTGGCAGACGGCGTCTCCGGCGAGTGGGACTTTGTCCTGGGCTTGGGCGACACCCTGGAAATGGCGTGCGACCCCTCAGAGGACTGGTCCCGGCCCGCCGTTTGGTTGAAGGACGGCGGGGTGCTGGTTCCGGGCCAGCGGACGCGACCCGGACCCAGGACGCTGCGGATCGTCAACGTGACGTACGCCGATTCGGGGGTGTACGCCTGCCGACTGGCCCGAAACAACAAACTGCTCAGCAACTACACCATCAGGGTGACAGGTAGGGACTGATTTCAACCGCCGCCCGTCGAGGCAGCAAAGCGGTCGCTTTCTCTCAAAAGTCCACGGAGGCAATTCCTCACCATGGCCGTCCTCATAGCGCTAGGCTAAGCTGGAAACCAGCCTGAGTTGTGCCGCCACCCGTCTAGGCAGGACCACAATAGGAAACGCTGTGATGTACAGCACGTTAAGTTTCATTTTTTGCTAACTAATGTACAGTTACGAAAACACCACCTTAGCTCTTTCATGTCCAAATAGTCAAAGTCAAACTTCTTTCACTGCCATTTTAATTTTTCTCGCGGCGGGTGCCGATAAAGTGCCGGTCAGACCTCTGGCAATATTTTTGGGCAGCATTTTCCTTTTTGTCCATGTTAGCGCTTTGTTACAGCTTCAGCTCTTATTAAAGCGCTATATGAATCAATAGGTATGTGTTGTGTTTTGTACATTTCAAGCTCAGCTAACTCCAGACACATATCACTTAGGAATGAACTCTTTTTTGGGGGGGGATGAAATAAGAGAGTCGAAATTGAATGTTTACGTAGTCCTAAAAGTCAATTTTCTGTGTTTCCTGGAATTGGAGTGACAATGACAAACAAACCCTGGCACCGGCTACATGTTGCTGGAAATGACATGCCAGGCAACTTTAGCATACCCGTTGAGGCACTTTTGGATTCATTTGAAAGCTGTTAGCTGGAAATATTTCATTGTTGCCAACAGTTGGCGTGGCAAAAAAAAATGGACGTGCACAGAAATGCCCCACCCCTTTCTTGCCCCGCCCCTTTTTTAAAGTTTTTTTTTTTATTATTCCACAGACGAATGACTTCTAATTTTGTGTCAAAAATTAGCAAATTAGCAATTGCACTAAATTGTCCTAATTTGAGTGACACTGTTTGTCTTCAAGGGACTTTTTGGTGGGTCTCCTCATGATTGACATGCCAAGCAAATTTCACATTGATCAGTGGAACTGACGAGATGGGCAGGATTTCCAAAAATATCAGAGGAAAATGAAAGAAAAAAAATCATTTTGATCATTTGCGAGTCGCTTTCTCACTCGCTCGCCCCGTCCACCTTTTTCTTTTTTTTTTTCAGCGGCCAGTCAAGTGGGACTTTGTAGCGCGCGCAGGCCGTTTCCTGTCCCCGCCCGACTAGCGCACGCGACACCCCCCGCCCGCCGTCGTCCCCTTTCCAGGCAGCTCGTCGAACACACGCCAGCACGCTCGTGTTTTCCCTTTCCGATATTTGAGCAACGTTCAAGATGTGCGGCGTCCGTGTCACCGACTTTAGCGCCCCGGAGAGCGCTAAAGTGGCTAAAGTGGACTCTTTGCACGGTCCACCGACGGCCCCGCGGGAGCTCAACAAAAAAACGAGGGGGTGCCGGGGTCAAAATGATGCTAGGCAGCTACCATGACGTGTAGCAGATGTCAACAAATAATAATAATAATAATAATAATAATAATACATTTCATTTCTTAGCGCCTTTCAAAACTCTCAAGGTCAAAGATAGCAACTCGAGAGCTAGCTAGATAAAGGCAAATCCAATCCAATCCAATCCAAATAGATAGCTAGCTAAATAGCTAATAGATAGCACCATGAGCCGGCGTTCACTCAACCTAGAATAACTGAAATAGATAGAAAGTTAGCTCGCTAACGAATAGATAATTAATAGCTAGCTAATAGATGGCAAATAGATAGCAATGAATTCAAATGAAGTTTGATATTTTCTGTCATTTTGTCTGATGCAAAGACAAATTATTTATGTATGTAAGTATTTATTTATTTATTGGATGTATTTATTTCTTGCTGTTTATTTTTAGATGCTCTGTCGTCCGGTGATGATGAAGATGACGATGAAGATCCCGAAGATGCAGGTAATGGCAATGGTGAATTCCCATTTTTTTCTCTCTCACTCTTATATCTAATATTTTCATTTGATTAGTCGTCATTTTTGTGCGTGAAACATATGGAGTGACGTATTTTTTTCATGCCTATTTTGTCATTTTTGACATTTTTGTCAGCGTCACAAACCAGAACGGTCAATGACAATATTAATGAGCGATGAAATATTTTTGTTGCAAAAAAAAGTTCAAATACAGTGATACCTCCGCTTACGAACTGAATTAGTTCACACAAAGTATGTGGAAGGCGAAAAGTGTCTTCCAAACATTCATTTCCCATAGGAAACCATAAAAATGAAAAAATCCGTTCCCAGGTCCCCATAAAACATCATTTTCTACAAAATAAGCCCAAAAACTACACAAAATGCACATTATTTCATGTATAATAAATGTGCTATTGGATTTGCCTTTTGTCCATGTTAGCACTTTGCTCCAGCTACAGTTGTAAAAGTGTAAAACAACCTTCATCTTGGCCGCTAAATCCACCTCATGACACGACCGGACCGACCGGACCGACCGGGTCGGGGATTAGCCTCCAAAAGCGCAAACTTGACGTGCGCTAAGCCAGCGCTAATTGCTCAGACCCCAACATGTGACTCCAAAGCCAAAGTCCAAGAGAGACCAGGCCACGGGAAAATCCCAAACTTGCATTCACCTCGACGCCAGTTTTGTGTCGGAACGTCAAATGAAGATTCGGACAAAAAATAGCGGCACTGCCCATCTTTAGCGTGTGAAACGCGTTTTGGCGAGGAATGTTGGCGTCAACCCGCTGACACAAAGTCGCACCAGGATGAAGTCCGCCATGAAGCTGTCGGCCCGGTTGAAATATTTGCCCTTTGGAATGTAGCATGGGTGTGCCTACGCGCGGGTACGCGCGGGTGTGCGTGCACAGGAATGTGAAAAGAGGCTAATCTGTGGCGTGTCCCCGACTCTTGTTTATGCTGGCAGCCAAGCGCAGCGCCAGCGACGCTACACTACGCTACGCTAACCCGCCCGCCGGCTGCCATTCTTCAGCGGTGCACCTTCAAAGGGCCAAATCGCCACTTGGCCTCGGCCTCCACGTGCACGCGCGTGTGCGCGGCGGGCGTCGGCGAGGACAAATTACACTTATTAAACAATTACCCTCCGCCGCGCGGCCCCCTTTTAGCCGCGCGGTCGCCGCTTGGCGTGGCGACTTGCACGCTTGCCGCTAATTGCTGTTTGATGTCATGATTGGGGATAGTTTCTGTTTACTCTCGACAACAATGACAACCATCGCACAAATGCCACCCTGCTAACCACCCAAAGCTAAACTTTGGCAAAGTGTCACACTGTCTCTTCTTGAAGATTCAAACAAAAGTTGGTTGGCGCACCTCCTCACAAGCCACACACTCCCTTGCAATATCGGGGTGCAGTTGGCGCACCCCCCTCCCCTATGCCTCATATACTTTGGAAAAAAAACAAAAAATGGTTGATACGTGAATCAAATGAACATCATCAATAAATCAAGGATAAATAAATAAATTCATCAATAAGTAGATATGTACATAAATACACAACTAAAATAAATACATTGAAAAAAATGGTAGATGGGTAAATAAATAAATAAAACAAAATAAATAAATACATAAAGCAAAATACATCAATTGAAAAAAGCGGTACACAGATAAATAACTAAAATGAACAAAATAAATAAATCAAGGATAAATACACAAATAAAATACATGGAAAGAATGGTAGATGGATAAATAAATACATAGATACATACATACATAAATTGAAAAAAAGCAGTCGACAGATAAATAAATTAAAGGAACAAAATAAATAAATACATAAATAAAGCAAATTAAATAAATGGGAAAAAACAGCAGATAGATAAATAAGCATCCAAAACCAAATAAATGAATCAAAGAAAAGAAATAACTTTTTCCAAATTCAGTTTTCAGGGTCTTCACCCTTCAGGGTCCAACAACCTTAAACCTGCCATAAGAGTTGGCGCACCTCTTCTTCTTGCCCGATCGATGACCTCCGCCAAAATCTGTTCCCATTCAGCCAAGCCGTTGAGGCGCCTTCTGCCTCGAAAATATCATTTGTCACATTTTCCCCATAATTTCTCGGCCACGCAGCCATTTTGAGCAGCGTGGCGCACCCCTGCGCACACCCTGCAAATAGAAACGCTGCATTTTTGGGGGGAAAGCCACACACTCCCCGGCAAAATGACATGAGCTTTTGAAATCAGGCTTCCCTTTGGATGGATGGATGGATGGATGGATGGATGGTGGGGGTGCGCCAATTGTCAGAAAGTTTACTGCCCCCCCCCCCCACCGCTCCAAATCCCACCATCCTTCCACACACCCGGATGAGCAGCCGCCATTTGAATGTCACTCTGTCCGGCTCAAACGCGCACAGAAACTTCACCCCGTGTCTAATTGGCCGGATGGTATTTCCTCAGCGCGGGTGGGGGCGGGGGGGCGAGCTTTAGGGGGGCTTTCTGCGCACCCCACCGGGAGGGACGCCGAAAACCCCGGACGGCACTGGCTTGCGGCTCCTCATCACGTCCACCTGTTGGGGAGCGGGTGGGGGGGGTAACGAACCCGGGAGGAAATCCCAGCGGCCGACTAAAAATACAACCCCCCCCCCCCCCCCCCGACCCCCAAACACGGGAATACAGGAAGTTCATGAAGTTGTTTTGCTCGTTGTGTTTGTTGTATTTATTTATTTTGTTTAGTCTATTTATTTATTTATTTTGTTTTGTCTGTTTATTTATTCATCGAGGTACCGTTTTTTTCAATTCATTTGTTTTGCTTTATTTATTTAGAACCTTTTAGCTATATATTTATTTCTTTATTGATTTATCTGCCGACTGTTTTTTCCAATGTATTTGTTGATTTAGTGTATTTATTTCATTTTATTTATTTATCGATCTCCTGTTTATTTCAGTGTATTTATTTCATTTTATGTGTGGATGTATTTATTTATTCATTTATTTCTTTATTTGTTTGTTTATTCTTCATTTGTGGTATTGGATTGGATTGGATTTGCCTTTATTAGTCTCACAGTGGAGAAATTCTATTCATTCTATTTATCTGCTCACCCACAGAAATACTGATCCAGTGACTGTAAAGTGACCTTGAGAGTTTTGAAAGGCACTTACAAATGAAATGTATTATTATTATTATTATTCTTCCTTGACTGTAAGACAGTAGTGAGGTGTGCTGTCGCTGTGACGGAGGAATTCATGGTGGAGGTGGGACTCCACCAGGGGTCAGCTCTGAGCCCCTTCTTGTTTTGCTATGGTGACGGACAGGCTGACAGACGATGTTAGGCAAGAATCTTCTTGGACCGTGATGTTTGCAGATGACATTGCGATCTGTAGCGAGAACGAGGAACAGGTGGCGGAGAAACTAGAGACTGGAAATATGCCCTGGAAAGGAGAGGAATGAAGATCAGTCGCAGCAAGACGGAATATGTGTGTGTGAATGAGAGGGATCCAAGTGCAAGAGTGATGCTACAGGGAGAAGAGATAAAGAAGGTGGAGGATTTTAAGTACTTGGGGTCAACTGTCCAGAGCAATGGAGAGTGTGGAAAAGAGGTGAAGAAGCGTGTCCAGGCAACTGGAGCGGCTGGAGAAAAATGTCAGGTGTGATGTGTGATAGAAGGCTTTCAGCTAGGATGAAAGGAAAAGTGTATAAAACCGTGGTCATGATGTTTGACTGGAGACGGTGCCACTGAAGAAAAGACAGGAAGCAGAGCTGGAGGTAGCAGAGCTGAAGATGTTGAGGTTTTCTTTGGGAGTGACCAGGTTGGATAGGATCAGGAATGAGTATATTCGAGGGACAACTCATATGAGAGGCTTTGGACAGAAAGTCAGAGAGGCCAGACTGACATGGTTTGGACATGTCCAGAGGAGAGAGAGTGACTGTATCGGGAGAAGGATGCTGAGCCTTGAACTGCCAGGCAGGAGACCGAGAGGAAGACCCAAGAGGAGCTTTATGGATGTGGTCAAAGAGGACATGAAGGTAGCTGGTGTGAGAGAAGAGGATGCACAAAACCGGCTTAGATGGAGGACACTGATTGGCTGTGGCGACCGCTGAAGGGAAAAGCCCAAAGGAAAAGAAGAAGAAGATGATCATTCTTGCTGTTATCTGCTTTGGCCTTTGTGCCGTGGTCTTGGCGTTGGCTGTCCACCTTGGCCGCTTTGCATTGTGGCATTTGGTGTGGGCTTTGCATCCTTGCTGTGTGCGCGTGTCCTTCTCGTCTCTTTGGCCTCAAGCCGGCCTGCTTTCAAGTTCCAAGCGCTCACAGCGTCAAGGAAAAGTCTCTCCAATGGCGTTCGAGGCCAGAACGCTGGAAGACGAGCAACAAGTAAGCTGGCTGTGTTTTGCCTGCTGGGGGGGTTCGGAATCCGTAACAGAGGCTGGATTGTGCCGTTTTTGGGTGAAAACAGCATGATGGCTGACAGCGGATTTTTGCATGCAGGACCACACATGGAGAGCCCATAAAAGGTGCATGCGCGGGTGTTGTGGTGCGGTTGGCGGCGACGCCAAAAAAGCAGAAGGCGGCGTCGGGGGCATCTCCTCGGCCCACCAGACGAGGAAATCATCAAATCCAGCAGCTAATTCTCCCCTATGAAGGTGCAACCCAAGCGTTGCCACGCCTCGGCCTCCAGTAGTGCTATGTCTGAATCACTCCACAGCTACGAGTGAGGTGTGATATTACTCCACATCCACTAGAGGGTGCCCAGGAAATAACTTGTGATACCTCAGATTACGAACGCTTTAGCTCACCAACTTTTCGCCTTACGAACATTAAATTCGCAAGCATATAGTTTATAACAGGGGTGTCAAAGTCATTTTTTGCCGCGGGCCACATTGTAGTTATGGTTTCCTCTCTAGGGCCGTTATGAATTTGGGGAACCCATTAGAATGTTTCAAATATTACATATAGAGCACACAGCAAATTAATGAATAACTCGTTTTCAAATCTGAAGTCAAGAAGAATGACTTTTATTGTGGTTGACATCCAAAAATCTGAAATTTTGGCTCCGATTTTAGCAATCATCATGGAATTTAACAAGTCTGATTTGCTTTCGCAGGCCGAAAAAAAATGATGCGGCGGGCCGGATTTGGCCCGCGGGCCTTGACTTTGACACCTGTGGTTTATAATAATAATAATTATTATTATTATTATTTGTTTGTGTGACTTTGCGTCCCAGTACCATTACGCTAAGTCAACCATGGCTATGTGTGGCTTAGGGTATTTCTGTCTCAGGAACTGTCTCAGGAAAATAGAAGAGGTTGAAAAACTTCTGTTCATTTGGATGAACAAAAAGCAGCTAGCAGGGAACAGTGTGAGTGAGGGTATTATCGCCGAGAAAGCACGGCAACTTCACTCGGATATCATCAAGAAGCAACTACATCAACCACCACCACAAAGGTCAATAAAACCACGTAATTGTATCGTACAGTTTATTTCTTTCATTACAATACAATAGCACATTTATTATACATAAAATAAGGTTTATTTTGTGTAGTTTTAAGGCTTATTTAGGAGAAAATGATGTTTTATTTGGACCTGGGAACGGATTATTCTCATTTTAATGGTTTCCTATGGAAAATAAATGTTTGGAAACTTGAACTTTTGGCCTTACACACACTTTCTGTGAGCCAATTAATTATTATTATTATTATTATTGTCTGTATATGATTTTATTTCAATCTCGCTCTCTCTCTCTCTCTCCGTCTATATTTGAATGCAAATGTGGGCTTTGCACCTTCTTGCTCTGAAAGAAAAAGGAAAAAAAAAGTCGGCTACGGCCTGCTGCTGGACGCTCAAGATTTAAACACGCGCGCGCGCACGCACACATTGATATGCAAATGAGGTCCTCTGGGTCCTTCTGCTGCTTGTAGAAAAGTAAAAGAGACATGTGATGAGCGCTCAAGCGCCTCCTTGGCTTTTGTTGCTCTGGAGATGAGGGGGGCAAACTGTCACCATGGTGCCCTGAGAACAAGTCAATAAATCAACCTGGCAGGCCTGCGAATGGCAGGAGAGTGCAACGCCTTTCACAGAGAAGATCCTTTTTTTTCAGAATGTGGGTGGGTCAAGCCCACATTCTGACCCGCCCATCACCCCCTCATCGTCGTGCTTGTTTGCCTCATCAAAAGTCACGTGAAGATGTTCCGTTTGAATGGTCGCCATGTCGGCATCTGGACTTGCTGGATTTTATGAACATTTTTTTTTTCACGTCTTCTGAAGTTTGTGAGAAGCGGGTTGAAAAAGTCCACACACCCTTGTTCGAATGGCAGCTTTTGTGGTCAACGACACCATAAAAAAAGTCTTTCTAATATAGTGTCTTTTTTCAAACCAACAAAATGGGTTTACAGTGCACAATCACAATATTCATATTTTCATCAATATATTTTTAGTATATTTATTGAAATATGTTAATAAGTTTATTACTGTATTTTTTATATATAATATATTAATATATTAATGATTATATAGATAGATAGATAGATAGATAGATAGATAGATAGATGGCTAGATGGCTAGATTTTTGTTGTAGTCTGCATGAGGTTTTTTTCCCCTCTAAATCAACATTTTGTAGTACGGTGACATTTGAGTCCTTTTTTTCTTTCTTAAAGGAAAAATGTCAAAGTGTCATTTTGTCAAGCCACAATTCCAAAGATTGTCCTTGAAAATGTGCGAAAGGTTTGACAATGCCGCTCTGTGTTTTTTGCCCGCAGAAGCTCCGTCCTGGACCAGACCGGACCGGATGGACAAAAAGCTCCTGGCGGTGCCTGCCGCCAACACGGTCAAGTTCCGCTGCGCCGCGTCGGGCAAGCCCACGCCCACCATCCACTGGCTCAAGAACGGCAAAGACTTTAAGGGAGAGCAGCGCATGGGCGGCATCAAGGTTAGCAAGCTCACACTTTGCTTTCTGCTTGCGTGACGCCATTTTCCATTTTCCTTGCGGCGTGTTCAACGGGAGTTGCCATCATTTTGTCGCGTTCCCTCGTGGGAGCGTCTAAAAGCGCTCCCGGACGCTCGTCTTCTGCTCGCAAATAAAGGTCAGGATCGCCCCGGCGGGCCGTACGTCCTCCGTAGAATTCCCATCCCGCCTCGACGGGGACCACCAAAATAAATCACGCGGCGTTGAAACCGGAGTGCTGCTTGGATACTTGAAGGCTCGCCCGATAGCGCGGCGTTGACAGCGAGGCGGCAGAGCCGCTAGCAGCTGCCCGCTGAGCTTTTTTGGCCCGCGCGGGACAAACGCCACAAATGTGACTTTTTGCTTCAAATCGACTCCATTTTTAACTCGGTCACCGCCAAAATGTGTCCACTCCAATTGCCAGGGTTTTTGTCGTTGGACTATGTAAACATTCAATGCAGCATAAGAAACTTTAGACTTTCTTCTTTCATCAGAAGAAAAGAGTTCATTCCCAAGTGATATGCGTCTGGCGTTATCTGAGCTTGAAATGGGGGCGGCTGTCTAAAATACAATACATTCATCTAGATTTATATCGCGCTTTAACAGTGACTGAAGCTGTAACAAAGCGCTAATATGGACAAAAAGGGGAAATGCTGTCCCCTGGTGGAAGGAAAAAACTACCAGAGGTCTGACCAGATCACCCAACGAAGAAAAAACAAAACCTCAACAAATTTGAGAATTGCACTCGACGCCATATTTTCAATAAATTTGTGAATGGTAGTGAATGCGTTAAGAATAAGCTAAATATCCAACAAAGATGCTATCTGATGTCATGTCATCATCCTTTTTTTTGTGTGCGTTTACTAGCGCGACGCTTCCAAATGTCGTGTTGTAACAGCGCATTTTTTTGTAGCTTCGTTTCCATTAAAATGCAATTAGAATCATTTCAAGCATCCAAATAAGCCCAAAATGGCCGCTCCAAATCAAAATGGCGGCCTACCTTTGTCTTTCCAAGCTTGGCTTCTTCAAACATTTTTTGGTGGCCATCTTCACGACCGAATTTCACGTTGGCGTTTTTTGCAAGGTGAAGCGCTGGCGTTGTTAACGTAAGGAGATCCCGTCGCTATGAACAC
Organism: Hippocampus bargibanti; assembly: GCF_051943395.1. Classification (NCBI taxonomy): domain Eukaryota; kingdom Metazoa; phylum Chordata; class Actinopteri; order Syngnathiformes; family Syngnathidae; genus Hippocampus; species Hippocampus bargibanti. The sequence continues at coordinate 32,975 of NC_142742.1, read as the reverse complement.
TTGACGGAGATCTCCAACATCTGCTCCCAGTGGACCGCCAGCAGTTGTCCTCCCACCCTGGACCCCCCCCCCAACCCCCCGAGCCCCCTCCCATCCTCCTGCCGCCACCTGTCGCCAGACCTCCAGCCCACCGCCGCGACCGCTTTGCTCAAAAGTTTGCATCCCGCCGTTAGCCGCACCCTAATCACACAGCGAGCTCTGAATAATCATCATCATCATCATCATCATCATAATAAATGTCATTTCTAAGCGCCTTTCAGAACTCTGAGTTTTTCTGAGGGTGAGCAGCGGCAGCCACACACGCCAGCGTTCACTCAACCCGGAAGTGACTCAAATAGAGAGAAAGCTAGCTTTCTAGCTAATAGAGTGTGTAATAGTGAGCCAGCCAGATAGCTAATAGATAACAAATAAATAGCAAATAAATTGCAAATAGATAGCTAGCTAGATAGCCAGCTAGTTAGCCTGCTAGATAGCCAGCTAGCTAGCAATATAGCTATATAGCTAATAGATAGTCAGTTAGATAGCTATTAGGCCATCCAGATAGCAAATAGATAGTCATCTAGGTAGCTAGCTAGCTAGCATTTTTATAGCATGGATTTCATCGACTGGCCGAGGGGGGCCGGCTCGCTCGCGTCACGAGAACTGAAATGTGTTTTTTTTTTCTGTTCCTGCTCTGATCGGACTGTGAAAATTGGGGAATTGAAAGCTTCAACGCTGACAGCTGACATGAGAAGAGGACACACCGCAATCGTCGCCTTCTCTCTTTGGATCTCTTTGAGATCTCATTGGATCTCATTCCTGGTCCTTTCGCACTGAAAAACAAGCTTCTGATGCTTGCTAGCAAGTAGTTGCTTAGCTGAACAGCTAGCTAGCTAGCACATTAGTTAACTAACTGAACAGCTGGCTAGCTCGCTAGCTAGCTGTTCAGTTAGCTCGCCCTAAGGTCAGGTCAAACCAATATCTGACATTGAAGTGATTTTTTTGGTTTGTTTTTGTTTTTATTGAGGGGTCGCTTGATGAGAGAATTCTGCAAACGAGGGAATCCCCAAACGCCAAATGGCTTCGTCCTTACGCTACCGCGGGCTAAAATAAGATGTCATCTGCTGATTGAAGGGCTGGATGAGGCAAAAAGACCCCCCCCCCACCCCGCCCACCACGATGACCTCCATAGTGACATGGTCACCCCCTAACCATCTCCCTCACTGCCCTGGTGGACACCCCCTGAGACCCAGCAGGGGGTCTCGGGGGATGAAACGGTCGTCGCCTCTCTTGAATGGAAGTGACAACATCATCCCCGAGTGACAGCCGTGCCTAATGCGCTTTGCCGCTCTTGACATGACATTTTGCAGCTTGCTAGCTAGCTGCAAAATGGCTAGCTAGCCATTTTTTTTCATTTTTTGTGGGGGTGCGCGACTGCTCTGCTCAGCACTCGCAGGGTGAATAATATTGATGCACATTTTCCACGCGGCGCTCCAAGAAAGCGCGAAAGGACGACGACGATGAGGCTTATTAGTTTGGCAGTAGCTAGCTTGAATGTGCCCAATTGGCAGTCAGTTGTGTTCTTGTGACTTCAATACACTCAGTGAGTCACATCGCCTTCACAAATAGGCCTTCATTCAGTACAGTCGAGTTTTTTAACTTCAATAAATAATACATTAATTAAATCAAGGAAAATCGCTCTATGCTATCAAAACGGAAATGTACCATATTTTCTGGACTATAGGGTGCACCGAAAAGCCTTCAATTTTTTTCAAAAGTTCCTAATTTATTTATCTAGCTATTCAGCTAGCTATTAGCTATCTATTGGCTAGCGGTATAGATTTCTATCTATTTGAGTTACTTCCGGATTGAGTGACCGCTGGCTTGTGTGGCTGCCGCTGCTCACCCACAGAAAAACCGATCCTGTGACTGTAAAGTGACCTTGATAGTTTTGAAAGGTGCTTAGAAATAAAATTTATTATTATTATTATTATTATCAGCTTCTTGGCCCTGCTAAATTGCTCAAGATTATTCATTCATGATTGTTTTTTTTTTTTTGCATTCGGAACAAATTAGCGTAGATTTTTTTTCGGGGTCGGGGTATGATTAAAATATTGATTGATGTTTTGTAAAAAGTAAAGTGGCGAAAAAATATTGGTCAGATTGTAAAATGGTGACACAATGACGCAAACGCAACATCCTTGAACTCATTGACGAATGGATTCGGGAATTGAAAATGAGACGTCGAGTGGCATGCCTGAATTTATTCAAGTTTTCTGGCAATGTTTTTCCCTTCCACAAGGGGCAGCATTTCTCTTTATTTTCAGGTTAGCGCTTTGTTCCAGCTTCAGCTGTTGTTAAAGCCCTATAGAAAGCAATGTCTAGATTGTATTGCATTTTGTACATCTGCCCCCATTTCAAGCTCAGATAACAGCAGACCCGTATAACTTAGGAATGAACTTCTTTTTTCTGATGAAAGAAGCGAGTCTAAGGTTTTGAACGCTGTCTTGAATGTTGATGTCGTTCTAAAAGTGAATATTCTGTGGCTTCTGGAATTTGAGTGACAGTGACAAAAACCCTGGCACAGCCATCCATCATTCATCATCCATGGAGCGTTTTATGCTCGCGGTCATCTTCAAGCAGCAGTCTGGAACCCTCTCGATTTCGCTCCCTTACCTATTGTTTTTTCACAAGTCAACTTTGACCGTTGACCCCTAAAAATGTCCACGTCCCCGTACCGGGTCAAACGCTCACTGAGCCAAACGCAACGTCGCCGATCTCTCGCTCCAGACCGCACGGTGGGGGGTCCTCGTGGCTGCGTTGGCGTCTTGGGCTTGACACCTGCTTTGCGTTAGCCGCACGCGCGCGCTAGCTGGCGTAAGGCCTGGCAAAGAAAAACAGCGGAGAGATTTGAAGACGTTCTTCGGGTTTTGCTTTGCACGCCATTTTGACGCACGCGGACGGCCTGGAATGGACCCGCGCGAGGCTACTCGCCTTTGTCGTAGCAAGAACACGCCTGAAATGAGGCATCCGCAAGAAGAAAGGTCAGCGCAGGATTTTGCGCACTCCGGACCTTGAGCGCCATTCTTTTTGCTTTGTTTGTTTGCGAAGCTGCGGCACCAGCAGTGGACTTTGGTGATGGAGAGCGCCGTGCCGTCGGATCGCGGCAACTACACCTGCGTGGTGCACAACAAGTACGGCACCATCACGCACACCTACCAGCTGGATGTGCTCGGTACGTTGCCAATCTTTCAACGTTTACATACGGTCCAACCTGGGTCTTCCATCCATAATCCGTTCCAGAAACAGATTTGCTCAAAAACCTACACATTTCCCATTAGAATCAAAAGTTGTTGTTTTTTTTTTTCTTTTTGATCGATATTGAACAAGACCAAGACGTCGACTCACAATGGAACGCTACATGAGGATAACGTCCCATTTGCGGAGATCTCAGGCGAACATGTCTGCTTTTGAATTAAAACTTTATTCAACAACACAAATGCATCGGTCACAAGAAGATGTGACACCAGGAAGTGATGTATAAGGAAGTGGAGGGGAGTGGAGTGGTGCATTCAGGTGCGCCTAGTTAAACTGAGAAACAAATTTCGGTTGTGAACTGAGGCATAAAACAACGTAACATTTTTGGTCCAAAACCAAATTGGTCGAGAACCGAGATGTTCAAAAACCAAGCTTTGACTGTTCAGTCAAAGCTGGGGTTTTGACTATAATCCGTTCCAGAAACACGTTCTCAAGCCGATTTGCTCAGAAACCAAAATTTCTCATTTCTCATTATAATCAATGTTATCAATGTGAGACCAGGAAGTGACGTAAAATGAAGTGGAGGGGAGTCCAGTGTTGCATTCAGGTGCACTCAGTTAAATGGAGAAGTGATTTCCGGTTGAAAAAGCCAAACTTTTTGGTGGAAAAGCAAATTGGTCAAGAACCGGGACGGTTTAACTGTGCCCTCCCCAAACGTCTGATGGCGCCGCCGCTCCATTCCAGAGCGCTCCCCGCACAGGCCAATCTTGCAGGCGGGGCTGCCGGCCAACCAGTCGGTGGTGGTGGGCAGCGACGTGGAGTTCCACTGCAAAGTGTACAGCGACGCTCAGCCGCACATCCAGTGGCTCAAGCACATCGAGGTCAACGGCAGCCGCTTCGACCCCGACGGGGGGCCCTACGTCAAAATCCTCAAGGTAAGACGGGCCTCTCGGTCCTCGCCACCGAACGGCCACTGGCTTCGTGCCGCTCGGCCAATTTTGTTGACGTCAACGTGGATATTTTGCGCATTAGCTGACTGTTTTCCCCGATATGACCGGATTATTATTAGTATTTTCTTTTGGATGTTTTTTGGGTTTGTCTGCAAATAATAGACGTGTCTACCAAATTTTGGGGGGGCGTTTTGTACTCAGTGTTTTTGAGACAAAATGGCCGCTCGGAAACCAACATAGCCGTCTTCTTCCGTTTCTTCACTTTGAGCTTCTTGGGGCTTATTTGGTGCGTCTACCCGTGATGAACATGACGACCTAATTTCACGTTGCCAGAGCAAACTGGTTTTGGGGCCTGATTTGTTTATTTTTTTGTCTGTGAAATTCTACATGGTGTTATTGAGACAAAATGGCCGCACGGAACCAATATAGCCGTTTGCTTCCATTTCTTCACTTTCAGCTTCTTCAGGCTTTTTTAGTGCGTCTACACGCGATGAACATCAGAATCAGAAAACCTTTATTCGTCCCACAATGGGGAAATTGGCGACAAAATGTTACATTGCCAAAGCAAACTTGTTTTGGGGGCTGATTTCTTTTGTCTCTGCAATTGTACACAGTGTTATTGAGACAAAATGGCCGCTGTGAACCAGAATAGCCAACCGTCTTCTTCCGTCTCTTCACTTTGAGCTTCCGAAGGCTTTTTTGGTGCGTCTACCCGTGATGAACATGACGACCTAATTTCACGTTGCCAGAGCAAACTGGTTTTGGGGGCTGAATTTAAAAAACAAACTGCCTGCTGCCATTGTGAAAGCGTTGAGTCCAGTGTTGTTTATGTTGCGGTACTTTGGGAGGTTTTGCCGAGAATAGTCACAGAGGACAACACCCTATAAGCCTTCTGTGGGGCAAAGACTCCCACACTTTGCCGTTCCGCCTCCTCGGCTTTTTCTTTTTCTTTTTTTTTTTCAAGGTGGCCGCCGAGCGAGTCAGGGAATGAAACAAACATCTGGTTTCGACTAAGTTAACTGCTGCGGTGGCGGCAACGCAGGCCGAGAGGCGGCCTCTGCTAACCGCTGCTGCCGTCAGATGTCCTGCGTCGCGCGTATTTTTTTTTTAATTTTTTTTTTGGGGTGGGGGAGCATGGCAGCCCCAAAAAAGCTTTGGAAAAAATGAGCGGAGTGAGGAAGGGCAGAGTCAGCACAGACAAAAGTGTGACAGACCAAAAACAAGCTTTGTTTTTCCAGATTTACGTGGCTTTCATCTGGGTGCGCTAATGAAGCAACGTGGGAATAAATCAAGAGTGGTTTGCGTCGCAAAAGCAGCAGCAAAATTGACTCTGAACCAAATGTAAGACTTTTCAGGCATATCAGCCATTGTTTTTGTTTTTGTGGGGGTGCGGCGGGGATGTCTCATCATGACAGGCTTGCCAAGTGTCATTTTGCCAAGTCAAAGCTGTCATTGTGCTGCTTTCAAGAGAATGGCGTGACTTTTGGAGTTTTTTTCCCGTTTTTTTTTGGTGGATGCACACGTGATCAACCTCCTCTTTTTTTTTGAAGAGCGTACGATACAAGCCCAACTTTTTCAAATCCAAGTGGCGGATTTTTCTTCTTCAGACTTTTTGTTTCCATCCAATCATGTCTTCCAAATTTTTTTTGCCACGCCGTCTAACCGTCTTCACGGGGCGTACAGAGTACAGTTTTCTGATTTTCACACAATATCGCCATTCAAGAAAATCGTCTTGAAAATCTATTAGCTGGCTATCTAGCTGTTTAGCTAGCCACAGTATCTATTAGATATATAGCTCGCTAGCTATTAGCTATAATAATAATATAATAAATTTTATTTCAAGCGCCTTTCAAAGCTCTCAAGGACACTTTACAGTCACAGACAAGCATAGATACAATAATAAATAAAATACAATTTTAAATAGAATACAATAAATAAAATACAATTATAAATATAAGCAAGAGATAGAGCTATCTATTTGCTAGTTATTAGCTATCTATTCGCTAGGTCTTAGCCATCTATTCGCGAGCTAGCTTTCTATCTATGTATTTGAGTTAATTCCGGGTTGAGTGAACGCTGGCGCGTGTGGCTGCCGCTGCTCACCCACAGAAAAAAAAACTTATCCTGTGACTGTAAAGTGACCATGAGAGTTTTGAAAGGCGCTTGTAAATGAAATGTATTATTATTATTATTATTATTATTATTATTATTATTTTTTTTTTTTGGGTGATCGCCAACTATCATTTTGAATTGACATTTGGGGGTATGTCAAAAGGACCCCCCCCCCCCACTTAAATATTTATTGATTGATTGATTCATTTTCCTGATTGGATTTGGCGGCACTTCCCGAGTGAGTCAAGCTTCCTTCGCAATTGTGTGAGGTTGCGGTCCCTTTTCAATTCACGCAGCTGTCCACGTGCGCGGCAGCTGGATCATCCGTAGCCGCGTCACCAGAGCTCGCTGAGAAAGGATGGCGAAGGGGAGGAGGAGGAGGAAGGCGGCAGGGCGGCAGGCAGCCCAAAACCGCGCCTCCGCGCTCTATTTTGGACCGCCGCATAATTGGAACAATATTTGGCTGGTTGTGTGCGTCGGCGTGCGCATGTGTGTGTGCGCATTCATTGAGCCGTCATGTCGCGTGTGACGTGGAGCGTATAGTTAAGTGGGCGGCGGGTGAAAAGGGGAGGCGGCGGAGGCTTCATCAATCCTTCTTTGAAGGCTGACGGGAGAAAGAACAAAACATCTGAAATCTACTAAGTGACTCCTCCATTTGCATTAAAAACACGCAATGTTTATTCCTTTTACTGCTCGTCTGTCAAGATTCATTTTCATCGGTTCGTATCGTCTTTTTTTTGTCTTCTTTTTTTAAACGTGTGCTTCAACATGCCATTCGGTACGCCAGCAATTGTCCCTAATTGCAAAGGGAGTTTTCGTTCTTCAACGGACTAAAGTTTCAAATTTGAACTGACTGCACATAAAAAATGGCCATTGAAAACAAAAAGATCCAAAATGGCAGTTGAAAGCAAAAGGTCCAAAATGGCCGTTGAAAACAAATAGATCCAAAATGGCCGTTGAACACATAAAGGTCTAAAACAGCCATCGAAAATAAAAACGTCCAAAATGGCCGTCAAACACAAAAAGATCTAAAATGGCCATTGAAATCAAAACGGTCCAAAATGGCCGTTGAAAACAAAAAGTTACAAAATTGCCGTTGAAAACAAAAAGATCCAATATGGCCGTCGTTTAAAAAAACGTCCAAAATGGCCGTTGAAAACAAAAAATTACAAAATGGCTGTCGAAAACAGAACAATCCAAAATGGCCGTTGAAAACAGAAAGATCCAAAATGGCCGTTGAAAACAAAAAGATCCAAAATGGCCGTTGAAAACTGAACGATCCAAAATGGCTGTTGAAAACAAAAAGATCCAAAATGGCTGTTGAAAACAAAAAGGGACAAAATTGCCGTCAAACACAAAAAGGTCCAAAACGGCCGTTGAAAGCAAAAAGATCCAAAATGGCACGCAGGTGTACCGAAGGAAGCTTCCAAATCCTTCCGCCGATGCAACATTGACGTTGCCCCCCGGGGTCCCCTCCTATTGTTTCCAGAGCGTAGTGAGCTGGCGCGCCGAGGCCCGGCACACGCTGAAACTGTCCAACGTAACAGAGCGCGACGCCGGCAAGTACTGGTGCCGCGCTACAAACTTTGTAGGCAGGTCGCAAAACGCCTTCTGGCTCAAAATCCGCCCGAAAGGTAACGACGACGACGACGACAACAACCAAATCTTCCGCCGCCATTTTTGGTGTCTTCTGCTTTTTTGGCTTTGGTTTAATCCACCGCTCCCGCTGCTGTTGCTCGGGTGACGATACGCAAAGATCCCTTTTTTTGTTTGTTTTGTTTTTTGAGCCATGGTATATGTCATTTGTTCCCTTTTTTTTTTTTACCTCCCGCCATTTTTCCTGCTACGGAGACCCGAAGGAGACAAACTTAGATAACAGTTGTGATGCTTTTTGGAAGGAGGACAAGTGATCACAATGTCTCAAGTATCGATGAAAAGGTTTCTTCAGCCGTCATCTGGACTTCTTTGAAGGTGTCGGACGTTTCGCTTCTCATCCAAGAAGCTTTGTCAGCGAACCAAAATTTGCTGGTAGCCACGATGTATACAGTACAGTGACGTGCGGTGAGGTTCATGGCTGGTGAGGCACTGACGTCATCACAGTCAGATTTACAAACATATGAACTCCACAGAGTAGCTTATTCACCATTTGATTGGCAACAGTTAATGTGTTTTGTTTAAGATGTAATGTCAGCATTCTTTATATACTGTATACAAACTGTAGCATAGAAAAAAAGAATTAAAAAAACGTTATGATCGTGTTACTTTCACTCATAAATGAAGTCCAAGTCTCACTGTCTCAATGGAGATCAGTGCCAGTGAAAAAAGTCGTCCTTGATCAGTCCTGTTTCGACTGTATGTTTTCAGTCTTTTCAGTGCTGAGAATGAGAATGCTGTAGTAGCTGCAAGAGTGAGCACGAGCTGGAGCAACTTTGTTGCTTCAGGAATAGTTTCAATGAGATCCTTCTTGGCCAAAAAGCTGAGAAGCTGTCCGGGAGATTTACATTCATCCCTCACCGTTTGTGAGCGATACAGTCCGGTGTTGGTCTTCCTTTAATTATGATCTCCTGCTTCGATTGAAAGTCCAGTTTAGAAAATTCTTTCAATTTCGATATGTTATCCTCCATTCTGAAAATAAGGCCGAGCAACGTGAAAAAATGACTGGATGGTTGCACTTAACTTGCTAACTGTTTACTGTAGCTTGCTGTCACTATTATTCGGCAGCCGAGGAGTCGCAAGAAGAATCTCTAATCACCAGCGCCCCCTGTCCTGAGGCAGGAGAGACTGTGTGCCTCACCTATGCACACAGTTTTGATAAAAATAAAATAAAATAAACACTGTAGTACAGTGTTTATAATGTACAGTGACTGTACATTACATACACCAGCTAAACTGTAGAAATTTAGTTCATATACTCAAAGCTTTAATAGCCATATGCAGAGGGACAGCAATGCGGTCTCACTGCAGAGCAAGCCAGCACATTTAGCATCGTGATTGCGCAATCCATGGTGAGGCTCAGCCGGCTGCTGCCTCACCGTTTGTCTCCACTTAATATTTGAAGGGTAAATGTGACCATTCAGCGATTTTGAAAAAAAATCCAAAAAACGGTGAAGTTAAGTGGAAAAAGAACGTTAAAGTACAAATCACTAAATAAATATAACTGTTTAATTTATTTTGTCATTTGATATTTCCATGATGAGAGGTGAGGCACAGCCTCACCTGCCTCCCCTGACTGCACGTCACTGATACAGTATATCCCTACTGTCCAGAGGTGGCGGCGCCAGACCTCTGCTACGACTGGCCCGATCAGCATAACTAAGCCTGTGTGGTTACGATCTCAGTTGTGGGTTGTAAGAACCATCCAAATGAAACTTCACACCACCATGGCCATTTAGTGGAGGTGGTGTGAGCTTTCATTTGGATCTTTTTCAAGCGTTTTTGTTGGGGTTGATGGGATTGAGTGCACATTACCCCAAAGGTCCTTGGAACTGACATTTTGATTTTGGATTTTGACCCCCACCTACCCCCAACCTCCTTGTTGATTATTGTGTGTCGTGGTGGTGCCGCTTCTGCTTTGGGTCTCTTCACGTCCGCCATCTTGGCCTTTTTCTTGGTTGCATTTCAAGGTGTTTGGTGGTCTCTTGACGGTGCTCCCTTGCCCCTTCCTTCCTTCCTTCCTTCCTTCCTCCTTCCACTTAGACGGCGGGTATTAACACCACGGACAACGAGCTGGAGGTGCTCCTGGTGTCCAACGTGTCTTTCGAGGACGCCGGCGAGTACACTTGCCTGGCAGGGAACTCTATCGGCTTTTCTCACCACACTGCTTGGCTCACGGTGCTTCCAGGTACTCCCGCCGCGCCGCTGCTCCAACCTCTGTGACCTTCATTTTTAAGTCGCCAAGGGCGACGGTGGGCTAATGTTAGCATACGAAACCTACAGAAACCTGTATATACAGTACTTAAATGTAAGGCGCCGCCCGCCAAAGTAGCAAGAAAATAAACCCAAAATCAGCATTGACTGCGAACAATGGGCCTTTGCGTTAAAGCTAGCATTAGCAAACACGGAGTTAGCCCACTCTTGCTCTCATTGGCTAATTTCTAATGACAACACAAACTGTTTTTTCATGCTTAGACCCTTTTTCATGAAAACCAAGTCGCTCATCACGTAAAGGTTGCTTACATTCGCGCAAGCCGCATTAGCATTCGAGCACCAGCGCCGGTGGCTAACACGATAAACCAAGGCGTTACATGTCACATTCAAAGTTGCCTCATGGTTTATTTTTTGTTTTTGGCAAATTCCAATGGATTGGCGTCACCCCAAAAGCAGCCAGCCCGGAGAAGGAGGACTACTACGCCGACATCTTGATCTACGTGACGGGCTGCGTACTTTTCATCCTGGCCGTGGTCATCGTGGTCCTGTGCCGCATGCGCATGAGCGCTCAGAAGACGCTGCCCGAACCGCCCGTGCAGAAACTCTCCAAGTTCCCCCTCAAGAGACAGGTAACAGAAAGTAGATACGAGATTTGAACCGTTAGCCATTCAGCTAGCCGGATGTCGCTCAGTCTGATCGAGAGTCGATTTTGCAGTAGCAAACAAATAAAGAGGCGCCAAAATTAGCAAGAAATCAAACCCAAAATCGGCAATGGAGTAGTTTAACTGCATCCGAACAATGGGCATTAGCGCTAAAGCTAGCATGGGCAAACACAGAGTTAGCCCACTCTTGCTCTCAGTGGCTCATTTCTAATCACAACGTGGCAAAATGTATTTTCACATCTGGATCATTTTTATTGAATCCAAGTCACTCATAATGTAAAGCCTGCTTAGGTTCATATTATAGCGCTAGCGTCTGTGGCTAGCGCTATATGGAGCTATATTTTTGCTCTCTGCTGCCGTTGCACAAATCGAGGTCCAATTTTGAGTCTTTAACGTTGGCAAAGCGATCCGGGAGGCCCTGAATGCTACGGCTACGAGCTAAACGTTAGCCCGTCAGACATTTGGCTGGTTTTTCACTAGGTGAGTCACTCCATTGGTTTGTCAATAGAGCTAACGTTAGCTCTGTCGCTAATCCGCCAGTTGGTTGCTATTCAAAGCTAAGAGAGAATAACAAAGGACTTTTTGGGGAGATTTTGTTTTTTTCAGGTTGATTTTGGTTGCAGCAAGGACATTGAAAGCGGCGTGGCTAGCTAGCTGGCTGCTCTCTTCTAAGGCAAAGATTTCATGACATTCTTGTGTAATCTTTGCTGGCTTTTCTGGCCCGCTAATCTGCCGCTTGCTTCTCTCCTTCTGTTTTTTCTTCATAAGCGACTCAAATCTCCCACAAAGCTCCTGGCATTTTCCAACACATATTACTTTTCGGGCCCAGCAAATTTGGACCGGGACTTTTTTTGTGGATGGGGAAGGAGTTAGGGTTTAGGGGTTAGGAGAGGTCATTCAGGAGGCTGCCCAATTCAGATCCATTTCCCAAATCAGATCCAATTCCCAAATCAAGGGTCATCAATCAGAATTAGCTTCATTGGCCAAGTATGTAGAACTCACAAGGAATTTGTCTCCGCTTGAACACGCCGCGCTACTATCATCATCATCATCACCAAAAAAGACATGACTAATAATAATCATAATCATAATAATACATTTGATTTCCAAATGCCTTTCAAAACTCTCAAGGTCACTTTACAGTCACAGGATCAGTTTTTCTGTAGGTGCGCAGCGGCAGCCACACGCGCCAGCGTTTACTCAACCTGGAAGTAACTCAAATAGATAGAAATCTAGCTAGCAAGCTAATAGATAGCTATATAGTGAATAAATAGCCAGCTAGAAAGCAGCGAGCCAGCTAGATAGCTAATAGATAGCAAATAGACAGCTAGCTAGATAGTGTTAGCGATTGCGTTAACAGGTAGATAGACAACTGAAAAGCTAGATAAATAAAAAAACACAATGACTACTTTGTGATTTTCATGTTGGAGTCGATGAAAGTGCACTATATGAAAATGTCAAATTGGGAAAAGTGCATGCAAACATGGGATCTGGATTTGCTGGCGGGCCAGATTTGGCCCCCGGGCCTTGACTTGGACACCTGTGATATGGCGGATGAAGACCGTCACGGCCGGCGGTGCTACGGTCACGTCTTGGGGTTGAAAATATCTGAACAGGATTTGTTTTGACGCCGGGAAGCTAATAAGTCTGGAGGACATGAATCAAGGCTAATAGGGGGAAGAAGCTGTTGAAATGTCAAAGTCAAAGTCAGCTTTATTGTCAAATATGCTAATATGCATGACATACAGCACAGATGAAATTACTGTCCTCTCGGACCCAGCGTGCAAGGCACTTAGCATGTGGCTAAAAGACAGACAATTGACAACAGACAATACATGTCATTTCTGAATGTAAAGTGAGGTAGTGACGTAAGTAAAGAGAGGTAGTGTCGTATGTAGAGTGACGTAATGTAGTAGTGCAAAAACAAACAACAAAAAAGGGTTGAAGTAAAGTCTTGCAGAAAAAAAAAACCCAGAAAGAACAAAAAATAGAGTCTGCTGGATTTGGATTGGTAGCGCCTGCCTGAGGGGAGTCGCTGGAAAAGGGTCTTGTCTTGGTTCTTGCAATGTGCAAGTCCTCAAGACTGGTTAGGGCGTCCGCTGCCAATGATTTTTTTTCCCCGCCGTCCTAACTGTTGAAGTCGTATTTGCTCCATTTTGGTGTGATGATAGTTGCCGCACGTGTTTCATTTTTCAGTCGCTCGCTCGCTCGGTTGCTCCGTTTTTTGGTTTGGTTCGGTTGTTTTTCGCCAAGGTCAGTGAGTTCCGTTGTTGAAACGTGTCGGAAAGGCTTTTTTGGGGGTCCCTTTTCAGCGACGATAATGTTCTCTTTTGGCCCTCAAGCAGGTGTCCTTGGATTCCAACTCGTCCATGAAGTCCAACGCGCCGCTGGTGAGGATCGCCCGCCTGTCCTCGGGCGACGGGCCCGTCCTGGCCAACGTGTCGGAGTTGGAGCTGCCGGCCGACCCCAAGTGGGAGTTTTCCCGAGCCAGGTAGGGACGGCGGCCATTTTGCTAGCTCCTAGCCGCGGTCGCTAGCCTTCTAGCCTTCTGAAAGTCGTGGCCTTGCCGCTTTTCCCAGGCTGACCTTGGGGAAGCCTCTGGGCGAGGGCTGCTTCGGCCAGGTGGTGATGGCCGAGGCTATCGGCGTCGACAAGGAGAAGCCCAACAAGCCGCTGACGGTGGCCGCCAAAATGCTGAAAGGTGAGACGGCACCCATCATCATACATTGGATTTAGAAGCACCTTTCAAAACTCTCAAGGTCACTTTATAGTCAGTAATATAGTGTATGTTTATATATATATATATATATATATATATATATATATATATATATATATATATATATATATATATTGGATTGGATTGGATTTGCCTTTATTAGTCTCACAGTGGAGAAATTTACATTTCACAGCAGCAAAGTGATGAAAGGAATGAAAGTAGAAAAACAAAATACATGAGCTGCTGGACAGGCAGGCACTCTGGCTATGCCGTCTTGACGTCAAAAGAACCAAAAAAAACGACATAACAAATAACATGACAACACAAAGACAAAAAAGATAGGGCGCTAGCTAGCTTTTACGCCCGTCTCCTCTCGCCCTCCAGACGACGCCACGGATAAAGATTTGTCCGACCTGGTGTCTGAGATGGAGATGATGAAGATGATGGGAAAGCACAAAAATATCATCAACCTGCTGGGAGCCTGCACGCAGGACGGTGAGGAACCCCCTCCGCCCGCCCGCCCGTTAGCCGCCAATGCCCCCTAGCGCTTTGGTTGACCACCAACCGCCGCAGGTCCGCTCTACGTCCTGGTGGAGTACGCCTCCAAAGGCAACCTGAGGGAGTACCTTAGGGCGCGGCGGCCGCCCGGCATGGACTACTCCTTTGACACCTGCAAAATCCCAGACGAGCAGCTGACGTTCAAAGATTTGGTGTCCTGCGCCTACCAGGTGGCCCGAGGGATGGAGTACCTCGCCTCGCAGAAGGTCAGAACCCGGTGGATTCGCCATCGCAAGTGCCGATGGCGTGTCAAAAAATGTCCAAAATACACGTCGGTTAGCATGCGTTCCGCACGGCGCGTCATTAGGGCCCTTTTCATTCTAAAACAGGCGACAAAAGTAACATGTAACTGGGAGAAAAAGCCAATGTCCATGACAAGGAAAAAAGGCAAATGATGCCCCCTCGTGGAAGAGGAAAAAAACATTGCCAGAGGTCTGACCAGTGCTTTATCGTCACCCAAGCAAGAAAAAAGCAAAGCCCGAACAAATTCAGGAATGGCGTCCCATGTCACACTTTTCAATTCCTGAAACAATTTGTGAATGGCAGTGAAGGAGTTAAGAAATTGTAATCTGATGAGAAATATTTTTTTCAAGGCTAATTATCACCAGTAGGGGAACGAAACTTCTGGTACAAGAAAAAAGGTTAGGGTTTAGGGTTAGGTTTAGGTTTAGGTTTAAGTTTAGTGTTAGGGTGTTAGGTTTAGGGTTAGGTTTACGGTTGGTTAGGGTTAGGATTAGGGTTAGTTAGGGTTTAAGGTTACGGTTTAGCATTTAGTGTTTAGTGTTAGGGTTGGTTAGGATTAGGATTAGGGTTAGGGTTTAGGGTTACGGTTAGGGTTAAGGTAAGAATCGATAAAACCCAAACAAATTCAGGAATGCCACTCTACGGCATATTTTCAATTCCCGAATCAATTTGTGAATGGCTGTGAAGGAGTTAAATTGTAATCCGATGAGAATTTTTTTCCAAGGTTAATTACCACGAGGAGTTGAACTAAACATCTGCTACAAGATAAAGTTGTCATAACGTGAGCGACAGCCGACTTCCAAAGACTTGTAAAGTAAAAAAAAAATCAGAGTTCCTCAATCCCTTCATTTTTACCACCCTCATTGAAATCAGCAGAGAAGCTGCTGGGGGGGAAGGGGGGGGGGATCCTAATTTTGAAGCGTTTGTCAAAATGGATGAAGCGACAACAACAAAGCATGTTGTGCCTCCTCCTCTGCCGCCGTAGTGCATCCACCGAGATTTGGCGGCCAGGAATGTCCTGGTGACGGAGGACAACGTCATGAAGATCGCCGACTTTGGGCTGGCCAGAGACGTGCACAATCTCGACTACTACAAAAAGACCACCAACGTGAGGACGCAGAGTCTCGTCCGGGGGGGGTCCACATTTTTTGACATTTGTTTTTTGCGGCGTCCCTCAGGGTCGTCTCCCCGTCAAGTGGATGGCACCGGAGGCTCTTTTCGACCGGGTCTACACCCACCAGAGCGACGTGTGAGTTTGTCGGACCTCATCCAAAACACCAAACCCCCCGATGAGGATGCCGATCTCCCCCCCACCTCCACCCCCGTTTCGGCTCATTCCTGAGCGCGTTTGTTCTGCGTTTGTTTTGCCTGTTCCATAATCTCCCGACACGACATCAGAAGGGAGGCCGAGCGCCGCGCTGCCTCGCCGTCTTAGTCGTGTTTTAACGGCGGAAATCCACCGAGCCACAGATAAGAGGAAAAGAGGGGCTGGGGGGGGGGGGTCTTTCCCCACACATCTTTCTTTCTCCCTGGGGATTTTTCCACCCGGGGGCTGCTTTAAGCAGCTTGCACAAAGGGGAGGGGGTGGGTATGATGGAGGGGTTCTGAAGGTACATGAGAAAACTAAGAAGCTGAAAGTGACAGAAAAAAATGGCTACCAAAGTGGTGCGTGTCGGCGCGCGAGTGCGTGTGCGATTTCGGGCGCATCGACTGCAAAAGAATCTGGGCCGGCGTGTTTTTCCAGCAGGTCCGCATTTACAACGTGGATCAGCAGCCCAGACGGGCTTTACCGAATACTCGGGTGCAGTCGTTGGAAGTCGTCCAAAATCACTTTGGGAAAAAGAAAAACATTGAACGTCAAGGACAACAAAACACCCGCAAAAAAGCCAGAAAACGTCGCAAAAATGGAAATACAGGTAACATCCGACTTACGACCGGCTCAACTTAGGACCACCCGTACTTATGACCACGACTTCCTGACCCTATTTTTGCAATTTAAATTTTACACCTGGCACCGCAACGCGCTAGCAGGCACGCAACGCGTACGACACTTTTGGCCAGCCAGCCAGCATCTCACGCTCGCACAGCAATCGACCGTGTAATGGCAACAGAGCGGTTTGCCAGTCAGCTAGCCTACGAGTTCATTGCAGTTCAATGCATTCAACGTTTTGAATGCATTTCAATTTACGGCCATTTTGACTTCCGACCGTTTGGTCGGAACGGATCTCGGTCGTAAATCGGATGTTACCTGTGTTACGCAATCGGCAACAAACAATCGGCTGATGAAAAATGCTTTTTTTTAAAATAGCGACGTTAACCGTTACCTATTGTGCGAGCAGGTGGTCCTACGGGGTGTTGCTGTGGGAGATTTTCACCCTGGGAGGGTCACCTTACCCGGGCATCCCCGTGGAGGAACTCTTCAAGCTGCTCAAGGAGGGACATCGAATGGACAAACCCGCCAACTGCACCCACGAGCTGTGAGTCTGATCAAATTACTGTTTTTTTGTTGGTGGCACGCACAAGAAAATTCAAATCATCAATCAAATCAATTAAAAACAACAAAAATGCTAAAAAAAAGGTCAAACTTGTGAAATTCCATGCTCATCTATCTCGCTAGCTAGGCATTGAGTTAGCGAGCTAGCTAGCTTGATCAAGCTATGATGCTTGCTAAAGTCCAAAGCAAAAATTCCAATTTTCCCCTATAAACCACAATAACATCATTATATAACGTCATTATTCTGGACTTCAGATTTGAAAACTCTTATTGAATGTACCTTTATTCGTCTTGCTGTGGAGAAATTGACATTTCGCAGCAGCAAAGTGATAAAAGAAAGAAAAAAGGAAAGATAGAAGGAGAAAAAAAAAATATAGGAGCTGCTGTAAAGGCAGCCACTCTCACGGCACCATCTTGAAGTCCAAACAAGAAAATAAGACAGACAGTCATTCAATCCTTCTGCACCCTCTTTATTTCAGTTCTAGAGGCGTCCTTTTCCCCAGTGGATCAGGGACGGTCAGTGGAATGTGCACGTCGGCTACAAGCTAAATGTTAAAAAGCAAACAACAAGCTGTAGCATCCATTTTGTCAATTACCATTGACCAAAAGAGATTGTCTCACATCTCCTGTCCAACGTAGATCTGCTTCAATTCCAAGCCGCGGCAGTTCCACGTATGCATTGTTTGTTGTATGTGGAGAGGATGAAACAATGTCATGGCTTCCCCAAATTCAGAATGGCCCCCGAGAGAAAACCAGAATGACAACTTGGCCCACCTGCAGCAAAGAATGACTTTGACACACCTGGATATAAAAGATCAAAAATAAATACATCAATAAATACAAATGACTCATAAAGGTGAAAAAAAATGAAAAAAAGTTGCCATATTTTGTGTGAAACCAAAATATGCTGTTGTTAAAGCGTTGCGGCCTTCACCCTGTGTCGTAATGTGTTGCGAATGCTAAGCTAATGCGCAAAAAAAAAATTCAGCTGTATGATCATGCCTGAGTGCTGGCACGCCGTCCCGTCGCTGTGTCGTATTGTGTTGTATTGTGAATGCTAAGCTAAGTGCTAAGATGTGTTTTTTTCCCCCAGGTACATGATCATGCGCGAGTGTTGGCACGCCGTCCCGTCGCAGAGGCCCACCTTCCGACAACTGGTGGAAGATCATGACCGCGTTTTGTCCATGACCTCCACCGATGTCAGTCCAACACACACACACACACACACACACACACACACACACACACGCACACTCACACACAGATTCTTTTTCGGAATTTGACACCCGATTTGACTTTTTTTTTATCCGGAAGAGAATGTGGGCAGTTTTTGGGTCGCTGATATCAAGTCTGTCCCCCCCCACCCCCACCCTCCAGGAGTACCTGGACCTGTCGGTTCCACTGGAGCAGTACTCGCCCACGTGCCAGGACTCCAACAGCACGTGTTCTTCGGGCGATGACTCGGTGTTCGCCCACGAAGCCCTGCCCGACGAGCCTTGTCTTCCCAAGCAGCTGCCCCCCGCCAACAACGCCCCCGTTCACGCATAAAACCTCAGAACAGGGGGGGAGGGAAAGCCCCCCCCCCATGATCACCTGACCGAGTCGGAAGGACGAAAAAACCCTTCGGCCTCCAAACTTTAAAGGATTTGCTTTTTTTTCAACTCGCAAAGTTTATTTTTCTACACGGCCAGTTTTTTGTGACGGACTGGGGGGGTCATGGGTCACCATTTTGTGCCTACAAAGATGGAAGCTACCGAAATGGGGCAACATCTTCCAAAAACGTTCTTCCGGTCCTCCGACGAGTCCCCCCCATTCAAGACTTTGGTGGAAATACAAACACAACAACATAAGGTGTTTGGTGGTCATCCAAAAACCGGAAAAAAAGTTTGGGACGCTGTCGTGGCCAAAATGTTTGAAGTCTATGAAATCATCAAAGTGTATATTTGTCAAAGTATTTATAGCTGGACAGGCATTGATTGGCGGGAAGCGGCACCACCAAAACACTTGTCTAATTTATTTCAAAATAAAAGCACAAAAATGGCATTTTCCTCAGCAAAAAAAGGCACGGCAACCAGAAAAAAAAGGACTGGGGGAGGGGGGGGGCAATACTCCTAAAATCTTCAATTCCATATAAAAAAGGCAGAAATTTACCTAAATGTGTTTTTCATTGAGAGAAAAAAATTAAACAAGAAAAAAAATAATTTTACAAGAAAAAAAATGAACAAGAAAAAAAAATCGTTCAATGTTTTGAATAAAAAAAAACACAAATATTAAATCAGATTTTTTGTCAATGTGATAATAACCAAAATAAATCCAAAATTTGAGCAAAAACAAATTTTCTTAATCCATTTATGCTAAGCGTGTTCATATGAACACAGATAAATTTATTTTTCAAACAAAAATCCAAAATAATTCAATCAAAACAGAGGATCAAATAGGTTCAAATGGAGTATATAATATAATAATATTATATTTTTGTATTAGTATAGCAGAAAAACTAAAGTGTCCTTGAGAGTTTTGAAAGGCGCTTAGAAATCTAATGTATGATTATCATGATTATGCTTATGATGATTATGGTGATTATTATTATATAATTACAAATAATGAATGTGGCAAGAAACAACATGAATGCATTTGAAAATTAATTTATTTATGTTCATATCAACACACTCAGCATAAATGGGATAATTATATTAATATAATAGTCCCCCCCATAATCCCCCCTTATAGTCTTCTCGTCATATTCATTTCTGACTGTCGCTGCTACGTCGTCATCGCCGTGCATTTACCCTTTTGTGTTTATTTTTGTCTTTCTATATTTTTTTGTTTACATTTTTTGTCGGTTTTGAAGCGAAAAAAAAGTAAGAAACTCCTGCTGAGTTTTTATCTCATGAAAACGAGATTCACATCTTGCTGGGCAAGAGGCATCGGGCACTTTTTCTGACAGGCTAAAAAAAAAAAAGTCCCATCATGCTTTGCACCTCACTCGAAAAGTTTTTAAAGAAAAAAAAGAAAGAAGCAATATTTTTGTGTGTGTGTGTGTGTGTGTGTGTGTGTGAACGCCGCTCATCAGTGTTAAAACAGACATGAAGTCATGCTGTGCACAACCAAAAATGCAAAAAAAAACATTAGTGGTTTTTTTTGGGGGGGTCATCTTTTGTCTGTGATGGATGGATCATCCAAGTGCCAAATGAAGTCTTAAAAAAAAACACCAAAAGCTGTTTGGGGGCAGCAAAGCATTATGGGATGAAAAAGTTTCCAAATGCAAACAATAAAATAATAAAAAAAGGATATCAGAAAAAAACAAATACTAAATGAGCTAAATGAGCTTGCTGCTTAATTAAAAAAAATCAACCAGTTTTGGGGAATCATTTGTCCCTTCTAATTCTGCTCGAAGAAGAGAAAAAAAGCCTACAAAATACCTGGAGATAAATGACTCATGGTGTCAATTGAATAAGTCTTATGAGTATTATTATGATTATGATTTTACTATATATTTTTTTTCTATTATCCATAAGCAAAAAATATTTGGCACTTGTGTAAAAAAAAAGAAAAGAAGTGAAAACGGGGGGTTATTTATTCTTCCAATGCTGTGTCAAAACTTTCCCTATGGTGAGAGTCTTTTTCTTCAAGCTACCTGCCTTTATTTTTAGGATTTTGATTCTTTTTTAATGTTCATTATTTGGAGTGCCAGATGATCCTCCGCCATCGGGCTTTCGTATATTTTTCGCATTTTTTTGCTACATTGCAGCATCAAAAAAACAACAACAATTGAATATCAACAAATTTGGATTTGAAGCGGATACAAGTGGCTAACATGTTAGCATTTTTTTCCTAGTAGCTACATATCAATTATTTCCGTTTTTTTTTTGTTATTTCGAAAACATTTAAAAGCTAACCAAAACATGGCGACAAGCTACTTTTTCTTTTTTAGTTTTTTTTCTTTTTCTTTTTTTGTCAGTTTAAGTTTTTGAGCGGGAATATTTTTTATTTTTTTGTTGTTTTTTTGTCACGATGTTTAATCCTTGGTCAGATTAATTTATAGTTTGAAAAGTGCTTGTTGTTGTACATAAGAGACATTAGCCTTTCTTATTTTTTTTTGTGTGTGTTTTTGGAAGAGTTTTATTTAGCCGCGGGAGCTACTTTTGCGTTTTGTTTTGCATTCCACTTTAGCGCCGTTAGCAGTAAAGTAGAATGACATGACATAATTTATTTGGAATAACATAGAAAAGTGGAAGTCACCATTTTGCTTTTTCTTTTAATTTTCTTCTTGTTTTTTGTTTGCGGCTTCTGATGATGCTGATGACGGTTGCCGTGGAACATTCCGGTACGAGACGGCCAAGTGTTGCGTGGCCGTCCGTCCGTTGCCTGACAAAACAATGTCGCTACCTGTCTGTCAACAAACAGCCTTTCAATAAACAGCTTCTATGTTGGCATATCAAAGGAATTTTTTTAGGTTCCTATAAGTTCCAAAATGATTTTCAAAATAAAACGAGAAACTATTTTTTGGGTCGGAAGCTAAAGTACAGATTAGACCAATGGCAAGTTGAGGGTGTATTGATTTGTTGGTAAAGTGATACCTCAGTTTACGAACGCTCCACTATGAAATGGGGCATAGACCTCGTACATTTAACCGCCGCCCGCCCGCCTTGATTGTTTTAAAAATGTCAATTCAAAGAATATAAACAAACAAAAATGCTCAATTGCATTTTTTTCGCTCATTCACTGCCATTTACGAATTTATTCAGGAATTAAAAAGCATGACGTGGAGCGCCATTCCCAAATGTGTGCGGGTTTTGTTTTTTCTTGCGGGGGTGCCGATAAAGCGTTGGTCAGACCTCTGGCAATGATTTTTTTTTCCCTTTCACGAGGGGTCAGCATTTGCCCCTTTTTCCATGATAGCGCCTTTTTACAGCATCAGCTCTTGTGAAAGCGCGATATAAATCACTATGTATAGATTATATTGTATTTTGGACATCTTCCCCATTTCAAGATCATATAACTCCAGATCCATATCACTTAGGAATTAACTCATTTTTTTCTGATGAAAGAAGACCGTCGTCTAGGGCAGGGGTCGGCAACCTTTACGACTCAAAGAGCCATTTGGACCCATTTCCCATAGAAAAGAAAACACTGGGAGCCACAAAATCCTTTTGACATTTAAAATGAAGACAACACTGCATCTTTTCATCATCATTTTTTACCTATATATATGCATAAACAAACTATAGTGTGTTGCATTTATGAATCAATGAACTGTTACAGAGAAGCGAAATTAAATTTCTGCACGCAACAAAAACATTTTAAACTCCGAAAAAAAGACGTTGGGTTGAAGATTACTTTCAAATATAATACTCAATGTCTATTTGACAAAAAAAGAATATTTGCAAAATGGCAAATACAATATTTATCACCTGGTTAATATGATTTCTGCTCCTGCACCTCAGCGCACAGCCTCTGCACATCAGGGCTGTATGACGTTAACTTCATCTTCACCCAGGACTGTAAGCTGTCGTCTGTCAGGCGTGAGCGATGTCTGTTTTTAAGGCGAACGAATCTGCCCACGTATCATTAAACGTTCTGTTTTCTTCAGACACTTTTCGTTTCTTAGATTTATCCATAGTTGGCCGACCTGGGGGTGGAACAATTCAAGAAATCGTGCGCAATTTGGCGGTTGTGACCGGATATACGTCCACTGTCGATGGTTGTGACGTATATTATGAGCGACAAAAAAATTGAATGTTTTATTTTGTATTATTTATAATCACCATAATCTTCAAATTTAGAATTACATTTTAAAAACGAACGAACTAAAATAATATACATTGAATTAAATACTCATTATTTATTTTCCAAAGCCGCAGGGAGCCGCAGCAGGGAGGTGAAAGAGCCACATGCGGCTCCGGAGCCGCGGGTTGCCGACGCCTGGTCTAGGGTTTCTAATGCTGTATTAAATAATAATAATAATAATAAAGATATTCTGTGAGTCCTGGAATTGGAGTGACAATGACAAAACCCTGGCACTGGAGTGCACCCATTTTGGCACATGGCCTGGCAGTCAATGAGTTAATAAAGAAGTAATTCTGCTTGAGACTAAAGCATTGCCTCCAATCAGGTAAATGTCGACATTGTGGTGGGGAGGAAGGACGCAGGGCGGGGCCGCGCGGTCCCACAGCAAATGGCGGAGGAGCTTCCCGGGCCGCCTCAAGTGCTTCATTCAGGCGCTCCTGTGAGGGGTGCTTGTTTTTCGCCACTAAATGGGGCGGGGGGCTGGCTGCTGGAGTTTTTCGTGACGAGTGGTGACCCAAATAATAATAATAATAATTACTATACTATACACGTGTAACTTAAACATTATACCCAAACCACTTCCCACAACCTCAACTTCTAAACCTAATCTTAACCCTGATTTTAACGCTGACCCTAACCTAAGGCTAACTGAACCTTATCCCCAAAGCCGAGCCGAAACCAAACCCTAGCCCCTCACCCCTTCCCCTAACACCGAACGAACCCTACCCCAAGCTCAAAGGCTGCCACATGCGAACGCCGTCAGCTCTCTTTCACCTTGGCCCTAAGAACGCAGGCACCATGACGACCGGGGCAGCTTGCAGACGGGCGGAGGTCCTGGCACAGGTCTCGGCGGAGGTCCCGCCGTGCCCTTGCCAAATTTTAAGTCTGGCCGTGAAAATGCCAAAGACGAGTCGAGTGAGCGTGAAGTTTCCAACCGCTGCCGGATGATGTCATCCTTTCAAACGGCGTGTCTAGTGGCCGCCGTTTTAGTCCTTTGGGGTTTTTTTTTTTTTGACATTTTGGCTAGGCAGAAATAGCACCTGTTTTCGGTGGTCTTCTTTCAAATATAATATCAAACAAATTAGTGTGAACCCCATCCAGTGGCACGGAGGAAAATGACACCCGCAACCTCAGGTGTGCAAGTCAAGGCTCGGGGACCAAATCGGGCCCGCCACATCATTTTATTCGGCTCGTGAAAGCAAAACAAACTTGGGAAGTTCCATGATGCTTGCTGAGATCTCCCCCCGAAAAAAATCACTTGGACACCATTTTTGAGCTTAAAAAATGACCATGTATTGTAAGGCGTTTTTATCTGAAAAAAAAAACGACCATGTATATTAAGGCGTTTTTAGATGAAAAAAAATGACCATTATTGTGAACTTCAAATTTGAAAACTAGTCATTGGTCAAATTGTTGTGCATTCTAAATGTAAAATGTGGAGGGGATGAACCATTCTAATGACTTCCCCAACTTCATAACGGCCCCTCGAGAGGAAAGCGGAAGCACAATATTCGCCGCTGAAAAAAATAATAATAAATAAAAAAGACTTGGACATCCTTGGACAAGCGCATCGATTTCCAATGCAGGCAGTGTAAGGGCAGCCCGACATGTCTTGAGGACCCGAGGGACTTTGTGTTCGTAATACAACTCTGCTACACGGGGTCGTCGAAGAGCTAATGGATGTTTATGAATATAAAAAAAATACATCATGTAGCGTGCATGTTAAGGTGTAACTAGTGAGTGATGGTCACATTTCATTTCATTGTGGTTTTCGAAAAGGAAGAAAGAAAAACGGTCCAGAACAGCGAGCCTGGTGCCTCTTGTGGTCAGCGGTGTAATTACACAGCATGTCATGATAGTATCATATTGATGTAAGCGCGGCCCAAAAAATTCCATCTCATGGCTTTTCTTTTTAACCTGGCCACAATTTGGATCGTTGCCACATGGCGCGCAGCGAATAGCGCGCTAACGCTACAAAACACTTGGGAATGGAAGGCCGATCAAACCTCAGCAGTTCAGTCTAATTATTGTCCATGCTATGCATCATATGCATGATTATAGTCCGCATGTAATTTTGTGTGTGTAATTATGGTGGCACTTTAGCGTGTTGAGACGGTACAGGAATAGATTTCCTTGTTTTCGAAACGGTGGTTGTTTTCACTAGCGCTTTGGAAAATGACCGCACGTTTTTTCGTGGCCACTGTATGTTTATGCGTGTGACCTAAAATCACTATTTTCATCCACGGCCTTCATCCAAGTAACTTCAACAACAAGCCGTCAAAGTCTGATAGATTTTCAGAGAAGATCTTTTCTAGCGTTCGTGGCTTCCAATCATAGGCCTATTTTTAATATGTGTGTCATTTCAACCAAGATAGCAATTAGCTCAAGAGGGGGTTAGCATGATAGCATGTCATTGGCCATCATAATTCATTTTCAGCTGCAAATAAGAAACTAACAAGTGAAAATGCTATTTCACTGTCTGCATTGCTGTGAGGCAGGCATATAGACGAGTAGTCACATTATTTAGAAAGTACTTATGAGGATGTGCGGAAAAAAAAGATATTTTTGGCTATCTGGCTGGCTACCTAATAGCTATCTACCTGACTAGCTATTAGCTGTCTAGCTGGCTGGCTGTTAGCTGGCCAGCTGTTGGCTATCTGGCTATCGATTAGCTATTTATTAGCTGTCCATTAGCTAGCTGGCTGGCTATTGGCTGTCTAGCCGGCTGACTGTTAGCTGGCTTGCTGTTGGCTATCTGGCTATCTATTAGCTATTTATTAGTTATTTATTAGCTAGCTGGCTAGCTATTAGCTGTCTAGGTGGCTGGCTGTAAGCTGTCTAGCTGTTAGCTATCTGGCTATTCGCTATTTATTAGTTATTTATTAGCTATCTGGCTAGCTATTAGCTGTCTTGCTGGCTTGCTGTAAGCTGTCTAGCTGGCTAGCTGTTGGCTATATGGCTATCTATTAGCTATTTATTTGTTATTTTTGTTGCTTCATTTACTTTATGTTACTTCTGTGTTGAGTGAACGCTGGCGCGTGTGGCCGCCGCTGCTCACCCGCATAAAAAATATCCTGTGACTGTAAAGTGACCTTGAGAGTTTTGAAAGGCGCTTAGAAATCAAATGTATTATTATTGATGAACAGGTTTCATCTGTACTTCTTTGAAGGTGTCGGACGTTTCGCTTCTTATCCAAGAAACTTCGTCAGCAAACTAAAGTCTTACTGGTAGTTTAGGTCCGATACATATATATATCCCTACTGTCCAGACATGGCAGTGCCGGACTCTGCTGTGATAGGTCCCTGCTCTCAGGTTGGGAGGAGCAGAGGACTACTCCTGGAGCTCCACTGATTGTTCCTATTGTCCTGACTAACGACTGGCCTGATTGCCCCACTTCCACCGGTATCACCTCATCTTCTTCTTCTTCTTTTCCTTTCGGCTTTTCCCTTCAAGGGGTCGCCACAGCAAATCAGTGTCCTCTATCTTGAGAGGTTTGATCTGCATGTTTGTTTTGGCCAAGCTTTTACGTCGGATGCCCTTCCTGACACAACCCTCTGTATTTATCCGGGCTTGGGATCGGCACAAGAAGACATATGTCCCTTTGTGGCTACAGAACAAGCAACTCGCACAGTAAAAGCCTCCCAAACACAAAATGGTAATCGGCACCGCGACATTCAAAAAAGCAAAAACTATACTCACCATTTGATGACAATGCTCTGAGAGAGACTGAACAAGACAAATTACCTCATCAGTATTACTAATCCTATGTTGCCTAAGCAGGCTATTGTATGAACGATCGAAATTGAACCTCACCCCACCATATCGGTTTCATGAAGGATTTAGTTGTTTTATTATGTATTTTATATTATATTTATGTTTTATCGTTTTTAATTGGACAGCCTATCTTTTGGATGCACTAAATTTTGCGGTAAAGTGTTTATCGGTTTGAAATAAGTAGGAATTTTGTGTTTATTTAGCGAAAGAACATAGATGGTTTGAAAGGGGAGTAAAAGAAGCGATTTTGTTAAAACAACTACATAAATCCTTCATTAAACCAAGATGGTGGGGTGAGGTTCCGTTTGGATCGTTCATGGATCAGTCTGCTTAGTCCGGCACTGCCATGTCTGGACAGTAGGGATATATATATATATATATATATATATATATATATATATATATATATATATATATATATATATATATATATATATATATATATATATATATATATATATATATATATATATATATAGGGCCTAAACTACCAGTAAGACTTTAGTTTGCTGACGAAGTTTCTTGGAGAAACGTCCGACACCTTCAAAGATGACGGCTGAAGAAAACTGTTCATCGATGGACCACTCCTGTACGATCGAGAGCTTACACAGATGTATTATTATTATTATTATTATTATTATTATTATTATTATTATTATTATTATTA
This sequence comes from Hippocampus bargibanti, assembly GCF_051943395.1. Lineage (NCBI taxonomy): Eukaryota > Metazoa > Chordata > Actinopteri > Syngnathiformes > Syngnathidae > Hippocampus > Hippocampus bargibanti. The sequence goes on along the minus strand of NC_142742.1, from coordinate 5,902 downwards.
TTATTATTATTTGCTATCCATTATCTAGCTAGCGAGCTTTCAATCTATTTTAGTTATTTCGGGGTTGAGTGAACGCTGACACATGTATTTGCCCCTGCTCACCCACAGAAAGAAAACGTATCCTGTGAGTGTAAAGTGACCTCGACAGTTTTGAAAGGCGCTTAGAAATGAAAAGTATTCTTATATTATTATTACTGCTGTGGTTAGCATTACGGGATGAAGACTAGAGGATTTTTGTGCCGGCCGACCGTGAAGGAAAGCAGGGATGAGATGTTCGCTGGGTCGGGCGGCGCTTTAGGACCCGTCGGGCGACGAGAGAAGCAGGTGGCGAGGCCTGCTGTTGCCTAGCAACCAAAGGCTGACAATCATTTTCGCCTGTTGTGTCGGCGTGAAATGGGCGCCCATTTAAATTCATGAGTTGAAAAGAGCAAGTGGGTCAATCCTGCAATTGTCACACTCGATGTCACGGCGGATCGCCGGGGTCACTCCAAAGTCACAGGTAGACGTTTTCAAGGCTGGCCCGTTGGGGCTGGAAAGAACCGGTGCGGGTTCGAAAGGACAAGTTCGAGATTGGCCCGACCTTTCAGTTTACTTTTCAAAGCAAAGAGACTTTGAAAAAAAAAGAGGACTTCATTTTCAAATTACGACCGGAGTTCCTAAAGGCTCTCGATGTTGTCGGGCTGTCCTGGCTGACACGCCTCCGCAACATCGCGTGGTCATCGGGGAGAGTGCCTCTGGATTGGCAGACCGGGGTGGTGGTCCCCCTTTTTAAAAGGGAGGACCGGAGGGTGTGTTCCAACTACAGAGGGATCACACTCCTCAGCCTCCCTGGAAAGGACTATTCAGGGGTTCTAGAGGGGCGGGTCCGTCGGAAAGTCGAGCCTCGGATTGAGGAGGAACAGTGTGGTTTTGATCCCGGCCGCGGAACAGTGGACCAGCTCTACACCCTTAGCAGGGTCCTCGAGGTTGCATGGGAATTCGCCCAACCAGTCTACATGTGCTTTGTAGACTTGGAGAAAGCGTTTGACCGTGTCCCTCGTGGAGTTCTGTGGAGGGTGCTTCGGGAATATGGGGTTCAGGAACGCCTAATACAGGCCGTTCGATCCCTATACGACCGATGTCAGAGTCTGGTTCGCATTGCCGGCAATAAGTCAAAATCGTTTCCGGTGAGGGTTGGGCTCCGCCAAGGCTGCCCTTTGTCACCGATTCTGTTCATAACCTTTATGGACAGAATTTCTAGGCGCCGCCGAAGCGTTGAAGGTTTCCGTTTTGGTGGCCTCAGTATAGCATCTCTGCTTTTTGAAGATGATGTGGTACTGTTGGGGCCTTCAAGTGGAGCTCTCCAACTCTCTCTTGAGCGTTTCACAGCCGAATGTGAAGCGGTTGGGATGAGAATCAGCACCTCCAAATCTGAGACAACGGTTCTCAGTCGGAAAAGGGTGGAGTGGCCACTCTGGGCCGGAGAGGAGATTTTGCTTCAAGTGGAGGAGTTTAAGTATCTGGGAGTCTTGTTCACGAATGACGGTGTAAGGGAGCGAGAGGTCGACAGGCGGATCGGTGCGGCGTCTGCTCTGATGCTGACTTTGTACCGATCTGTCGTGGTGAAGAAGGAGCTGAGCCAAAAAGCAAAGCTCTCAATTTACCGGTCGATCTACGTCCCAACTCTTATCCATGGTCACGAGCTATGGGTTGTGTCCGAAAGAACGAGATCCCGGATGCAAGCGGCCGAAATGAGCTTTCTCCATAGGGTGTCCGGGCTTTCCCTTAGAGATAAGGTGAGAAGCTCGGTCATCCGGGAGGGGCTCAAAGTCGAGCCGCTTCTCCTCCACATCGAGAGGAGCCAGATGAGGTGGCTCGGGCATCTGATTAGGATGCCCCCTGGACGCCTCCCTGGTGAGGTGTTCCGAGCATGCCCCACTGGCAGGAGACCCCGGGGACGACCCAGGACACACTGGAGAGACTATGTCTCCCAGCCAGCCTGGGAACGCCTCGGGATCCGCCAGGACGAGCTAGAAGAAGTGGCTGGGGAGAGGGAAGTCTGGTCTTCCCTACTGAAGCTGCTGCCCCCGCGACCTGACCTCGGATAAGCGGCAGAAGATGGATGGATGGATGGATGGATGGATGGATGGATGGATGGATGGATGGATGGATGGATGGATAGATGGATGGATGGATGGATGGATGGATGGATGGATGGATGGATGGATGGATGGAAATGGTGGCCTCAAGCCACCATTTTGGTTTCAATCAAGTGTTTCTATCCAGTATTCGGGATCTAAAAAACAGGATTTTGGTCGTAATTGGGCTTCCAGGTTTAATTTTAAATGAAGGGTACAAAGATTTGGTTTCGAATCCAATTGGGGGATTGCAGGCCAGGACGTTTTTTAGGGTTTAAGGCGAGTTTGGCAAGTGAGGATTTTTCAGCGTGGCTTTGCTGTCCTCTAGCGGTTATCTGTTCAGTGTACAAGCGGCAGCCACGACAGTCGACTTTTTTTCAGACAACGTTATATTTTTACGACGGAAAATGTAGTTTTTTTAGTCGATGGGAATCATTTAAAACAAACACATTTATTTTTTAAGCCAAGTAATTTTTAGTTTTAAAATTTGAAATTTACGAAGCCCCTAAGGGGACATGAGTATTTAATTTAATGTATATTATTTTAGTTCGTTCGTTTTTAAAATGTAATTCTAAATTTGAAGATTATGGTGATTATAAATAATACAAAATAAAACGTATTCAATTTTTTTGTCGCTCATAATATACGTCACAACCATCGACAGTGGACGTATATCCGGTCACGACCGCCAAATTGCGCACGATTTCTTTTTCTCGACCCGCAGGTAGGCCTACTATGGATAAATCTAAGAAAAGAAAAGTGTCTGAAGAAAACAGAACGTTTAATGATACGTGGGCAGATTCGTTCGCCTTCGCTGCTGACGAGACGGGTTTACCGGTATGCTTAATATGTAAAGAGAAGTTAGCAACAACAAAAAGTCAAATGTCGCACGACATTTCCAGAACAAACACACAGCCTTTGCTCAAAAATATCCGGATGGAGATGAGAGAAAAAGAGCCGTTTCGGAACCGATCAGAGCAAAAATCATTTTATGGACTGGATGAAATCTACAAATTCAGCTACATATGCTAGTTTTGTGGCCGCTGAGGAAATAGTCAGGCCCGCCAAGCCGTTCACAGACGGAGAATATATAAAAGAATCGATCATTACGATGTCAGAACATCTATTCACAGACTTCAAAAACAAGAGTGAAATTGTGCAGAAAATCAGGGACATGCCCCTCTCTGCGAAGACTGTCAAAGACGTCATACAGCCCTGAAGTGCAGAGGCTGTGCGCCGAGGTGCAGGAGCAGAAATCACATTAACCAGATGATAAATATTGTATTTGCCATTTTGCAAATATTTTTTTTTTTCTGATGAATACAAATATGGGCACCGCCTCAAAACCTCTACATATGTTGCATTAAACTGACACAAATCCTTTGTTACCTAGCTGCTCAATGGGCAAAAAAAGGACAAGCCGGCTGCCTAATCCATACGGCATCTCTGACGAAGGCGGAAGTATACGCCGAAAAATGTCAGGTATTTGAAACACCTACAATACGCTGTCTGTAAGATAAGAATCTGTTTTAAATTAAAATACGTCTGTTTATGCCTCCCCCAGCTCCGGTATTCAGACGGGCAGCTTCGAGACTGATGGAATGCTGAACAAGATGCCCGCCGGCGACAGAAAGTGGACGTGGTTGGCGGTGTGCAGCTCTTCCTGATGAATGAGTAGTAATAGATTTTATTTTAAGCGCCTTTCAAAGCTCTGAAGGATACTTTACAGTCACAGACAAGCATCAGTACTAAAATAAATAAATACATAAATTACACATGGTAACTAGAGCTACACAGAAAATACAATTTTAAATCGGTGGCTAGTAAGGCCACCTATCTCGTAGTCCGCGAGCCCCATAAACCAGGGAATGTCAAAGCTTGCCCCTCAATGGCCACTGTTCTGTCTGTTTTCTTGCTGTCCCAGGATGAACACATCTCATTCAAATAATCAGGATCATTCAAATGCTGGCTGATGAGCTGATTGTCTGAATCAGGTGTGTCCCACCTAGGGAAGCTGGACTATGGGAGGACAGCGGTCGAGTGCCAAGTTAGACACCTCCTTTTTTTGGGGGTCCCGGATTGAGTTAGGGTGTGTTGGGGTTTAATTCAGGCATTCTACTGGAGGTTTGGGTAAAGTTAAGGGGTTCGAGGGTTCATTAGGCATCCGGTTAACCGGTTTGACTGTGAGGCAGCTCGGTCTGTGGTACGCAGCATGGAAATTAGGAACGCAGATGGATTTGTCAGTTTCATGTACGTAGAGGTTTTGAGCTCTATCCACATTGATCAGAAAGAGCTGAGCACCACTCCTGCTGAGATGGCCTACCTACATTGGGCACAGGTCTGTATAACCCCTACAAATCAAAATAAATATCTACAATGTTAACCGCAGTAGTTTATTAAATCAATGTTGACAGGACTGACGTTTATGCCTCCCTGAGCGCCAGTGTTCAGATGAGTCGCTTCATCGCGACTGACGAAATGCCGAACAAGATGCCCGCCGCTGACAAAGTGGACGTAGTTGGCAGTGCAGCTCCTCCTGATGAATGCGTAACACCACCTAACTCTTAATCTGCAAACCCCTGAAACCAGGGAATGTCCAAATCTGGTCCTCAATGACCGCTGTCCTGTTCATTTTCTTGATGTTCCAGGATAACGTTAATGCTGGCTGCGGGCATACGGCATGCTTGACCCATTGCTGGGGTGAGGTGAGCTCCCAATATTCAGCGCAGTTAAGTATCATTCATTGTGCATTCAATCGTCATGAATACGTCTGTTTATGCCTCCGCCAGCGCCGCAGTTCAGATGGGCGTTGCTCCTGGGAGAGCTGGAAAACAGGCAGGACGGCGGCCCTCGAGGACCGACTTTGGACACCCCTGCTGTAAAGTGTCCTTGAGAGCTTAGAAAGGTGCTTTGACGTCCCGTATAGTGTCGCCCTCCACTGGACACGCCGTGCCATCGCAACCCGTCGAATCAATGGGTGCCTTTCTAATTGCCTTATTTTAATCTTCAACCTTGTGTTAATCTTTAATCAAATGATAATTTGTTTTGCCATTTTTAATGTACATTTAACATTTAAGTCCATTTTATTGAAATTGTTGTTGAAAGTAATTTTGGAAGCGACGGCAGGGTTTTTAAAGAACGTTTTCGCCCTCCTTGGTGTTATTTTTAATTTTGAAATGATGATGCATCATTGCTATTTCCCTCAAGCCACTAACTCTTTCAACAATAACCCAAATAGAAATGTATAGTGCCTCTTTGCAATTTTTTTGATGATACTAGTGCACCGTGTTCTACCGGAAACAAATTTCTACATACTTGGCAATACAGATGATTCTGATTATACTCAATCCTTAATATTTAGGTCCAAATGTATGATTTAAGGCTCTTGAACGTAAATAAAAAGCTACTTTAGTCACGGTTCTTTATTATTAAGTAAATAATTAAACTATTCTTTTACAATGAACAAAACATATTGCAGTCAAATTAAGATGAGTTCTACCTATACGGCCAGTTGATACGTTGTGGTTGGCGACCAATGGGTGACGCCGTGGGCCCAGCCTCCAGCTTCACAGGTGGAGGTCATTTCAATCAGTGGCAGACCAACCAGAACGTTGTCACGTTGTGGTTGGCGACCAATGGGTGACGCCGTCGGCCCCGCCTGCAGCTGCACAGGTGGAGGTCGTTTCAATCAGTGGCAGTTAAAAGGACTCCCGGCACACCAATCGGTGTCGGCTCATTGGGCTTGCTGCACCCTGTCAGGTACGTTTCAGCTTGCATGCAGATTT